>NC_142344.1:30478348-30828348 GCF_054954075.1 Amborella trichopoda
TCTCTAGAACCTCTGGAGGTGATTTCCTTCTTTCGAATCCCGTCCGGCTGCAATGATGGCAACAACCCTCTCTCTCCTACCACTATCTCATCACCAATATCGCCTCTCTTATCCCATTCCCAAGCCCCTGCCGGAGCTCACTGACTCCTGATTCTCTTCCTCCCCCCAAAACCTTCACACCCATAACCATTCCCCCTGCACCCGTCGGAATCTCATAACCCTTTCTCATCCCCCCAAATGCCCTGTCAAAAACAGAAACCAGCCTTCCCTGGTTGGTACCAAATCCAAATGGATTTTTCAAACCAGGCTCTGCCTAGCTCAACTCCATCGATAGACCCAGGCCCCCCCATTACCACAAACCCCCTACCTTACCCCCAATACATCAACTACCTAGGGTTCCCATCTCCCCTCCCGACTCCTACACCAGCCCCCCTCTTTTCGTTTTGATAGGATCAACACCAGAAAATCCCCCTCTTTCAAACCCTTTCGCTCCCCCTCTCCCCAACCCACCTGGCACAGGTCTTCTCTTCTGAGACCTAGATGAGCGGGTCCCAATCCTGTTGGAGATGAACCTCGCTCTCAATGCTGCACAAGCCTCGGGAGGAAACCTACCCCCCTGCATTCCTCCCCTCAACTATTTCTTCCCCCCATCAAACCCATCCTCCACATCCTTGATAGAACCCTCTGTCTCCCTTGCTCCCCTACAAACAATTCCCCCAGGAGTTCAGATACCGTAAGCCCTTCTAAATTTCTCTCAGGACCTCAAATTTCTCTCTGGACCTTGAATTCTTCTCTGACATCCAGTCTTCAGTAGCCGCTGACTCTAGGGAGATAGAGAGGATCGATAAGAATGGGGCTTATTTGGAGGCCAAGGTTGAAGACAACAACTTTCATTCGATGGAGATATATTGGCAATTTCTGACCACCTTAGGGCGGAAGCAGTAGCGCCATATGTAACCTCTTCTCCTTCATCTTCTAAGGTGTCTAGGGAACTATCTCAGCTTCATTCAGGGATTAACTATGATACCAATAGGAGTTCGTCCTTCTAAAAAGAGATCTGCAAGAAGATCCTCTCGCCACCCTAACTCACCTAGATGAAGGTCTTATGTTGGAACATTAGGGGTCTTGGCTGCCATGCCAAGCTCACTGTTATTCTCTCTTTAGTTATGTCCAATTTCGCCACTATCTTAGCAATTTTTGAAACCAAGCTTCCTTCCCCAGATAACCCTGATTAGGGAAACCTTTGGGCGTATCCCTGTTGCTTGGGTAGCCAAAGATTCCCTAGGCATGCGGGGGTATCTGGGTAATCTGGAATCCTACCATCTTACAGGGTATTTCTTCTATTTGAATACTTGGTTTCAATCATGTTTAGGAGAGTCTCCGATAATCTTCCCTTCCAGACCACCTTGGTCTACGACCTTAACAGCCCCTCTATTGGAGAAAATTTGTGGCAGGAACTTAGGGCTCTGGCTCGGACTCCCCCATCTAATACCCCTTGGCTTCTAGGGAGAGACTTTAACTCAGTTAGATGGCCCCATGAGAAATCCACTGGTGGCCGTCTAACCTCTTCGGTGAGGTCCTTTAATGGTTTCATTGAGAGCGTTCCTCTCATAGACATTCCCTTATTTGGGGCTTCCTTTACCTGGTCCAACGATACTACAGATTCCATTTTGACCAAAATAGACCGATTCCTCGTGAACCAAGCGTGGGAGGGTGGTACTTGCTCCAGTGTCCTCCCAAAATCCACATCAGATCACAGACCTATCCTTTTAGATACCAACTCGATCCCTTGTATCAACAAACCCTTTAGATTCGAGCTTTTTTTAATGGATGAACCCTCCTTTGCCCCTCTCTTCTCTTCTATTTGGTCTTCTGCTTTTGTCCCTGGTTGGGTAGGCTTGAGACTCACTCAAAAACTTCAAATCCTTAAATCTTCTTTGAAAGTTTGGAGCGAAGATCTACCCTCAAACTTTAGGGAACCTATTAGAATTTGGTCGGCTTCAATCGCAGCCTTGGATTCAGTAGAAGAATTCTATCCTCTCATACCACAGGAAAGAGACTGTAGGTTTCAGGCCAAATATAATCTTTCCCAAATCCTTAAGCAAGAGGAAACATATTGGTTCCAACGGTCTAGAATTAAGTGGCTCAAAGATGGGGGCAGAAACACATGTTTTTTCCATAAGAAGGCCAGTTCTAGACGAAGAGGTAATGCTATCAGTCAAATCTCCGTAGGGCCTCATTCATTCTCCCAGCCCTTCCAAATCAGCGGGTTGTTCATCAGGTTCTTCAAGAATCTTTTCTCTAAACCTATCTATCGGTGCCCTTCACTAGGAAACCTAACTTTCCAAAGCATTTCCCCAGCTGAGTCTATAAGTCTACAGAGGCCTTTCTTCATGGAAGAAATTCAGAAGGCAGTATTCAATCTCCATAGAGATAGGGCACGGGGTCCTGATGGATTCCTAGTAGCTATATTGCAGAATTTTTGGGACACAACTTCCCCTGATCTTTTGGCTTTCTTTGAAGAGTTCTTTCAAAGAGGCCTTAATACAGTTATTAACTGTACCTTCATCTCTTTAGTGCCGAAACTGAAAGGAGCCATAGATTGAGAGACTTTCTCCCTATTAGCTTGCTCAACTCGTCTTATAAAATCCTCACAAAGGTCCTAGCTACTCGTCTCCAGGACGTTCTAAGCTCCATCATATCACCTACCCAATCTGCATTCGTTGCTAATAGGCAAATTCTAGATGGCGCCTTAACAGAGCACAAGGTCTGACACTCTCGGACTCTCTATAGTAAAAATGGGCTTATAATTAAACTAGATTGGGAGAAAGGATATGACAGGGTAGACTGGGACCTTCTAGACCTAATCCAAGCCAGAATGGGTTTCGGGACACTTTGGAGGAAATGGATACTAGCATGCATATCCAATCCTTCCTTTCCAATTCTCCTCAATGGTACCCCAAAAGTTTTCTTCCAAGCAGGCAGAGGGCTTAAGCAAGGAGACGCCCTCTCGCCGTTCGTCTTCACCCTAATAGGCGAACTGTTCTCTAGATCCATCTCTAGAATGTACGACAGAGGGCTCCTATCGGGCTTTAGATCCTCCTCACATGGTCCTATCATTTCACACCTTCTTTACGCAGATGATACCTTAATTTTCTACAATGCAAATCCAGACCAAGTGGGTTGCCTTTGGTGATTTCTCAGAACCTTTGAGCTTCTCGCAGGGATGACAATCAATCTCACAAAAACTAAAAGGATAGGCATTCTGGTTCAAAATGCAGAACTAGCTGCTCTAGCTCAATGGCTAAGATGTTCAATAGAAACCCTCCCATCCTCTTACTTAGGCCTACCTTTGTGCTTAGGTAAACTTGGGAAGCACCTTTGGGATCACCTGATAGATAAATTCACATGGACGTTTGCCTCCTGGAAAGGGCGATTCCTATCTTTAGGGGATAGAATCACACTGATTAGAGCCGCACTTGCTAGCATTCCCATATACTATATGTCGCTCTTTCAAATCCCAATCTCGGACATCCTCCGACTGGAAAAATTAGTGAGGGATTTCTTATGGTCTGGAATAGAAGGCTCCAAAAAATATCATTTAATAGCTTGGGATAAGGTATGTGTCCCAAAAACATTTGGAGGATTGGGTATAAAAAACCTGAAAACTATGAATCTGGCCATATTAGGTTTGTGGTGGTGGAAATTTTCCTCTCCCCACCCACTTTTATGGAAGGAGGTCATCAACGACAAATATGGTATGGTTAATGATAAATGGTTGCCTAGATCCCCTCCCCATAGGTCTTCAGGTGCTTGGAAAAGCATTTCACTTACAAAGAATGCTTTCTTGAGCCATACTAGATTCAAACTAGGCAATGGTCACTGAATAAAGTTTTGGACAGACCTCTGGATAGGCCACACCCCTGTCAACATATCCTTCCCCTCCTTTACTCTCTCGCTACCAACCAATCAGCTTTTATAGCTGAATATGTTGAGATCAGAGGGTTCAATCTAGTTTTTTCAGAAAAACCTCTCAGAACAGGAATCTACCTCCTTGACCTCTGTACTCCAACTTCTACACGCTTCTTTTGTGCTCTGAATCATCAAGATGCCCTAATTTGGTCTGAGTCCCCCTCAGGCACTTTCTCAGTGTTCTCCTTCTACAACTCTTTGCTCCAGAGCCCCATCTTTCAACCCTTGATTAACAAGTCTTGATCCCTCCCTATACCCCATAAAGTCCAAGCTTTCATATGGGTCCTCCTTCATGGGCAGACCCTCACCCTAGACCAATTACAACGGCTCAGAGTTTTGTTCCCCAATAGATGTATTTTTTGTCACCAAGAAGAAGAGACCATTCCACACCTTTTTATTCACTGTTGAATCACTATGGGACTCTGGTTCTCTCCCTAACCATTTTGGTCTTCAATGGTTCACCACCCCCACCCCCACCCCCACCCCCACCCCCAACCCCATCTCTGAATATCCTCTTTAAGTCTCTGTTTTTTACCCCCCTTTCTTTACCTCTGGGAAACAGTTGTGGCGTCTTGCTATAGCGGCTCTACCTTGGAGCTTGTGGATAGAGAGAAACTCTAGAACTTTTAGAGGAATTCTTAAATCCCAAAGCTCCATTTTTGATACATTCTCATCCCTAATTTTCTTCTAGGCCAAAAACATACCGACTTTTGCTAATAACCCAATTTCTCACTTTCGGAATAACTGGGGATGCTTACTTAACCTATCAAGCCCCTTGTACAGACCACGGTCTCTCTGGTCACTACCAGCTTTTGGTTTTTTAAAATTGAATAGAGATGTCTCTTCCTTAGGAAACCCAGGTTCCTTTGGTATTGGAGTGATGCTCTCAAACTCAGTTTCAACCCTATGGACCTTCTTGGACTACATTGGGATACAAGACTCCACTGTAGCTGAGGCCCTTGCCTTAATGGGAGGGCTCAAAAAGTTAGGCACTAATGGATGATATCTCAAGTGGGATAATAGCAGAATCAGACTCCAAGAATACTATTCTTTGGGCCTCCAACCTCAAGGGGTCCCGTTGGAGACTTAGCACAGTTTTTGAGTAAATTCGTTGCATTCGCAGCAATCGCCCTCAAGTTCAACTCACAGTCATCTTTTGAGAGGCCAATGCAGTGGCGGATCGTCTGGCTAAGGAAGGAGCAGCCCTGGGTGCAAGTACATAGCCTCCTTTTTGAATCTATTTATCGCCAAGTTCAACTCACACTCATCTTTTGAGAGGCCAATGCAGTGACGGATCGTGTGGCTAAGGAAGGAGCAGCCCTGGGTGCAGGTACATAGCCTCCTTTTTGAATCTATTTATCACTTCCCCTCTCTCGCTATCCCCTAATCTTTTCCCTCACCTCTACTTTATCTCCTCCTCCACCCCCTGTGTTATGGAAAAAGGTAAGGAGAGAAAAAACAAAAAAAAAAGAGGAAAAAAATAGAGGAGGAAAAAAAAGAGAGAAAAAGAAAAGGAAAAAAGATAAATTTGGAAAAAAAAAAAGAAGGGAAGAAGGCGGGAAAATTAGAAATTTTGGTTCTGGATGTCCTTCTCTTTCACTCTATCTCTACCTACACTTTTTCCATCTTTCCCCCTCCCTATTTCTGTCTCTATATCTCTGTTCTCTCTACCTGTCTTTCCTTATCCCAACTTCTGTCTCTATATCTCTATTCTCGCTATCCATCTTTCCCTCTCTCCTCCCTATTTCTGCCTCTCTATCTCTATTCTCTTTACCCATATTTCCCTCTCTCTATGTCTGTCATCTTTTAATCTCCTCCCTCTTTCCTCATGTTTCTCACCTCTGGATCTCCCCTCTTCATGTCACTGCTTTTATCTCACCCCTATCTTGCTCTAAACCTACCACACACTTATACCCGTCCTCCCTTCCCAACCTTTTCTCTCACCCTCTCCACTTTACTCTCTGGAGTATATGACTCCCTTCCTTCCACTTCTGCTCTCACTTCTCGGTGAGCATTAAGGCCCCAAAGCTTTGAAGTTGCAGAAGAAGTTCCTGCTTTCATATTAGAGGTTAATAGCAACAGAAGATATGCTGATAGCAGGGGAAGGCTTACTATCTCATCCTTCCAACCCTCCCCAGCAGTTTCACTATCCAGTCGTCTGCCTCACCATCGAGAGGTTGGCGAATAAATTTGAAGACTGATAGGCAATACACAGCACACAGGAACAATTTGTCCACAGATCACAACTTTCCTATGATTACTTCCGCTGCAAGCTCCATCGTCCAACAGGATTTTCAGGCTTTGCCCTCATGCCAACAGGAACAGGAGTATCTCAGCCTTGGCTATGAGGTCTTTTGCAGTACTTCCATGTCTATATTGTATCTTTCTGCTTTCTTTAACATTTTGCTTCCTTTTCTTTTCTTTTTGTACGCTCTATGAGCACGCAACTTGTGGGATGCTGTTTTTTAACAGTTGTATTAGAGTAAAAGAGTGAGTGGGATGCCGTTTTTTAGATAAGTTTTTGTAATTTTCTCTTATATTTATAAAGTCAACATATTCCTCAAAAAACATATACATAGGTGAACAAGGTGGCATATGCTACATCTTGTTGAGCTGACCAGATCTGGAATAATTTACTGCATGAATGAGCTTGTCAGGATTGGATACAACAAAGTTAATGGGCAATGTCCTTATAAGTCAGGATTGGTGTAAAGAGTCTATGTTTCTCTTAATTGTTGTATTGATTTTAGCTAAGCTTAAATACGAGAACAACTCGCTTAGATTTCAGATTTAGCTTGTATTACTTGAAAATTTAAGTGGTTTCAGGTGATCTTTGCAAGTGGTTGATCCAGATTGTTTTTTTTTTCCTTCAATTGATTCCTTACAGGCAGTGTGCCTGTTGAATAATAGTGACTTCATCCTGCATGCTCAACTTTCAATATTTATTAATGCCAGCTCCGGTCCACGGATTAGTGTTCTACTGCTCTTATGAAAATTAATAATCTGTTTATTATGTACTGACAAACAATGAGCGTATTTCTTTTATGAGACAAACTGGTCATTAGTTTGTATGTATTCTGTTTTCAGGTACTTTTTTGGAACTTTTGGAGCCATATATATTGAAAGATATGCTTGGATGTCTACCTCCCGAGGTATTGGATGCATGATTATGGAATTAGCATGTGAATAATTGAGTGTAGTCTTACTTGTTTTACTGGCTTGGCAGATTATGCAAGCACTCGTAGAGCACTACAGCAGCAAAGGGTGGTTGCAAAGGGTAGAGCAGTGCGTTCTTCATATGGACATTTCCTCCCTGGACTTTAACCAGGTAAATTTACTTTCTTATTTTCATGATCGGTTATCTTTTGGTTATTATGAGTTGTTTGGGATGCTGTTTTTCAATTAGGTTTTTGGAATGATATTTGAGTTGAATAAAGATGGTCATTTGGATTTGTTTTATTTATTATTGCATATTATCTTACTTAAAGGGTGTTCAACTTTGTGTGTCTGGTTCTCCCAATTAGTTTCATGGTCTTTCCGCTAAAAATCTCATTAACATTATCGTTATTTGTCTTTGTAGGTGGTCAGGCTTTGCCGGGAGCATGGTTTGTACAGTGCCTTGATATATCTTTTCAATAGAGGTTTGGATGATTTCAAGGCACCTTTAGAGGAACTTTTGGTGGTTGCTCAAGATAGCCAAAATGTGAATGCAGTTGCCATCGGGTATGTTGCTTTGCTTTATTCATACAAGCTCCATTGATTTACTCTCCTAGTGGCGGTTTACCCCGTATGTTAGTTATTTTTTAAATCATTTAATATATCATCCATTTTGGACACTAATATAAAGTGTGGTGTAGTTTTTTGGTCACCTTTATGTCAAAAAGCAAAGATTGAAAGTGAATATCCATGGAACTGAGTGGTGTGCCAAATAGTTGAAGTGGAAGTTCCTGAAGTTGCTTATAAGCTTGGATCAGTTATTAATAGCCTTCTCTAGTCCTTATTCAGTAGCTCACATAGCTGACTACTTTTGGACTGAGTGATCATCTTTATCTTGCACTTATATGCTCGTTTGTCCTGATATGTCATAATTGGTTAAGCCATGTGCTTTTAGGCTTTTTCACTCCTTTCATTTTTGACCATTACAGTTCTAAAACATTAGTTTATACTTTTTTTTTTTTGAAGGTCATTCACATGAAGTTTTCTTTCTAAATGAATGTTCAAAACAGGTATCGGATGCTTGTTTACTTGAAATACTGCTTCTTGGGTCTTGCATTCCCTCCAGGTACGTTGAAGCATCTTACGCAATGAAGTCAATATGTTCATGAAGAATGACATGTATGCAGATTTTACAAACAGATATTGTTGTTTAACAAAACTCAGATTTCCAATATGATGGAGATAATTGTGTTTTTAAATGCTGTTGCTGAGATTTTATAATGAGATCTGGCAAGTGCAGGGATGTGAAATTAGAGTTATCCTCTTGAATTTCCTCATTTTTATTTGCCTAATGTGCTTCACGTGTTTCTTTTCAGCTTAGTACTCGATATATTTTACATTTCAAGATTGAAGTTGGTTGATGTATGACATAGTCATAATTACACTCAGAAGTTTTCCTTGCTGTATCTTTCACTGGTTTCTATATTTATCTTTTAGATGGATAAAGAATAACACAGGGAATGGAAATTCACTTGCGAACCTTTAGTGGAAGAACAGCACTAGTTTTACCACTAAAGAACCTCTCAGCAAGTATATAGATCTCTGTGAACTTGATGATCTGTTTATTGGATTCCTTAGTAGTGTCCAAGAATAAATAATACAGTTCACATCAATCAAACATCATATTGCAAAGGAAATAAAGGTTATAAACCAATGGTAATGGTACTTTAGCGGCTTTTGAAGGTATGGATCAATTGTTGAAAGAGATCAGTCAATATGGCCCTTCTTTGACTGGTTAAGCTGGTCGCTAGATTTGTAGTAGTGTCTGCAAATCATACATTTCACATCAATGAAACATCCAATTGAAAAGGAAATGAAGGCTGTAAGCCTATTATAAAGGTACTTCTGGGGCTTTTGTAGGTGTGGATCAGCGAGCTCTGAGTTTCAAATAAGGTGACTCATTTGTTAGATGGTGACAAGGAAAGAAGGTTTGGAATGTTGTAGGTGGTTTTGAGAATGTCTAGTGTGCAGAGGAAAAAAAACTTGAGAATTCCAAATACAAGTTTTCCAGTTCCCTTGTATTCTTAGTTTAGCTCATCTTCTAATGAAGTATTGAGTGCATCCATCTTAATCTTCAATGATGGAATAAAGTGCTCCATGTGTGGCTAAGACTATGTATTATTTTGTAATTATCTTTATCTCAAGTCATTACTGCCTGGGGAAATTACAGAGCATGGCAAACTTAACTGTCGGAGATTTGGAATCATGAAATTATTCCTCTAAAACTTGCATCACCATCTCTGCCTTCTCTGCTAATGCCAAAATTCACTTCAGCCCGGCTGCATATGCTCCTGTATTTCCCAAGCTTTCTCATTATGTCAATGGCTATGAGATGATTCGACCCTTTGATTCATGTCCTTGGATATCTCCTTAAAAACGTCTTTATGTACCAAACATTCTGATGTTTGACCTTTGAATTGTTGTTTGCCTTACCTCTAATCTTTGCTATTTCATTGGGAAGGGTTGATACGTTTGTGAAGTTGAGTCTGTCATGCCCAGTAGACCTTCAAAAACCTGCAAAACTTTGGTAATGAAACTGCATAAAACTCCTACAGTGTGTGCTGCAACAGTTGAAAAAGCATGTCCTGTGAAGTCCATTTGTAGCTATTCTTTGTTCAATAGGACTCATGGAGTTACACCTTCTTGTTAGTCAGTGTTGGTAATCTTGTTTTGATTGGTGATGATGTGCTTTTTATTTATATGTGGTGAGTCGCGCCTTTTTTTTTTTGAATCTGTACTTGCTTTCAAATTGAAGAGGGATGCCTTCTTGTTAGTCAGTATTGATGATCTTGTTTGGTTGGTGATAATATGACTAAATTTATAACTACAACTGATATCTTGAGTTAAAAATCCATAATTAAATTAATAATAAGATTATTTGCTCTTTTAAGAGCAAATTGTACACTTAATCCCTTGAGGAATACCCTGGCTAAGAGTAATTTTTTGATCCCAAATTTTTGGGATGTAACTTATATGAAATGCAAGTTTAGTAATAACAGGAGTAGAAATAAGGAATTATTTAAGATTGGTGGTCGAGGGGTACCTAAGTGACGTGATTTCAATATCTTGGGTTAACAATCCATGAGGACGAAGGGATTAAGGAAGATGTCACACATATAATTAGAGCTAGGTGGATGAAGTGGAGATGTGCTTTTGAAGTCTTATGTGATCATCGAAGGGGAAGCTCTATAGGATGATTGTAGGACTATCTATGCTTTAGGGGTTGGAATGTTGGTAGTCAAGAAACAACATATCCATAGAACGAGTGTAGTTGAAATCAGGATGTTGAGATGGATGAGTGGAAAGACAAGAAAGGATAGAATTCAGAATGACTACATCTGAGGGAACTTAGGGATCGCTCCAATAGGTGATAAGATGAGGGAAAGTAGATTTAGGTGGTTTGCCCATGTGCTGTGTCGAGCTAGAACAACATCGGTTAGGAGGGGTGATTTGATTCAAGTGGGAGGCTCTAAAAGGGAAAGGGGAAGGCCTAAAAGGACGTGGATAGAAGTAGTGGGAAGAGATATAGTGACTGATAGTCTGACTGAGGGTAATGGCTTGATAGAGCGGAGTGGAGGAATAGGATTTGTGTTGCCGATGCCAAATAGTTGGGATAAGCCTTGGATGATGACGATGACGATGACGATGACGATGACGATGACGATGACGATGACGATGACGATGACGATGACGATGACGATGACGATGGTGTACTTACTCAACCTAGGGACCAACAAAAAGAAAAAAAAAAAAAAAAAAAAATCTAAACGAGATTAGAAAAGTTTTATGCCTATGGATTGAACACAAACTGCCATTTTCTGGATGGTCAGACCTAGGCGTTCAAGAACTTAAAATATTCAACTTTTTTCCTTTTGGAAATTCCTTATCTAGTGATTGTTAGGTGATTCCAAAATCAGTTATATCTCTTGATAATGGTATGCATCTTGATAATGTATGCTTTTGCATTTCCCGAGCTCTCTCATTATACCCATGGCTATGAGATGATTCAACCCCTTAATTGCATGTCCTCAGTTACCTCCTTAAAAACTTCTATATGTACCAAACATCCTGATGTTTGACCTTTGAACTGTTGTTTGCCTTAACTCCTTAATATTTGCTACTTCATTTGGAAGGGTCGATAACTCTGTGAAATTGAGTCTGTCAAGTTTAGTGGGCCTCCAAAAACTAGCAAAACTTTGGTAATGAAATTGCATAAAACTCCTACGATGCTTGCAGCAACAGTTGAAAATTCATGTCATGTGAAGTTCATTTGTAGCTGTTCCGTGTTCAATAGGACTGATGGAGATAAAACCTTCTTGTTAGTCATTGGGGATGCACCTTCTTGTTGATCATTGTTGATAATCTTGTTTTGATTAGTGATAATAATTTATAACTGGTGAGTTACATATTTTTGTTAGTTACTATTGGTAGTTTTCTTTTGATTGATGATAATATGATTACATTTATAAGTGCAAGTGATATTTTGAATAAAAAAATCAATATTTAACATAGGAATAAGATGTTTTGCTTTCTTAGGAGCAGATTGTACAGTTGCTTCATTGGGGAATACCCTGGTTATGACCCCAAAATTTTGGGGATATCACTAAAAAACCTAGAGACCAACCCAACCAAGCCCCTCCCCCTGGCCGCTACCAAACAAAAAAAAAAGAGAAAAAAAGAAAGAAAAAAATGAAAAAGAAAAAACACCAAAAAAGAGTCTGGAAAAAATTCATTTTCGAGGATTGAGCACAAACTCTCCAATTTCTGTATGATAGATCTAGGTGTTTAGGAACTCAAAACATTTTATTTATTTATTTATTAGTTTTTTAGAAAATTACTTATCCAGTGATTCCAAAATTACTTGTTTGTTTCATGACAATGGTATGCACCTTGATAATGGTATGCTCCTGCATTTCCTGAGCTTTCTCACTATGTCCATGGCTATGAGATGATTCAATCCTTAATTGTATGTTCTGAGATATCTCCTTAAAAACTTCTTTACATACCAAACATTCTGATGTTGACCTATGAATTGTTGTTTCTTCTCTATGTTATGTTGTTATTTCATTTGGAAGGGTTGATAACTCTGTGTAGTTGAGTCTATCAAGCCCAGTGGGCCTCCAAAAACTAGCAAAACTTTCGTAACAAAATTGCATAAAACTCCTACAATACTTGCGGCAACAGTTGAAAAAGCAATGTCTGGTGGAGTCCATTTGTAGCTATCCTCTTTTCAATAGGGCTCTTGGAGACACACCTTCTTGTTAGTCATTGTTGATAATCTTGTTTTCATTGGGGATGGTATGATTTGATTTATTACCTTCATGTTGGGCAGTATTGATAATCTTGTTTGATTGATGATAATTGCTCTTAGGAGCAAATTGTACACTTGCTCCCCTTGGGCAATAGAGGGCTAGGAACATTTTTATGACCCCAAATTTTGGCGATATAACTTACTTGAGAGCAAAATGTACACTTGCTCCCCTTGGGCAATACTCTGGCTAGGGACATTTCTATGGCCCCAAATTTTGGGGATATAACTTACTCAACCTAGAGACTAACGAAAAAAAAGAAAAAAGAAAAATTCCAAACGAGGCTGAAAAATTTCATGCTTGAGTTAATTACTTACTACTTAATACAATAGTTATCATGTTGAAAAAACCTAAAAAATAAAAAAATTCATGCTCAAGGATTGAACACAAACTGTCCATTTTCTGGGGATTCAGATATAAGTGTTCAAGAACTCAAAATATTTAGGTTTTTCTTTTCTCTTTTGAAAATTACTTATCTGGTGATTCTAAGGTGATTCTAAAATTTCATATCAAACAAATCCTCTGGAGTCGGTGTTTTGTCTATGGGAGCAGGTGTCTTGTGTGTCTTGATAACGTATGCACCTTGTCAGGCAGAAAAGGACAATTAGCAGCTGACAATGGGTTTCCATGGCACAAAAACATACTGTACTATCTAGCAAGGTGAGCAACTTGGCATTCTTTTTATTGGGTTGTCCGTGAACAATGAGGGATACTGAGTTCTAATCTGTGGGGTGGTATTATTCTGTCCTCTAATGGTACTTACACGTTCTAGTGATTCAAGCTGAGCAAAATGTGCTAATGGATGGAGATCAACCTCTGGATACTGTCTTTTACAAGGATGACTCAAGTAACCTAGAGGAGAAAAACAAATAAAGTTAGCCTGTGTGTTGAAGTAGTATACTATGCACTGGTGTCAATTACTAGTAAGCTTTATTTGAATGCGTTGAGTGAGCTACAAGACAGAAACAAATAAAGTTAGCCTGTGTGGCATGCTAATCAAAGAGCAGTTCACATTGCATCTGATTCTCTTATGAAAGGAAAAAAAGAACATAAAAGTGATAATTCTTGCAAATACCACTATTAAGAGTCGATACATGGTGTGGATCTCAGCTTGTTGAGAGGTTTACAGAAGAACTTGTTGGCTCTTTTCTTGAATTGTCTGTATTTTCATATTTGATTGTTACCTAACACATTGCTAAGATTTGGAAATTTTAAAGTTGTTTAAATTTTGGTTAACTACTTGGCCTAGATGGAGCCCATAAGACCTCAGTTCTACTTTCCTTCGCTGTGGTTTACCTGACCGTTGTTTTAAAATATTTACTACTGTTCATAATCAAGCCATGTTGTGCAACACTTGGGTATGTGTTGTGCAACACTTGGGTACTACTTTGGGGTGCCTCCTCTTATTAAGCCAATCTCTTGAGTTCCAGCATTTTATTGGATCATCGACACTCAACAAGCTTAAAAGCTATTGTTGGGAACTTTGAAAAACATTGGTGAAGGTATGCATGTTTATTAGGTAGGCCTCGTGGGAGTTGACTTTGGAGAGGGGCTGGGTAATGGAAGTCAAAGTGACATGGGAGGCTTTGCCCCCACCTGTAGTATAAAGTTTGACAAGAAAGTGGTGTCCAGGTCAGCGACATGAGTACTGGCAGTAAAAGATATATGCACTTCATTTTTACAACTACAGGTTGGTGGTGCAACTTAGCGGATGAGCTTTATTAGTGTCTGAAGAAAGGATTAGAGGCATTAGTGTTTGCTAATAGCAGAAAGATTCTTGGTTTTTAATGCTTTTCCATTTTCTTATGCGACACATTTTCAAAATGCTCATGTTTGAACAAGTAGCACGCAGCCTCCTAGATGTCATGAAATGTTATGTACTCCAGGAAAGGGTTGTTGCTTTTCTGTTTTTAATAATAATAATAATAATAATAATGTTTTTAATAATAATAATAATAATAATAATAATAATAATAATAATAATAATAATAATAATAATAATAATAGTAGTAGTAGTAGTAGTAGTAGTAGTAGTAATGATAATAATGATAATAACTCTTTCGATTATTATTAGTAGTGATATATCTTTTAATTATTATTATTAAAGATAATCTCCTATTATTATTATTGTTGTTATTATTGTTATTATTATTTATAATAAAATAGCTTCTGCATAAAAGGTTCATGGCTTTATGCTTCAGCTCGCTTTATTGAATTATACTTTTATGCAACAAATGGAACATGGAAATCCTGGAGTTTCTTTAGGGAAATCATAATTATGAAATTATTGAAAAGTTGAAAAGTTGCTTTGATATATTGATTATGCCATTAGACTTTAAAGCAACAAGTGGAACATGTAATCCCAGAGTGATGAGTATGAATTTACTGAAAGGTTGCTGTGGAATGTTCGTTAAGTTGTTATTATGGCTGTGGTGTAGAAAATCTTCCAACACATCAAAGGTTGAACTGGCTACTTTCATCTAGGATGTCTATTGAATTGGTCATGTTAAGTCATTAATCTAAAATAAATGAAACTTGACAAGATATATGAGAGCATTTTGTCCTTTGTGAGGTTGATCTTGGAAAGCTTTTGTTTGTCTGAGAATTACATGGAGTGTATTTTATGAATGTCTGCTGCTTTTTGTCTTTGAACTACATGTGTCAGGTATCTACAGCTATACAATGGTTCTGCATGATGTATGCCATGGTGGTACGATGTGGGCATATCTACCATCCGTTCCCAATGCAGGATGGTGGAAATTAGTCAATGGCATACATCCGTTTTTTACAAAACAGAAAATAGTCGTTCTTAAAAAAAAAAAGGACATTCTCCTGGGAATATTAATTTCCACCATCCATTGTCCATAACAGACAGTGGATGTAACCCATGGTGTGCAATTACTGCACAATAGTGGTGATTGTATACTTTTCCATAAGGAAATGAAGGAGAGCTATATCTAGTGCAGAGTTTTCCCTGCTTTGAAGGATGTGTAAGTAATTGAATCTCTTTCCGTTCTGATTAGTGGTGCTTGCTTGTTGCAATCCCACCTTTTTTTCTCATATAATTCTTAAATAACCAACAGTTGATTGAAGAGAAATCGATATCTATGTCTTCCACTCCTTTGATGACTTTCAAGAAATGGTTTATTATTTGTTTAGTGTGTTGAGTTTATGGCATATAATAAACAACACCCCCCCCCCCCTGCTGCTGCCACTCTCTCTCTCTATCTCTTCTTTTTTAAATCGTTAAACAACTTCTAACTACTAAGAAATGAACTGGTAACTTTATGGTTTAGATGGAAAATGTTCATTTTGACCAAATTATTGATATCTTACGAGAAAGAGTTCTGGTTGCTTTTCCTCACAAAGTTTGTGCAGAGTTGTGAGTATTATAAAATAGTAAGCTTGAACTTCTGAATATTTGCTTTTCCAGGACGTGGCAGCATTATTCCATCCCGCTTGCTCTCTCTGAAAAAGGAAATGATGCAGTTTCTACTACAAAGTTCAAATACATCTGAAATAGTGACAAATTCAACAGTTACCAGTGGACCATGTCTAAACATCTGCTACTTTTTGTGGCTTGATACGGAGGCAACTTTAGAGGTTCTGAAGTTTGCTTTCCAGGAAGAAGAAAATCTTAAAGGTGGTGATTATTTGAATGATTTGGTCAACACGGACATTAAGGCAAGCATGATAAGTGGTTCAGAGAATGTGGAAGGTGAAAACTCATTGGTGCAGAACACTTTGAATACTTTGGTGCAAGTTCTTGATATGGAACTCACAGGGGTAGTTAGATCCTCTGGCTCAGATGATGGATCACTAAAAGTTTGGCCATCTAAAAAGGATGTTGGCCTGCTGCTAGAATTTATTGCTTGCTTTGTTGCATGCCATCATGCTGTTGTTCCCAAAAGTTTATTGAATCGTATTTTGGAGTATTTGACATGTGACAATGATGTATCACCATGGGATTCTGATTCAAAACCAGAAATTGCTCGTAGAAGAGAAAAAATGGTACTTGCACTGTTGAAAGTGGTGGCTGAAACAGAATGGGACTCATTGTATGTAATGGAGCTTTGTGAGAAGGCACAGTTCTACCAGGCATGTTATAAATCTTTCTATGCTTTGCTCTTCTAACTTATTTGATGTCTACTTTGGGCTCACATGGGATTAAAGGAGCATTTCCATGCCTTCTTTATGTCAAGTGATATATCTTTCAATCTGCAGGTTTGTAGCTTGATACACATTAAGAGAGCTCACTATGTTGCCGCCCTTGATAGTTACATGAAAGAAATAGATGAACCTATCCATGCGTTTGCCTTTATAAGCAACACACTGCTACAAATGAGAGATAATGATTCTTCTGACTTCCGACAGGCAGTTGTTACTCGAATTCCAGAGTTGGTAAAACTGAGCAGGTGGAGCTTATAATATTGAAGTTCTATTTCTCAATTTCTTTGATCATCGAGTAATCTGGCTATCTGTTGCGACAACGGATTTCTGCTTTAGTTTTTAATGAAAGGAAGTCTTTTCTTACCCACCTTCCCCTCCCCCCCGCCCCTCTCCTGCTCAATCCCACCACAGAAAAAGAAAAGAAAAGAGAAGTAGTGTTTTGTAGTTTGAACTGTTGTTGATATTGGGCAGTATTCTAATCCTTGCATTGTTTCCTTTGTTTTCTTATATTCTGGTTACAGAGAGGGAGCATTTTTTTTTATCATCGAACATTTCAGTAAAGAAAGTGATCAAATCCTCTTTCAGCTTCGCTCCCATCCTAGGAGTCTTTTTCTTTATCTCAAGACAGTCATTGATGTCCACTTGTCTGGCTCTCTCAATGTTTCAGCATTGCGAAAAGGGCATGTTCTAGATCCCCCACTTGGTTTGAAAACAGTCTCGGATCATTCCAAGGATATTGAAGCATACTTGGAAAGGGTCTCTAATCTACCAAAGATGCTGAGGCAAAATTCCGTTCAAGTAACTGATGAAATGGCAGAGCTCTATCTTGAGGTGGGCATGTCATGGTTTGAGAATAATGTTAGGTTTCTTTAACTTTCTTTTAAAATGTAATGGTTTAATGTTTCATTCTCTGGGTGTAAAACAAAACGAGGAAGAGATAGGCGATCATTCCATCTGTTTCTGTTCTATAAATGCATATGGATGTTCCTACTTAGCTTCATGTCCTCACTTGGGTTGAATTTAGAACGAATACTACTACTTTCATATATGTCCTAGAACTATGTCATGTTTACTAGATGCCTTCGTAATATACTGTAGAGAGATTATATGTAGTATCTGTTTAAAGGGAATTTCTGATTTTTCTTTTATGCAGTGTATTCACTGTTCTGCTTGAGCTCTCCTATGCATTTTACATGCTGCTTTGCTTGTAACACATGAATGATACAAAAGAGATTCCTCTTTTCTTAATAGGTTGATCTGTAGATCCTATTATGTCTCAATCTCATATTCTCCTGTTCTCTTATGAACTTTCTTGCTAGAGTATACATTCACACATAGATCCATGCATCCACCCACCTGCATGCAAGGGGGAGTTAAATTCCTTCACATATGTTTTATATAGCAGCTGCATATCGGAGAATTTGTGCTATTTGTGAAGGGGATTCAATGGTGAAGATGTCCTTTTATGCTTGATACATTTTAAATCTTGCCCGAAATATTATTAGTCACCATTGCCTTGGTAAATGACATGATTGCCTAGGCCACAAGTATTCTGCAATAATTAAGTTGTATCCAAAATTTAAGAGTTATTCTAAGTTCACCATCGGAGTGATGTATTCCAAAGTACGCATGATCTACTTCTCAGAGGATTTTTACATTCCATTCTGAAAATAAGCAATGTAAATTATGAGTGCAAAAACTGAATTATCTGTTTAAACATTTCCGAGCTGTACTTCGAATTTTATTTGTTTGAGGTTGTTTATTGGAGTGTCATGTATTACAGCGCAATGGATTTATTGTCGGTATACTGTAAGGTGGGGGATGTATATTATTCTTCTTAAGAAAATGTTCTAGATAAATTTCTATAATTTCTATTTCTAATGTTTACAACAGGATTATCATAATGCTTGAAATTTCTTTGTAAATACTGGAGATCATTGTTAGTCAACAATTGGGTCTGCATCATGTATCTCGTAGTATGTAAACACATGTCTTGCAACTTCTTAATGGCTGCAGTGGTAAAATGTACTGTCTTATAATTTTCGTTTCGTGCTGTCTTATAATTTTTGTTTTTAATGTTTACAGTGGAGCTAGTTATCATCGCCTTGAATTTGTTATTTGAGATTGATAGTTTATGTTAATCTGACTGTGACAATTAGATCTGTAGCATGCAATTGTGACATGCACTACGTAAACTCATTTCTGAAAATTTCTTAGTTACTAGAGTAATAATTGTGCTGCATTTGTACTTTTAACCGGGTAGTACTTTTACAGCAGTCGCATTATCTGTTTCCTTGCTATGCCATGCCTGTCATCCTTGTCCTAAAAAATATTTCATAATAGTTGAATGTGTTCTTTCGTGTGCAGCTCTTGTGCCAATACGAGCCTCATTCAGTTCTCAAGTTCTTGGAAACTTTTGAAAACTATAGGGTGGAGCACTGTTTGCGTTTGTGCCAGGAGCATGGTGTCATAGATGCCGCTGCATTCTTGCTTGAAAGAGTTGGAGACGTTGGGAGTGCTTTATCACTTGCTTTGTCTGGTATAGATGAAAAAATAAGCATGATTCATATTGCTGTGGGAAATAAAGTAGCTGAGGCGGGTTCTACTAAGTTCACAGAGTTGGAGTGGCTCAATATTGTTTTAGAAATGAAAGAGGTTTGTCAATATGAACAGAAAAACTTTATTCGGAGTAAATTAGCCTGTTCGTAATGTTACTGGTTCTTATCTCTCTGCAGTAACCCTACTATGGTGCTGTTGTGCAGGTTAATGTCGTACATGATGTACTCCTTGCTGCTGTTGGTTTATGTCAGCGGAACACCTTGCGTTTAGATTTTCAAGAGTCTGAGACACTCTGGTTCTTATTACTTGACATGTAAGTTCGATAATTGGCAGCGGTGATGTGCAAAGCTCAAAGTTCCAATGGATTTGCCTGTTATTTACATTGCACTGCTAGGAAACAATCTAAGATTACCTTTTGCCGATGAACTTCTATTCTCTGGATATAATATATTTGACATCTGGTCTTGGTTTTGTGAATTCCTTTGGAGGTTTAATCGAGCATCTATTGCACCTAAACCCTAAATAGTTCATCTGTTTCTGAGGACATTTATTTTCTTTTTACATAGATAGTATTCCTATCATTGAAACATGTCTCTGTTGGAGAATGATGTGAATCAAAGGCAACGGCAGTACAAACAAGAATAAATACAGTAACTTGCAATATGTGTTCACTTAGCATGATCTCAAAACGGGCTCTTTCTAGCAGATCTGTTCCCCAAATTATTACAAGCAACTTCATCTTGTGCTAAAGTCAAGTCCCACTGTCTAATTTTGTCCCCAATAAGGCTTCGCAACAAATTTCCCAAACTCTGATTCAATACTTCTATTTGGCCATGCATTTGTGGATGGTAGGGGCTATTGTACTGTAGTTTAGTTGCCAACAAATTCCGCAAAGTCCTCCAACATTGATTAAAGCACATTGTATCCCTGTCACAACTCACATGTGACGGTCTTTGAAACTGCATGAAGTCTAACCACCTCCCATGAGAATATGTTTGCCATGTGGGTGGCATCCAACGTCGTCTTGCATTGTACAAAAAAATGGCCGTCAACTCAAGACAAAACAATGTTCATGTTAATCTAAACCAAAGGAGCCACATGGAACTGGTACCGGGATATATAGGCCGATGTTTTGGTGTTGTCCCTACAAAACTTGGCACGTGCAACCCTATCAATCTGTCTATAGGCAACCAGCTGCATCTTGGGCCAAAGGAAAACCTCTCTGCTATCGTATCGAAAGTCTTGCTTCTACCAAAATGACCTCCTGAGCTACCTCCATGCGACTCAAAGATAAAAAATGCTTGCAATGACCCCTTGGCTATGCTTAATTTGGGGCCTTTAAAGAGATAACTGTTGCTAGTTATGAATTTAGTCAATACGTTCCATTCTCTGGCTTGACACCATTCAAAAATAAAGGGGTCAGTCTTGCATAGCTCTTTAATCATCAATACTTTGCATTCTCTGGCTTGACAACATTAAAAAATAAAGGGGTCAGTCTTTTATAGCTCTTTAATCACTTCCAATCCAACTGCATTAGCTGACATGGTCTTCAATAAATAAACCTTCCTGTTTAGAGCATCAGCCACTTTATTTTGCTAGATTGCGTTGTGTCGGAGTACGAAAGTATACTCTTATAAGAGCTCTACCAATTTTGCATTTCTCCCTCATAATTTATTTTCAGCATTGATGAATTGCACAGCTTCGTGGTTTAGATGCAAGAAAACTCCCTCTAAGTTAAGTAGTGTATCCAAATTTCAATGGTTGGACAATGGAATAGAACTCAATTTCGTAGGTAGAGTAATTTTGTCGTGCTAGTGTGCTTCTAGCTGAACAGGTGATTGCCCAGCTTTCTTGGCTTAAGACAATCCCAATACCACTTGATGTATCACAATCCACCTGAAAGACCTTACAATAATCTAGTAGGGCTCGGACTGATGCTTCTATCGTCCTTTCTTAAACTCATGAAAACTCTCCTCAACCTGACAGTTATAGCTGTAGTTTTCACCCCCAAAAACATTCCATAATTGGTGCCATCATGGTGCTAAAATTGTTAATGGGTCTTCTACAAAACTTGGCCTTGTTAAGGTCTTTGGGGTAGGCCAACTTGTAATAGCTTGAACCTTGAACGGCTTGACATCTACAGATTTTGTTGACACTTCCAGCATATTCGCCCTGAAGGTAAAATTTAGAGGTTTACTAAAACTGATTGTCTTAAAACCGATTGGACAGCCCCCACATGTTCAACATGAGTCCTAAACTCCTTTTCGTAAACCAAAATATTGTCAAAAATAGACAATCACGAACTTCCCACGTGTGGTTTGAGTACCTGATTAATATATCCGTAGGAGTATTAAGAGTCTTTGGGAGTCCTAACGGCATAACAAGTCATTCACAAAGCCTTTGCTCTTGAAGCTGTCATCCACACATCTCTTCTCCAATCTTTTTTTGATGATATCCACTCCTAAGTCTGTTTTGAGCAGAATTGAGAACTAGATAACTTGGTCAAGCATATTGTCTAACCTCGGTATTCTAGATTTATACTTGGGTGTTATCTTTTTTTATAGCCTAGTTGTCTACAAATATCCTCCAAGACCTATCCTTCTTTCGTAAGGTAGGTACAAAACATTGGTTTAGACTCTTGAATAAGGCCCTTTTGTGATGTTCAGATACCTGGCTATGGAGCTCCTCGTGGTCCTTGGGACTCATTCAATAGTGGACAAGTTGGTAGGACAATTCTTAATATCAAATCAATATGGTGTTGGATCTCCCTGTTGAGGATGACCGATCACTCCTCACGCAAAATGTCCTTTAGCTCTTCTAATAACTCCTCCACATTGTCTGACATTGTTTGTGGCCTCATGTCAGGATATCGTGCATCCCACTCTTGTCAATCTTTTCCATGAAATAATGTAGATTATAGATTCTAGTAGGCAGATGAAGCTCCACTCCCCTACTTAACTAAGCTTTCATCCTTCATCAACTTTTAAAAGTTCTTTTCACCATGATGGATAGTTTTCTGCTCATATTGCCAAGGACAACCTAATAAGATTTGGCATGTGAACCGCGTCTCACCACAAAGTTAGAACTTTGGAGGATGCTCTAGAATCCAAAGGTTTTAAAATTAGTCGGACTAAGACAGAGTATATGGAGCGCAAGTTTAGTAATAATAGGAGTAGAGACGAGAAAGTAGTCAAGATTGATAGCCATGAAGTATAAAAAAGACTGTACTTTCGGTATCTTGGGTCGATAATCTAGGAAATGGTGAGATCGAGGAAGATGCCGCACATAGAATTAGAGCTAGGTGGACAAAGTGGAGACGTACAACTGGAATTTTATGTGATCACCATATACCAATGTGGCTGAAGGGCAAGTTCTATAGGACAACGGTGAGACCAACTTTTCTCTATGGGGCGGAATGTTGGGCGGACATAAAACAATATACTCATAGAATGAGTGCAGCGGAGGTGAGGATGCTGAGATGGATGAGTGGCAAGACACGAAGGGGTAGAATTCGAAATGAATTTATTCAAGAGAATTTAGGTGTGGCATCAATACGCGATAAAATGAGAGAGAGTAGACTTAGGTGGGATGGCCTTGTGTGGTGCCGACCAAGTACAACACTTGTTAGGAGGTGCAAGTTAGTTCAAGTGGAAGGACTGAAAAGGGTAAGGGATAGGCCCAAAAGGATGTGGTTGGAAGTAGTTCGAAAAGATTGGGGACTTATGACGTCACTGAAGATATGACCTTTAATAGAGCAGAATGGAGAACCAGGATTCATGTAGCCGACCCCAATTAATTAAGAAAAAGCTAAAATGATGATGATGACATTGCCAAGGACAACCTAATAAGATTTGGCATGTGAACCGCGTCTCACCAAACTTATTCTTCGAAGGATGTTCTAACTAAGAAAACTGACAATGTATTTTGAAGAGACAATTACCTTATTTCCCTCGATGAACCAAAGAATCCAGTAGGTTGCGGGTGCTTTACAGTCTTGACCTTCAACTTATCCACAACCTCTGTAACCAAATTTTGGCTACTCCTACTATTAATGATTAGGTCACAATGTTTTCCTCCAATTTTAGAGCAGGTTCTAACGACACTGTATGGCGTCAATCATAGTTTTGTTTTGAGGTGATTTGATATGCATCGCACTATTAATGATTAAGTTACAATGTTTTCCTCCAATTTTGCAACGGGTTTTGAAGATACTTTTTGGCGTGAATCATTGTTTGCATTGAGGTGATTTGATATCCATCACTTTATAGAGTCGATGCAGTCCCACCTGATCTTGTATCGCCAACATAAGACCATGCACATGCTAACTAACTCATTGGCCCTAACTCATTGGGCTTCACTCTCAGCTAAGTTACTCTATAATGTAGATTTCTTTGAGTATATATAGGCAGCTGGGTGCCCACCAGGAACAAGGGCGGCTGGACTATTAACTAAGATAGAAGTTATATTATAATTATTATCTATTAATTAATTTTCATAAGATTTGGTTTTGGATATCAAATATTCACAAAATATCGATTTCATCCAAAGTTTATGACTATTCACAAAAGCCCAATTTCATTGTCCAACTAAGAAAAAATTCAATAAATCACAAAAAAAAATTCAATCTTTCAACTACAACCATGTAAATATATCGTAAAATAAAAAAAAAAGGGTCAAAGGAAACACAAATGATTCATAACATAATACATTGTAGCAAAATCAAATCAAAACCCTTATTCAAATATGATAATACTCTAAAAATATCAAAATCAAATCGGTGTCAGTGCAAACCTCATCTATTGGGTTGCCAAAAGCCCTCAAAATCGACTACTAGAAGCTCCTAAAACACCCACGAACTATTTTCCTTTATTTTGGGAAGAAATAAAAAAAGTAAAAAAAATTATCAATCTTTTGATAAATTACAAAAGAGAGTTTTTTGGGGAGTTTCTCTCTCTCTCTAAAAAGCATGATTTTTGTTTTGGAGGTTAAGAATATCCCTCGAAACCGTTTTCCCTCCCTTTTAGGGGGGGGAGGTGACAAATTTTGACCCTCGCCAAGGGTTTTTTCAGCCATTTGACAGACTGTCACTAGGCGGCTGCCTAGACTGTAGCGCTTAGGCGGGTGCCTAAACGCAGGACTCCTTATAGTCTCGCCTAACTGGTGCCTAGGCGTTTTTGAAATTTTTTGGCGGGCGAATTTTTTAACATTGGTCTTGTCCCACTAATGTAAATTTTGTATCTTTTGATACAAAAAATTTGCTCATAGTGTTGAGGCAAAAATTGGGCCTTCAACTAGTCCTTCATCTTGTCCCATTTGCCTTTTGCCTAATTTTTGGTCATGCTAAAAATGCTTCTACCACATAGAGGGTGGACCTCTCAACTTGGCCCCGAGAAGTTTGACTTCTCTCCCCTTCGGGACATCTTTCCAATCGTAATAACTTTCGTAATTGTTGGGAGCGGGAGCGGGAACCTGGGATCGACCTATGGCTGAAGCTTCCTACCTTGGAACCGCTTGGATTGTTGTTCAGGAAGCAGGCTTGAAAGTACTTGATATATGTATTATATACATATACTGGATTGCTAGGGCATTCCCCATAAGCCATGTGCTGTACCGGATCCCGGATACACTAAGAAATGAGCAAGGTTTAGCTATGGCGTTCCGCAATGCCGCTCAGTTGCAGTGAAAAATAGGCAAGGGTTCCAACGACACTCTGGATGTGCACGAGTGTAAAGGAGCTAGTTCAAGAGAAAGGATTCGCCTAACCACATGGAATGTAGGAATGTTTATAGGTAAGAGTATGGAGATAGTGGATACAATGAGATGGAGGAGAGTAAACATAGCTTATCTAGAAGAAACTAAATGGAAAGGGGAAAAAGCTAAATAAATAGATGGGTATGAACTTTGGTATAGAGGAAAAGATAATATAATAGAAATGGCAAGAGAGTAGGTGATAGGCTCCTATTAATTAGACTTGTATTAGGGGAAGAAATAATTAACGTTATTAGTGCTTATGCACCACAATTACGGTTGGAGGATAGAATTAAGAGACAATTTTGGGAGGACATATATGGACTAGTCCATAACATACCAAATGGAAAGGACCCTTTTAAGAGCGGATTTAAATGGTCATGTAGGCAAGGATAATAGAGGATATGAAGGGGTACATGGGAGATATGGGTTTAGTGAAAGAAATAAGATGGGTGAGGCTATTCTAGATTTTGCTATGGTCTACGACTTAGCAATAGCAAACACCTACTTTAAAAAGTGAATGAACATTTAATAATCTATAAAAGTGAATCACCTAAAAGCTAGATAGACTTCTTTCTAGTTAAGAAGGTAGATTGACCACCATGTAAAGACTATAAGGTTATCCCAGGAAAGAGTTTGATTGCGCAACATAGGCTCGTGTTATGTGGAATGAGATGGCTGACTGTATTAAGAAGGTGACAAAAGAAATTTTAGAAGAAATTAGAGGGAAAAACATTTTCGATAAAGAAACTTGATGGTAGAGTGATGAGGTTAAGAAGGCCATTAGCGAAAAGCAATCATGTTATAAAACTTGGTAATGAAATAAAAGGATGAAAATGTCAACAAAAGTTGGAGAGTATATTTTCAAAAATTATTGAATGACAAACACAATGGGAACAATATTGGTAGAAGGAACTGTTGGTATAAATGAAGGTGGAGGTCATAGATGCATTTATATGATTAAGATATTAGAATTGAAAGAGGCTTTGAAGAGGATGAAGATAAGAAAGGCTTTAGGACCGGATGATATTCCGATTGAGGTTTCGAAGTGCATGGGGGTGATTGGCATTGACTGGCTGACTAAGTTGTTCAAAAAGGCGTTGAGAACAAAAAAAATGCTAGATGAATGGTAGAAAGGTACAGTTGTACCTATTTACCATCACAAAGGAGACATACAAAATTGCGGGAACTATCGAGAGATCAAACTTATGAACTACACTATGAAGCTGTAGGAGAGATTGATTGAATAATGATTAAGGCATGAAAACGTGTGTATTAGAAAATCAGTTTGCTTTTACGCCAGGGAGGTAAACAATTGATTTTATTTTCCTACTTAGGCAACTGGTTGAGAAGTTTAAGGTGAAGGGAAAAGACCTCCAAGTGGTCTTTATTGATCAAGAGAAAGCTTATAATAAAGTACCTCGATATTTAATTTGGTGGGTGTTAGAAAGGACAGGAGTCTCAAGACACTACATTAACTTGGTGAGAGATGTACGAGGGAGCTCTAACTAGTGTGTAAACAACTAGTGGAGAGATGAGTGAGTTTTCAGTGACAATGGGTCTACATCAAGGGACATCGTTAAGCGCATACCTATTTGTCTTGTCTAGTTATGGACGACTTAACTAGGCACCTACAAGATGAGGTACTGTGGTGTATGTTGTTTGCAGACGACTTTGTTTTGATTAATGATATCCGAAAGAACGTTAACACAGTTATAATTTTTGAGGGATACTCTAGAAATAAAGGTTTTAAAATTAACCGTTATAAGGTAAAATTAGCCATTATAAGACAAAGTTTATGGAATGCAAGTTAAGTAATAATAGGAGTAGAGACGAGGAAATAGTTAATATTGACATCCAAGAAATACCAAAAATAGTGGGCTTTCGATATCTTGGGTCGGTAATTCAGGATGATAGAGTGATTGATGAAGATGTCACACATAGAATCAGAGTTGGGTGGGCGAAGTGGAGATGTGCAATGAGAGTTTTTCGTGATCGTTGCATACCATTGAAGCTGAAGGGCACGTTCTATAGGATAGCTGGGAGACCAACTTTGCTTTGTGGGGCACAATATCGGGTGATCAGGAAGCATATACCTATAAGATGAGTGTAGCTGAGATAATGATGTTGAGATGGATGAGTGGCAAGACAAAAAGGGAATTCAAATGAATAGATTCAGAAGAACTTAAGTGTGGCACCAATGGACGATAAGATTGGAGAAAGTAAGCTTTGGTGGGCTGGCCGTGTGCAATACAAAACCAGGAGGAGTCGACACGGGAATCTGTCACCCCGTGTTGATTCCAGTAAAAAGCGTTGTATCGCCTGATTCTAGAGAAGAACAAGCGATTCTCTACAGTGAACCGCCCTAGTCAATGTACAGAATCGGTAGATGAAGTCATGACTCGACATTTCTATACAGTATGACGTCATATATCAACGAGTTTTGCTAGAAAATCGTACAAGTCATCGTGTCTCAACAATACATTTGTTTTCCATTTTTTGCAAGGGTAATTGGGATATTTTTTTTTCAAAATAAGAGAACTTTACCATGCTAAGCTGATGTCACCACACAGACAATCACACGGCCCCGTCTCCCATTCATTTGTCACCACGTAATACGCTGGTCCTCAGATCTTTTATAGATGTGAAATCCCCTTGAAGTTTTCGATGTGGGACAATTCCTACTATAGCAGCTTGAGAACAAACCTATTAGCGTGCAAACTGTTAATAGCGATTAAACCATACGCTTATAACCATTAGCTCTTATGAAATTCAGTTTATTATAAAAAAAATATTTATTAAATTAATAAAACAAGTCTTGTAAAAATTATGTTTATTATAAAAAATAATTATTTAATAGAGCGAGCCTTTTATAATAAATTACGTTTATTATAAAAAATATACAAGCAATTCAAAATATGCTTACAAGAGCCATCTTGTTTTTTGAATCACGATTAGTATAATATTATAATTAATAATTATACTAATTACATTAATAACTAAATCTTATATGTTATTTATTAATATATTTTTATTATATTATAAATTATATAATTTAGTATCTTTTGTTATAGTTGTAAATTAGATTTTAAAATTAGATGATATTACAAGAGAAATTTCAAATTTATTCTTATTTGAATAGTAAAATTATTATAAAGCGGTGCCCTGGATCGGGCACCTCAAAAACCCATTCGGATAGGTGAATCGGCGTTTAGGATCGAGAATTGGCCGAATCGGTCGAATTCAGCCTTAAAAAAATGCAAAAAAAATATTAAAAATCATTATAAATGTTGTTTTTTTAGGAATCCAATAAGAAATGGGGGTACTACATTAAGAACTTTCATTTTTTTATAAGGTAAAAAATAATATTATCCTATATAAAGTGAAATTAGTATCAGATAAAGTATTTATTAATTCTCTTTACTTGTCCACAATTATCACAATCTAACTAACAATAATATTATACATTGAAATTGAAATCATTGGTTTATACTTTATAATAATTTTACTATTCAAATAAGAATAAATTTGAAATATGTCTTGTAATATCATCTAATTTTAAAATCTAATTTACAACTATAACAAAATATACTAAATTATATAATTTATAATAAAAATATATTAATAAATAACATATAAGATTTGGTTATCAACGTAATAAGTATAATTATCAATTATAATATTATACTAAACATGATTCAAAAAACAAGATGGCTCTTGTATGTATATTTTGAATAGCTTGTATATTTTTTTATAATAAACGTAATTTATTATATAAGGCTCGCTCTATTAAATAAATATTTTTTGTAATAAACATAATTATTAAAAGACTTGTATTATTAATTTAATAAACATTTTTTATAATAAATTGAATACCATAAGAGCTAATGGTTATAAGCGTATGGTTTAATCGCTATTAACAGTTTGCATGCTAATAGGCTTGTTCTCAAGTTGCTACAGTGGGAATTGTCCCGTATCGAAAACTTCATGGGGATTTCACATCTATAAAAGACCTGAGGACTAGCGTATTACTTGGTGACGAATGAATGAGACATGGGGCCGTGTGATTGTCTGTGTGGTGACTTCAGCTCAGCATGGTAAAGTTCTCTTATTTTGAAAAAGAATATCCCAATTACCCTTGCAAAAAATTGAAAACAAATGTATTGTTAAAACACGGTGACGTGTCCGGTTTTCTCGCGAAACTCGTTGATATATGGCGTTATATTATGTTGAAACACCGAGTCATGACATCATCTAACGATTCTGTACATTGACTAGGGCGGTTCACTGTAGAGAATCGCCCGTTTTTCTTTAAAACCGGGCAATACAACGCTTTTTATTGGAATCAACACGGGATGACCGATTCCCGTGTTGACTCGCCCGAGTCCGTGTTGACTTGGCAATTTTTAAATCACTGGTATAAACCAATAATTTCAATTTCAATGTATAATATTATTGTTAGGTTGTGATAATTGTGGACGAGTAAAGGGAATTAATAAATGTTTGATCTGATACTAATTTCGCTTTATATAGAGCAGAATGGAGGGCCAAGATTTGTGTAGCCAACCCCAAATAGTTTGGAAAAAAGCTTTGATATATATACACACACTATATATGCACACACACAATAGAAGTAGGGCGCACCTCTGAAATTTGTCCCCGTGTCAAAAACCTTATGATGGCTTGAAAATCTATTATTATTCCTAGTTATGAAAATTAACATTTAAAAAATGGTATAGGTCGAGCATGTATAAAAATATTTAAAAATATCAATAAAGAGATAGTCCAGATAACTCGGTGGGATTGAATACCCGGATCGAATCAGAGTTCACGCCGCCCGCCCTGAACAAATAGGAGGCATGCACTACTTTTAGGACATGAAATTCGATTTTTCTTCATATCCATACATCTTCGAGGTCAAGATGATCAATTGGAAGATTTTATCCTTATATAATCTTTTTCTATCCATATATATATAGATGATTTAAAAAATTGAGAAATATATAATCCATTTTTTAGTGTTATTCACACATACACAATGAGAACTTTATAGTCTCAATGTCCCAACAAATTTGAGAAAGTGAGATTGGAGGGCCATGATAAGAACCAAACATAGGAATCACCCAAGTCCCCAACCGGATGAGACAGGGCAATTCGCTATAGTGAGAATTGTCTGGTTTTGAATAATCCTAAGAATTCCCCTCTTCTTGGACCATCCAGAACCGGGTAGCCCTTTAGGTCCAAACCAATTCCGGCGATTCCAAGTCGGCTCGCTAGTATTCAACCACTTAGACAGACTACGATTATGAAAATGGAAAACAAAAATTGTTTGCAGGTGGTTGTTAGCTGGAAAATTGACAAAAAATAGAAATAACACAAAATCAAAGACGTTGATTTCAAAATTCAATGACTTTTGAAACTTTGCCAAGGATCGATATCCCATGAAACCATGATCACACCTTATTTTCAGTGGTGTCGCGATCCCCTTTGAAAGTAATCAAGAAGATGTTGATTTCAAAATTCAGTAACTTTTGAAACTTCTGCAAGGATCGATATCCCATCAAACCATGATCACACCTTATTTTTAGTGGTGTCATGATCCCCTTCCAAAGTAATCAAGATCACTTTAGTTCGGGGTCGATATCCTTATAAAATAGGGATCGATCTCCCTTGCTGGGAGGAGCGCTCTTTGCTCAGGTTCTGGCTCTAGGATCAACCAAGCGAGATTCTGAAGGGGGCCATCACCCCAACCAACTTCCTACGTCTTCCTACGTCTATGGTCAACCAATCTAGAAACTCTTCAGCTTCCATTTCGCATTCAAGCTTTGCAATTTAACCACGGACACCATACTCTTTGTTATTTTGTAGAGCACATTTGATGCGATCTTCCCATCATTGTGCCCTTTCATGCTTGTTATGCTTATAACTATCCGTATCTGCCCTTCTTTCATCACTAGGGCTATCATCTTCTCTTTCGGCAAAAGGATCCAAATCATTCATTGCTCTTAACACGATTAGAGCTGCAATCACTTCCATTTTCACGATTAGTGGCCTTCACACATGTAACCAATTGGTAAGGTGCTGAATCTCTTCTTGCAACCCTTGAAACATCTCAAGAGTCACCGTATACCTGCCCATCTGGCCTCAATTTCCACGTGCACCTCTTACAGGCATCAACAAAAGAAATAAGTACCCAAAGAAGGAAAGTGAACAACTATAAGGAACAAACTTGCTATGATACCACTTGATGCATATCAAAGGCAAGAGTAGTACAAACTAGAAAATATGTAAGAACTAGCAGTATGAGTATTGAGCAATTTCTTGAAATAAATAAAATCCTTTAATTTTCAACTTAAAATCCCACAATTACCTTCAAATACTCTCTAAGAAAAGGAGATCAGCAGCTGGATTGAAGGTAAAAATCCTTTCGTGCTGCTCTCTATGGCAAAGTGATGTGATATGGAGCTTCAAGCTTCAACGTCCTCACTTCCAATCTCTCAAACCCTAGCTATAGGGGAGCCTTTCTCTCAAAGTAATCTTCCAAAAAGTGAAATCAGTGGCTAGAATTCCATAATATCAATTCAAATTTTTTTCCTTTTATATATTAATGGCTGGAAATCTACATACAATTGCCACCAAAACAATACCAAAATAAACCTATTGCAGTCTAGGATCTGTTAAAATCTTACTGCCAAGTAAACTTTGTTCAAATCTGAATTCAAACTTACAACTTAGGAAATAAAATAAGGCTAGGACAGCAAATTAAAATGAGTAGACTGGGAAGACTTTGCATGTTTTTGCCTAGGGTTACCCCCTTAAGACTTGGCACACCCCACACCTGCTCACCTATTGATGAGGCTCTTGGCCTATAAAAAACGTCTCTAGGTATCTTTTTGACATCAACAAGGGATGACCTTTATAAACCCTCAACGATAGTGTGCCTAAGGGAAAGGGTTTTGGACATGACCCAAGCCATGGACCGCCTAACCCTGGTTCAGTCTACCATCATACTCTCCTATTGAAGTGCATAATTTACTATCATTTATTATAATTACATGCTCTTGCGGCCATTAAAGGCCACAAACCCCAACATAAAGTCTGCCTTGCCTCGCTTGAAACTAGTATTTAAAACAATCAAAATAATATCCTAAAAGTTCCTATGAAATTCTAGCCATCCATTTAGTCTAATCACAACCGTTAAATCCCAACTCAAGTTAAAGCATTGCTAAATACCAAATATAGCATTTCACATAAAATTAAATCTCCAAAAATCCAAAACAATATCAAATGTAATGTAACCTTCAGATAAAACTAAATCCTTAGAAGTCCAAAACTTCCCCAATTCCTATAAACACTAAAGCACCTCAAAAGAGAAGTAAAGAATAGAAAAGTTGGGTGCCCTATCAGATTTTCAAGCCAAATTTTTGTTACTCTCTCTCTCTTCTTTTTCTTTTTCATCTAGAGTCTCAACCATTACATGTGAATCGTTAATGTTGGTTTTTCTTCATGTTGATTTTTCTAGATATGTTTATGCATGTTATTTTAATTTACATTCTTCCATAATTTGTGAGGCAGAAGAATATAAAAGAATGTCTTTGTGGCCTAGACATGTACAAAATTGGTTCAGTGCTCATATGATTGTCGGTGGGCATGTGGACTTGACCTATCAGATATTAATAACCAAGTTAGAGGGATCAGTTCTTTCTTCAATGATCTTGATAGACCGCTCACTTCTTTAACAGCTTACCCTGGCTTGTTGATAGTATAAATCCTTCAGACTGCTTCAAATCCAGCCTTTTTATTTTTCTAATGCATAATTTCATTTTTAATGATCACATTGAAAACATTGATTTCATCAATGGAGGTCATTTCTGATATTATTGTCTCCTACAAGCATCCACACGAGAACAATTTGTTTTTGTTTGCTAGCATATTTTATGACGAGGTCAACAGTTATTTGTTTGATAGGCTTTCTCATTAATGTCACTTTCATTTGAGGCTGGGGTTGGTAATTTTCTTTTTTGAGAAGGTTGGGGAAGAGGGGGGATTGGAGGGTTGATATTAATCTAGAAGGATGAGTTGTTCATTTGTTCAGCGGTGTTCTTATTAAGAATATTTGTTGAATATGGGATTTGTGTGGCCCTTGGGTTGAAGCCTCTTCATGACCTTGGACTTAAAGACTTCTGTTTGTTTTCTTGTGCATCATGGGGGATTCATGGAATGTCATTCATTGTCTCCAGAAAGCTTGTGCAACTCCTCGAAAGCAAGAATGTTGGTTTTTTAGTTTTACACTTGATTTCAATATATTGCATAGACAATAAACATATCTCGTGTGAAAAAAATGGGTAGATAAATTTGATGGTAGATTTCCTGGCTTAGTTAGGCTGTTCAGCTATGATTTCCTTCAATCATGTATGAATTGGCTATCAAGTTCACAACATGATGCCATCACTTATGAGTAGGACTCTTGATGGGCTACGGCCGATCAGGCTTGATCTCTGGCCTGGACCCAAAAGATAAATTTCAGTTCCGACCGAGTCCGAAATCTTGAACACAAGCCCCTAACCCAAAAATTAGGGCTGGGCCTTTTATAAATGCAGGAAAAATTTTATTTCAGAAGCTAATGACAAACATTTGTGCCGGGCTTGAACAGGTTCAAACACAGCCTGAAAAATGTACAGGGCTGAACTGAGCCCAGACATAAAGCCTGGCCCCAGCCCGAAAGCCCAGGGGCGGGCCTGGCCCTGGCCCCGGCCCCAGCCTCGGCCTCGGCCCCGGCCCCGGCCTCGGCCCCGGCCCCGGCCCCGGCCTCAGCCTCGGCCCCGGCCCAGGCCCCGGCCCCGGCCTCAGCCTCGGCCCCGGCCCCGGCCCCGGCCTCGTTAACACTCTCACTTACGAGGTTGGACAATGGTTAACACTCTCACTTACGAGGTTGGACAATGGTTAGGTAACTATTTGACGATAACAAAAGGGTGGGAGGTTGGGGAAGGATGAGGGGGAGTGGAGTGCAGAAAAGTTTTTGCTTGAGTTTTAAGTGATTATCAAAGGGTGCATTCTTATTCACCATTACACTAGTTACCTTCCTCTAAATTCGGTGGCCTTATTAGCATTATTTTCCAGTTATACACATACTATATCATTTTCTTGTGTGGGATACCCAAGTGAATAAAAACCATTGATCTACAACAACAAATCACAGCACTTCATATTCTATATACTGGCTTCTAATTTGTCTTGTGTGTGTCGCAAAAAGATGATCAGGCGAATTCACAACTCTTTGTTTTTGCTATGTACTTGGTACGGTTTATTGAATCCTGAAATATGGACTCATAATATGTCTCAAATATTAAGAAAACCCCTTGAAGTTTGTCAAATTTATTAACCCTTGCACCTAAGCCAACACTCAAGTCTAAAAAGGATCAGCTCTCTCTCTCTCTCGGTCTCTCTTCCCTCTGTCTTATTGCTGAGCTTAGAAACCCCAAAACATAGGAAATAAAAGTTGGCTTGAGAGATTGGAAAGAGACTGAAGAAAATCTAAGGGGGAGTGACACCTAATCCAACACTCCAGTCTCAAAAGGATGAGCAGCCCTCCACTCTTCCCCTTCTTCTTGTTTCTCCTCAGTTTGTCTTATTGCTGAGCTTAGCAACCCCAAAACAATACGAACTTGAAAATTAGAAAGAGATTATACAAGAACTTTTTAGGAGGGAAGGGCTCCAAAATAGGAGAATGGAGAAAGGATGATGTGCTATGTTTGTATGAATACACAAGCTTCCTAGTTCTTACCATCAGGCTATATTTATTGTATGATTTTTTTGGTAGTTAATAATTTGGATTTTCTGTTGAAATAATTTTGTATCTTTCTAGTTTTGTGTTACTTGTTTGGTATCCCAATTCAGAAAATCCACTTCTTAGTTTTTCTTTTGTGAGTCTTGATTTTCTTTAATTGCTGACGACATTGATATTCTTATTTGAAACTGGACTGCACTTCTAAGTTTTAATTTTTTGAGTTTGTTGACCCTCTATTTTTCGATGAATTTGAAGGATTTTTTTTTTTTGATAAGAGCATCATAATTCCTTTGGTTTTATGCTCTCTTTGTCGATTGCAAATGAAATATAAATTATTTTTTCATTTTTTCTATAATTTTCTTCAACAATATCTTGTTTTCTTTCCACTTTTTACAGACATCTCTTGAGCTTGATCTCTTGGCTGTGCTTGTGTATGGTGCAGGCTATTGAGTAGTTTTTGCTATTTAGTTTATTATATTTTAAATCTTGTCCCTTTGCAGCTGGCCATGAAAAATAACAAGTCCAAAATAAATTAAACGGAAATTTATCAAATCACCCGTGAGAGATGTTGAATTTGGACACTTTATCCATATCTCTTGATTTAATTTTAAAATACCCTTAAAGAAAAAGTGATCTTGAGTTGGAATAATTGCAAATTGGTAGAATGTTAAATAATTCATCTCTCACGGGTATTTTGATAAATTTCCTTAAATTTAAAAACTGAACTGCCAATTGAACTGTTTATCTCTTTGATTGTTGAACTGTGCTATAACTGCTTCTGTAATGTCCCATGACGATTCCAATGCAGCTTTTCTGAGCCGCTGAGATACTTGTCTGATCACAGAACAGTTCGTATTAGTCGAGCAATTTCTGATACACCTGCTGCCTCATTGGGAGTTCAAGCAGGAGACAGGTCATATAGATGGCATGATGCAGAATTTGATAAAGTTGCTAATGTCTATCGAAGATTGCTTTCTCGATTCATTGGAGAAATTGTTGAGGGAATGGTGGGTTATGTACCTCTTCTAACTATCATGGCTAAGCTGCTCTCTGATAATGGGTTCCAAGAGTTTGGTGATTTCAAAGTTACCATAATGGGGATGCTGGCTACGTATGGCTATGAACGGAGAATCTTGGTATTTCTTTTTGACTAATTTCTCATTAATGTTTAATAATTTGTGGAGTTTGATAGCAGTATTTCCCATTTGGTCCTTACGATAACAGTTGTAGTGTCTGGAGCTATCATTCTTTGCTTTAAATTGACAAATTCTTAGGCTCTTCCATTTGAGGCCAAAATTTTATGTGAGCAAGATAACTTACAAGATTTTTACTCATGAGATTTTCCTCCATATATATTTGCTCTGCTATTGGGGATGCCCTAAGGACGCAATTTTGATGAGGTTAGTTTTTGTGTTTTCCTTGAATAAAATGAGGTAAAAATGGAAAAGGGGAAGTGGAAGTCAATCTTTAAAGGTAGTCCATTTCTTCCTTGAAAAAGTATTCTCATTTTAGACCATTAGTTTTCAAAAACAGAAAAAAAAAAAAAAAAAGAAAAGAAAAAGTATCCTTGTTTATCTTGATGGTTGATGCCCCCAATCATTCTAAATTGCATGAAATATATGAAATCAATTATGCATCTGTAGTTTCTTTTTTTTTTGAGGGACATTAACTTATGAAGCATATGTAGTTTCATATTTAAAAATCTGCAAAGTCTTTTCTTCCATTTAGTTGATGCACCTGAAATTAGGTGTAATGACTTTGGCAGCTAAAACTTTTAAACTTCAAATTTCTTAGCTAAGCATTTCTGTAATACCAAGGCTTCCTGACCTGATTTGAATTGCCGCGGTCCTTGAATTTATATAGATAAGTTGTGACCTTGACAGGTTTGGTGCCTTCTTGTTCCACCTTCTAGATTCATGGTTTTTTCCTTGAGTGGTGCAAAACTTATGCTCTGCTCTTTAATCAGGATGCTGCCAAAGCTTTGATCGAGGATGATACATTTTATAGTATGAGCTTGCTCAAGAAGGGAGCTTCTCATGCTTATACCCCTCTGAGTACAAACTGCTGTATCTGTAATTGCTCCCTGACCAAGGATTCAGCAGTCATGGCCATCCGTGTCTTCCATTGTGGTCATGTGGCACATGTCCATTGTGATATTCAAGAAACTAACACATTAAGTAAAGATTCTTCAGTTGGGTGTCCTGTTTGTATGCCAAATGTAAAGCCTTCATCTGTGAGAGGCAAGGGCACCCTTATGGAGAATGGATTTGTGAGTACGTCTTATGCTGAGCCCCAACATTCACAAGGGATGATTCTTCAACCTCTGCATGAATCTGATGTCATTGAGAAGCCCTACGGACTTCAGCATATGTCTCGGGTAAATGATATGGCCTCGTGTTCTCTTTTCTTCTTGCCCTATCCTTCATTTACCATGGGCTCTGTGCGAGCGCATGTGCATGGATGTGTTCACGCACTCGCATGAGCATGCCTGTGTTCACACGCACGTGTGTTTGTGTTTTGTGTTCGTACGTGCCTTCTGGTTGCATCTCATTACTTGTACATACTCCATTTTATCCATTGAATAGTGATTGGACATTTTTCTCCCTCCGTTCTCTTTATTTGTGCAGTTTGAGATCTTGGGGAATCTTCAGAATACCCTGAAATCTCTGAAAATTGACCCACTGCCTCAATTAAGGCTCTCACCCCCAGCAATTTACCATGACAAGGTGAAAAAAAATACAGGAAATTCAAAAGGTGGAAGCACTAGCAGCTCACGGAAAGGCGAGAAATCAAATAAAAACCAGCGAGCTGGAGAGCTGACAATTAGGGGAACTTCATCGTTTCAGTTTCCTTTAAAATCCAATATCTTCAGTAAGTATCCTGTGTTTATTTTCTTTGATTTTCTCCATACTAGGAAACTGCAATTTAATGTTTGTATCTTTACCATGTGCATAAACACATTTTGCAGGTAGTGAGAAGAGAAAGAAAAGGACAGTAACATAGTTCGTACTTCTCAAAATATTTAATTTTGTTTTAGAAGTGGAGAATACAGATACAAAAGGGAAAATCAAGGCAGACATTATAAGGTGTTTAAAATGTTTACGTTGATACACGTGCATTCGGAAGGGGTTGCGGGTCTTGGCATGCTCTTCTTCTAGTTGATTTTGTCTTCCATGTGTATCCCATTAAATTTATTTTTGGAGAGACAAAAATCTTACACTGAAGATTCTCCCTATTGTAGGTCTTGATTGGAAAGGCACTATATTTTGATTCTGAAGTTTCCTGAATATGAGAACCTGCATCAGAATTCAGAATGAGGAACCATGCTGGGCTTACTTGCAGGTTCTTTATCTTAGTCTTTCATTGGATTAGCAATTTCATTGATACCCAATGCTCTTATTCGTGTAATATCTATTTAATCATGAATGTTATAGCAATACATCCTCATGTAAAGTATTGTTCACCACTAGTTTTGGTAGGAAACAATTGTATAGATTGAGAATCGCTGGAAGAGCATCAAATTTCTTTCTTCTGGGTCAATGTTAGTCATTCTTCACTTCGAATAGAGATCAGCCCCCCTTATAATGTAAGCTTCAAGCATTGATGAAAAATCTTCTTTCTTGCTTTTTCCTTGTTTTATGACATAAACGAATGCAATCTTAGAGGTTTTCCATATACCTGATTTGATATATTGAATTTTAGTATTTTCCAGGAAACTCCATGTGATTTTCTTTGGAAATATTGTCCTTGATAACAAGAGATCCAAATCTTAATGGGAAAAAAAAATTAAACAAAAAATATAAGGTAGAGAGTTACATAGAAATAGATAAAAATATAAGCTAGATATTTACATAGAAATAGATTTTATGGAATCAGATAAGAAATTTACAAGTTGAAACGAATCTTAAATTATTTCTGAAAAAAATTAACGTCGAGGAAAAGCAGCTTGCCCGTAGGCCTTTGGCCTAGTGGTAGACTAGCCCCGGTTTCTAAGCCGGTGGCGAATGGTTCTTTTTTATGGGGGTAAGTTAGTGGGGGAGAAGTCCCCTTACACGTTTTTTATTAATATTTTAAAATAAAGATTACAGACTAATTTTTTACAGCCCTAGAATAGGGCACCAATGACAAAGCAAAGGGAAATACAGTCCGGTGGACGAGTATGCCAAACAATGGCTTGTAAATGAGATGTGGCTCTTTTTGCAAGAATATCACCAACCATGTTGGCCTCATGAAAAATGTTGGTGATGAACCACCCATGATTTGAGAACCGTTGTCGATAGTTTGTTGCAATTGTATATAACTTCCACGAACACTGATAATGTTCATTAATAACATTAACGAGCAATGTTGGGTCGCTTTTAATCTGAAGAGAAACATTTTAACTGAATGCTCCCGAACATGATAAATGATTTATCGAAGCAATTATTCCCTCCTGATTATTTTGAATCGGAAGACTCTTTGATTATGCTCTACCCATAAAAATCAAATAGTTGTGAAAAATAAATAAGTCAAAATATTAAAGAATCCATTATATTTGAATATGGAAGATAACCAATTCTTAACATAACGGGAATAGAAGAGCCAAAAATAAATTGCTTACCGCTTCGCCATACAAGAGACTTTCATATAGCCTACGAAAAATCACAAAGGAACAACATATGATAAGGATTGTCATTACTATTTTCATAAAAAGGACAGACAGAAGGAGCCATTGCTATCCCACGCTTCCACAAGAGAGATATAGTGGGTAACCCGTCGTGAAGAGCCAACCAAGAAAACTATTTTGTTCGGGGGTGACATTTTGATGATCACAAGATTATGAAGATTGGTTGAGAGGTGCCCTAGTCCCGAATGAACTCCCAAGCCTCTTTAATTGAGAATAAACCACTTGTCGAATGGTTTGACCGGTGAAGTTTGACCCTAGAAAAAAAAACTCATGCTTTATTTTTTGTGTTTCAAGATCTTCCTTCTATCCTACTTCTATTATTAATTCCATCCTTCTATCCTACTTCTATTATTAAGTCCATATAAAGCGAATTTTCCCTTACTCCAATTTTGTTTCTAATTATGTGAAGGGTGCAGTTGGCATATAGATGCATCTATAGTTGTAGAGGTAAAGTGTACTTTTTCAAATTTTATCTTGGCATATAATTTTGACGTAAAATGTTTTTAGAATTATCTCAAAATCTATTTTTATATCTAATTATAAAATTTAAAAGTTAAAAAATAGTTAAAATCAAGTAGATCTATAAACATATGAAAATCTTGAAAATGGACGGTGTAGATAATATGTTGTAAAATGCACTATTTTTGAGACTTAAAGTCTTTTTATTTTTCTTAGTCATACATCTTGATGTCGAGATGATCAATCAAAGGGCTTTTCAACATTAAAACTACCTTTTCGGCTGGATTTTTGAGGTCCATCCGTAGTTCTAAAAATGCGTTACAAAATACATTATATCCAAAAATCTGAAATCCATTTTTTTCTCTTATCCATGTATCTTGATGTTGAGATGATCATTTTGAGGAAATTTGAGCATCAAAATAACTTTAACTAGTGAAATTTTTGATGTAGGCTACAATTTGATTGTTTCAATCCTCTGCTCTATATAAATTTTTCTCTAATAATAATATATGCTAAAATAATTTTTAGAAAATTTAAAACCTTTTGTCTTTAGAAATCTAATCTCTTTCTAGTCATTCTATTTCCCTAAAAACAAATATCTATTTCTCTCTCTAAAAACCAATTTATTTATCTCTCTAAAAACTCAATCTCTGTTTTTATATTCTCTTTCTAGAAACTCAATCTCTCTATAAAAATGCATTTCCTCTCTTCTAAGAAAGGAAGAAGTTTATATAAGGATGCAATCTTATAATGTAGAACCACGGTTACACCTAAAAAATCAATTGAAAAATATAGTTTTAATGTTGAAAAACCCTTTGATCATCTCGACATCAAGATGCATGACCATGAAAAATAAAAAGATTTTAAGTCTCATAAATAGTGCATTTTACAACATATAATTTACACAGTCCATTTTCAGGATTTTTATATGTTTATAGATCTACTTGATTTTAATCATTTTTTAAATTTAAAATTTTATAATTAAATATAAAAATAGATTTTGAGATAATCCTAAGAATATTTCACCTCAAAATTATATAATATGATAAAATTTGAAGGTGCACCTTACCTCTACAGCTACCTATGCATCCCAACTTCACTCTTTAAAAAATCCAATCTCTCTCTCTAAAAACCCATTATATTTTTTCTCTCTAATAAGAATCGATTATCTGTTTAAAAATCTAATCTCTCTCCCAAAAAAACCCATTCTCAATCAAACTCTCTCAAAAAACTCCCAAACTCTCTCTAAAGAATATTTTAACCCAAAAATACCCGATTAATTCCAAGCGTCTCTCTCATTTACCACCCAAATAAAAAAAAAGCGTTCTCGCTCTCTCTCTAGCTTTTCTTTTATCAAAATAAAGTAATTTCTCTCTCTAAACCTTCTCTCTTCTTAAACCTAACTCTCTCGCCACTGTGCTCTCTGGCGTTTCTGCTCTTACAAGGTCTACATGTTCAAGGCTTCATCAATGACATTATCGAGAAGCTTGCTCAAGAAGCCTTGAAACATGCTCGCTACAACAAGAAGCCCACCATAACTTCGAGGGAGATCCAGACCTTTGCTCATTTGGTTCTTCCCGGTGAGCTTGTCAAGCATACATTTTCAGAGGGCACCAAGGCTGTCACCAAGTTCACCAGCTCCAGAGTGTATGGCTTGAATTTGAATTTTAGGGTTTATCTCTCTCTAGATTTATTTTTGGGTTCGTGATGCGATGTTTCCAGGGTTTGTTTAGTTTCTCACTGATCTATCCATGAAGATCAAGGCTTTTCATTCTTCCCACCGAAAGGAACAACCATTGTGCCTGAACACAGGCATCCATTTTTTTTATTTTGAGAGAAAAAGACAAGAGATAGAGAGGGAGACATACTACAACTATAATATTTTGAGAGATTTAGAGAGAGGATGACCAATTATATTTAGAGAGAGACAACCCCAATGGCCGGGAGTAGCACAAGTAGATCAAGGTTTTTTTTTTTCAGTAGGGGACTACCGGGCCTAACCGGGGCCGGCGGGCTTTGGTGCAATTTTTGGGTCTTCCAGGTCGGGCCTTTTCATCTCTTATTTATGGGTTGGGCCTATGTGGTCCGGCCCGAAATATTTTGGGCGTTCCGGGCCTTGGACCGGGTCCAGCTAGCAGCTTTAATCATTAACCTCTTTATTCTTGCATCTAGCCCGCCGAGCAAAAAATTAGTTTGTTTAGGATAAAAATACCTCAAATGTTTAACCCCACATTCATTCTTATACCTTCACTTTTTAATTTCAATCTAAAAAAGATTGGTTCTATTTCTAAAAATTTTGAGATAGTTTATCTCACTAAAATTTGAAATTTGAGATAATTTTTGTCTAAATTTTTTGTAGTTGTCCTCTTTTTTAATTTCAATTTTCAACTTTTTAGAGATAAAAAATATGGGGATATTTTCATTCGAAAAGAACTACTTTTTCAATTTGGGGGGAGGGGGAGATGCAAAAATGAATACTGATGGAGTTAGTGGTTGTTGGGTTTATGTTGTTTTTAAAGGCCTTATGAGTGCTTGTAAATATGAAATGATATAATGGAACTTGAACTCAATAGAAGTGTGGTTCCTTGTGGACCGTATTTAAATAAACGATGTTTGCTGATATCAGACTGTGATTAACGATCTAGACCAGTTGGTTGAAAAAAACCTATGTTATCTGAGCATAAAGAACAAACCGAAAAAGGTTTTAATGGGTTAGCCCTTAATGAGGTCGGAGAATATGCTTGGATAAGTGAGTCGATAAACTGTGTGACTATTGTGTGTGATGGTGGCCTATGGAGACGGGAGCCAAAGTTTCATTTGTGTGCCATTATACGGCATGCATATCGATAGATCGTTCGAAAAAGCCAGAAATCTACCTTTCGGGTGAAGCATATGCATTTGCGAGAGATTCTCTTATGCACCATAGGAGCTGCGGTCGCATTAGGTCTAGGTGATCTTAACTCGTCTCTAGAGGAGGACCTAAAATCTATAGAGTGGGATTGCGACCCCTTGGCTCATCGACCGGACTTTGGTGACCCGTTAATGAGCCGCTGCTTGGACTGTGGGTCACGAGAAACACTAGGTTGGTCTGATAAAGTAAGTGTGGTTTGTAGTCCATAGTTGAAGGTGGAGTGCCCCATGATTGTTGATTTCTAAACCATATGGATCATTTTCCCATCAAATTAATTTAATTGTGTTCGTTTTATGATGAAAATTAGTTTAAGATTATTATTTGAATTTTTATGAACTTCTGGATATTTTATTTATAATTTTTAGATTTATACAATTAAAGATATTGATTTTACAGTGGTTTAAATATTCAAATAATATTCTAAAATCTTTTTATTAATTTTAACTAGGAAAATTATCGCTAATATACCCATATTGTCAAGAAATTGGAAAAAAACCTCCATCTTCCCAAAACCTCACCGACACCCTTTTGCCCATTTTTGCTAAATTTCGGACAAAAATGCCATTTACCGTAGTCGTTGTACCGTAAAAACAATTATGATATTTTTAATACCGTAATCTAGATTGGTCAGTCGATATAATTAAGAAAAAAAACCATTACAGTACTCTTAGTACCGTAATGGTTTTAAATAACATTACGGTACTAAGAGTACTGTAATGCTCCAAGATAAAAAAAATAAAAAAAAACCATTATGGTACTTTTAGTACCGTAATTTTTTAAAATAACATTACGGTATTAAGAGTACCGTAATGCTCTAAGATAAGAAAAAAAAAAAAAAACCATTACGGTAGTTTTAGTACCGTAACCGTAATGGTTTTAAATAACATTACGGTACTAAGAGTACCGTAATGAGCATTACGGTACTCTTAGTACTATAATGAACATTACGGTACTCTTACACCGTAATGTTTTTAAATAACATTGTGGTCATAAAAGGACCTTAATTGTTTTTACGACCGTAAAGGGCATTTTTGTCTGAATTTTGTGAAAATGGGGTAAAAGAGTGTGGGTGAAGTTTTGGGAAGTTAGGGTTTTTTTTCCAATTTCTTGAAAATATGGGTATATTAGCGATAATTTTCATTTTAAATATATAAAAATATCATGGGGCCCCATTATGCACATGGGTTCCCCATACTTCTAGAAGGTGGATTTATGAGTGCCTCCCTTGGGTGGCACGCCCCACTCTTAGTCTCTTTCTTATTTTTGGTGATATGGTATGTGGCCATATGGTTGGAAGATATTGATTAACTATTGACTTGATATATCTTTGAAAGTTTTTGTGGAATGATTGAGTAGACTTATGTTATTTTGAGTAGACTTGTGTTATTTTATGGTATGCACAATATTTTGATTAGATTTAATTTATTTAATTTCTATTGATGGGAAAATGGTTTAGGAAATGAGGATAATGATTCATGTACCTTCCATAATGTTGATGCCCCATCTATGGAATGGATGACTCACATCTCTAACCCCACAAGTCACCCAAGATCAATGGTTCATATTCAATCTCACAAGAAGATGCAAGCAAGAAAAACCCTTAGAAACCCTAATATTATTCAAAGCCTATAAAAATGGATTGTCTTTACTCAAAAATCTCTATACCTTATCTCTTGTACCTAATTCCCATCTTTCTCTCTCATATCTTACAAAGGGGCACGCCCCACTTAGAATTTCTCTCTCTTAAAAAAAGCTTATCTCTTTTATGAAAGCCAAAAGGGGCACGCACCACACTCTTATCTTTGATCTCTCTCTCCCACATTATGAAAGAACCTAATGGTTTAAGTTATGGAGTTTTTTTCTCTCTTATCTCTCAACTATGGATTTATGAATAGGGGATTTAGGGTTTAACAAAAAGATAATCTATCTCTCTCAAAGTAGGTTGCTAAGAGAATTCACCTAGGGTTTGAGTTTGTAATCAAAGATGTTCATGTTCTATTGATGTGGTTTGGCCTAAACTTGTTTTCCCAGTTGAGATTGAAGGTTGATCATTGATCCCGTACCATCGGATGGTGATGACTCGGTGTGGCATGTAATAAGTCCAGTTGAAATAATCTCCAGAATTATTCTTTTTCTTTTTTGCAATCTTATCTTTTATTATCAAGTATAGTGCATAGTTGTTTCAATGACATCAAGTTGTTAAGATCTTGGCTTTATTGTCATGTTGATTTTATTTTGAAATTTATCTTATTGTAATAAAGACGAACCTGTAAATTATCTTTTGGCAAAAGAAAAAGGTGAAGAAAAAAACAAAAACAAAAATATATTCTCCAATAAAAAATCACATAGGTCTTTCTTTAAGTGGTGTGATATGAAAAGTATTGAGGGTGGTACGTCTAGTGAATGTAGTTGTAAGATGTATATATCACTATAGTCTCATCCCAAATATTTAAAATTTAAAGTACTTACTATTCCTCATCCTATATGAAACATTAGAATTCCCGATTGCATGTGACCATCACTACTTATTACTGAGAAAATAGTTAAGAAAAGGAGGATGTGACCCAATCTCTCTCTCCCCTAGAGTTATTGAGGATATATATGATAGCATATTTTAATGGAAACACTCCTTGATATTTCCATTTTAACCACAGAAATTCTACGCTTACAAATGTCATCATAATAATGGATGATGATGGTGTCGATCAACAATTTCCTACATTTACATTGCAAATGAAGTTTGGATTGATGGTTCTCAAGTACACTTAAGGAAAATTTACGATGCAAATTAAGTTTGGATTGATTGCTCCAAAGTCATTTTTAGGAAAAGGTAACGATTTGGTGCCCAAGGGTGCAGTTAGCGTATGGATTATCTCAAAATTTATTTTTATATCTAATTATAAAATTTTAAATTTTAAAATGGTTAAAATCAAGTAGATCTATAAACATATGAAAATCTTGAAAATGGACGGTGTAGATAATATGTTGTAAAATGCACTATTTTTCAAACTTTAAATCTTTTTATTTTTCATGGTCATATATCTCGATGTCCAGATGATCAATCAAAGGATTTTTCAACATTAAAACTATTTTTTCGATGGATTTTTGAGGTGCATCCGTAGTTTTACATTATAAAGTTGCATCCTTATATAAACTTTTTTCCCCAATAAATATCTCCAAATCAATTTCTCTTTGATTACTTGAAAAAAAATACATGTGACCCTATAAATTATTTTCTTAGTGGTTAAAGTTTTAAATATTTTTTTCCTTAACACTATTATTATTCTATTTTCAGATTCTTATAAATAAAACAACGAAATTCGTCCTCTGAATCACACACCCTTTTTATGTTATTATTTTATTAATTATTATCTCCCTTCCACCTATTATAATCGTCTCCCTTAACCGTTCGACTTTTAACACCTACAAATGACAATTGACTCGTGATGCACCACATGGCCAAAACATCTTGTGTTATTCGTCTCCGATGAAGAACTTATTGTATACCCAAACAAATTAATTATTCATTTTAGGCCTAATACTAAAAGCCTAAATTTCGAGGTTGTTTTGATGCCTAAATATCGATTATCTTCACATCAAGATGCATGGACATGAAAAAAAAATGGATTTTAAATTTTAAAAATAGTGTATTTTATAACGCATTTTTTAACTGTCAATTTTCACTATTTTTTATACCTTAAACTTTGTAAATCAAGATGAAAATATATTTTAAGGTGCTATCACAAAGATTTCCAGTATTGAAACCACATTTTTCAACACTATTTAAATGTAGGCTTGTAGACACCCCATTTTAAATCTAGCAAATTCTATGGTTTTCTAAACCCTTAGGACCACATTATCCTAGTAGACCCAATTTAATTACTTCAAAACTACCCAAATCCTATCCCAATTTGAAGTAGAGCCTAAGAGCTTTCTAACGGTCCAAGAATTGCCTGAATCCAACCTACGGATAAAAAGATATAACAAATAACAATTTAGTCCCTGTGAGACCCAACTGTCGGGCCACGGGCCAGGCTATAACGGGCTCGATAAGCCCAGACGCTGGATGATGAGTCAACGCATCTGATGACGTAGGAAACGCATTTTATTTAATTATATAAGGCTAAAACTTCAAGATAAATCCAAAAAATTCCAAAAAAACTTCAAACAATTTAGAAAAAATCACCAATTGAATCTTATAAATACCCCCTCTCCCTAACCCAAAGGGGAGAGAAAAAGAGACCAAAAAACCTTAAAAATTCTCAAAATTAGAAAAATTATCTAAAAATACAAAAAATAGAGAAAACCCTTAGAAAATTCTTAAAACTTTAAGAAAAATCCCAAAAAATTAGAGAAAATCTCAGAATTCATATTCAACCTCTGGAGATCACAAAACCCTTAGAAAACTAAGAAAAATATCCTCCAGACCCTGAGAAAGACCGATAGCTTTAGAAAAATCTCTAGATTGAAAACCCTAGAAAAGATTGAAACCCTAGACTTCTGAAGTCCTATCCCCCAAGACTGAGAAAACTTAGACTTAGGGCACAAAAACCCTAGATCAAAACTAGGATTAGGTCACAACGACCCTAGATCTAACCCTTTATACCTGAGATCTACTGGTCAACATCCGAATAAGAGAGGCAAAGAAGACCAATTTTGATATGGACGAGCCCTCGAAGGCTCGGGAATCCCGGGCCATCCGACCCAATTTGGTATTATTTATTCCTCTCTCTTTCTTCTTCTTTTTACTGTTTTGCTTCTTTTATTTATTTTTTGTTTGTTAACTAGTTATTAAAAATTGTATTTTAATGCTCTAGATCATGCTGGCTTTGCCATAGATATGAGAGTAGATCTGCTCGTTTTCGGGCAAATCTAGCCTCTGATTTGAATTCGATCTGTCACACTTTCTATACCACTTTATTTACATCTTTTTAATTAGTTTAAGGTGTTAAAATTCGAGAGATCTTCATCGAAAGATATGTCAGATTTTCATCATAAACAATTTGGCGCCCACCGTGGGGCTATTTCCAGCCTGATCCAAGCTTCAAAATACAATTTTTATTCACTGTTTTCAGTCACAAAAGGTCTCAAACGTCGGCTGTGACCAGAATCCAGGGTTTCGGTTTTATGGGCGACACTAGGTCTCAAAAACCTCTGGAACTTTGTGGATATGATCTAGGGACTCTTTTGTGACTGCACAAAAACATTCAGATCAAAATAAATTTTTTAAAAATACAAAACAAATATGTTTCAGTTCAATCTAGGCTTTTCTATTTTACTTTATTTTAATTTATTTCATCATAAATATTTTTATTTCCTACTTCCAAGTTTGAAGTAGTCTTATTTCATCAAGATTAACAAGATATATATATATATATATATATATATATATATATATATATATATATATATATATATATATATATATATATATATATATATATATTTATATATATCGATGCTGAGGTGAATAAACTCAGGCTTGGATTCATACGTGAAGTCAAATACCCAAGATGGCTGGAGAATGTTGTCCTAGATAAGAAGAAAAATGGCCAACTTAGGGTCTGTATTGACTTTCGCAACTTGAACCCTGCCTGCACCAAGGACCACTTCCCCCTACTGTTCACCAAGATGCTTGTCGGGTCCACGGCTCATTGTCAAATCTTTTCCTTTTTGGATGGGTGTTCAGGTTATAATCAGATCTGAATGGCACCAGAGGATGAAGAGGCCACTGTGTTTTTAACCCCAAAAGGTGTCTTTTGCTACACTGTGATGCCTTTCGGTTTAAAGAACGCCGGTGCCATGTACCAGCCAGCCATGACGACCATCTTCAAGGATATGATCCACAAGGAGGTCGAGTGCTATGTGGATGACTTGGTGGTGAAATCTGAAACATACAAGACCTTAAAAAGGTATTCGAATGGTTGCGGCGTCACCAACTCAAGATGAACCCCTTCAAATGCGCCTTTGGCGTACGCTCAGGAAAATTCTTAGGGTTCATAGTGAGGTACTGTGGACTGGAGATCGAGCCGGTCAAAATCAAGGCAATTCAAGACATGTTACCGCCTACAACCCTGCATGAACTACGGTCTCTCCAAGGACAGCTGGCCCATATTCGAAGGTTCATCTCAAACCTTTCAGGATGATGCAAGCCCTTTTCACACCTCTTGAAGAAGGACACTCCCTTCATATGGGATGAGGCGTGCCAAGCTGCACTCGATGATATCAAGTAGTATCTATTGAATCCTCCAATGCTCTCTACGCCAGTGTTAGGGAGGCCTCTCATCCTATACATGACAGCCCTTGATGAGTCACTCGAGGCACTCCTAGCACAGAACAACGATGTTGGGAAGGAAACAACACTCTATTATCTCAGTCGCTGGATGCAGTGAGCCGAGAAGAATTACCCTCCAATCGAAAAGATGTGCCTGGCCTTGAGCTTTACGGTACGTAAGCTCCATTGTTACTTGCTCTACTGTGGGAGATGTATTTCGATGGAGCATTCCAGTCTGATAGAGGGGGCACTAGAGTCGTGTTCCTGACTCTTGACGGTGGATTGATTCCTCTATCCTTCTCACTTGTAGAGGCATTTTCTCATAATGAATTTGAATATCAAGCCCTCATAATCGGATTAGAGATCGCCCAAGAGGTAGAACTAGAGTAGCTAAATATCTTCGGCGACCTTGAGCTGGCCATCCAGTAGCTTAAAGGGATTTATGACGTGCGGAAAGATACTCTCAAGCCTTATCATGATACAGCCAAATCTTATATGGCCCAGTTCGATGATTTCTCTCTAAATCATATCCCTAGGAGGCTGAACTCGCAGGTCGATGCGCTCTCCAAGCTCGAGGCTACCATTCAAATGTCTTCATCAGAACCCACATCTGCCTAGGTAACAGACTGAAGACATATCAACTTGAGAACCAAAGTTGATGCAGACGAAGAGAGAGATATCTTCCCTAAATGCCCACCTTATCTGTTTAGAGCACTCCTCGCTGCCAAGTATACCATTAAGGCAGAGGAAGAAATGTCCCAAGGTAAAGAATCAAAAGTTGAGAAGCAGACCCGATGTGTGTAGAGGTAGAACAAGTAGAAGACTGGAAGAAGCCTATCATGAATTTCATAAAGCATGGAAGGCTGCCCGAAGATCTGGCGGAACACAACAGTGTACGACGGATGTCTAACAAATACACCCTTCTCGACGAGGATGTTCTCCTTCATCAATCATTTGATGAAATTCTCCTCAGATGCGTCGATACACAAGAAGCAACCAAAGTACTCAAAGAAGTGCATTCACGTATCTGTGGGCTGCATCAATCCAGCCCTAAGCTGTATGAGTGCATATCCAGACTCGGCTATTATTGGCCTTCAATGGTGGCGAACGCCCAAAACTATGCTAAAAGATGTCAGCTGTGCCAAATTCACTCAAGCCTCATTCATCAGCCCCGGAGCGTCTCCATCCTACAGTAACTTCATGGCCCTTTTCCCAATGGGGTATGGATATTGTATGACCCATCGACCCTCCTTCTGCTTTGGGTAATGCCTTCATTCTAGCAATGACAGATTACTTTTCCAAATGGGCTGAAGCAGTTCCTCTCAAGCATGTTCCAGGGACCACTATGGCCAACTTCGTGCGTCACCACATCATATACTGGCTCGGGGAATCGGACCAAATAATCTCTGATAATGGCCCTCAGTTCATAAGTAATCACATTGATCGCCTCGTCAACTAGTTCGGCTTCGAGGGGAAATACTCGACCATGTACTACCCTCGAGCCAACAGTTTAACTGAGGCGTTCAACAAAACCTTGTGCAGTGGGGTGCTCTGGAAGTCAGTTTCGAAGTCAAGGAAGAACTGGCATGAGAAGCTGCCTGAAGCTCTATGGGCCTATCGCACCACTACTCGCAATGCTACAAACTCTACCCCTTATTCTCTGGTCTATGGAAGTGAGGCAGTCTTACCCTTCGAAATTCAAATACCTTCACTCCGTGTCACTATACATCAAAGACTAATCGAAGATGAGAGGACCAAGCTCCGTTATCAGGAGTTGGATGCCCTTGACGAAACTTGAGGCCCAACAGAACCTCGAGCTCAATCAGGAAAGAATGAAGAGCGCCTTTGACAAATCTGTCAAGGTTCGATCATTCACTTGTGGAGATCTAGTCTTAGCAGTCAAGAGTCTTTGTGGTGCATGGGCACCAGAAAGGAAATTTCGAACCCAAGTGGGAAGGTCCATTTATAGTAAAAATGGTCACATCAAACATGGCCTATATACTGGGAAACTCAGATGGAGAAGAGGCGATGCCCCCTAGCAATGGGCGATACTTAAAGAAGTACTAACCCTGATATATCCCTAAAATTCAGTGCATACAATAAAAAGAAGGAAATGGAAAAGAAAAACAAAAAACTGGCTCAAAAGAAGTTCATTTCTTTCATTGCATTAAACAAGGTTACAAGCTACAATCAAAAGCCCCTTATTAGGGAGGTTACAAAGTTCTTGTATCTGAGAATAAAAGGACGATTAAAGGCCAAAAAGAAACACTCTCAGCATGAAGAAGAAGCAAAACCACTTGGAAATCAAGTTCAATTCATCTGCCAGATGTTCTCAAAAAGGAAGGTTACAGGCTAAAAGAAGAGACCAACCATTTCCGAGTCAGCTTCAATCCATCCAACATACAAAGAAGACTTCTCTAGCAAGGAGCTGGCCCATGATGGATTCCCTTCCTCCAAAAAACATGGACTTCACTGTTGTGCTGGAAGACTTGGCTGTCAATAGACCACAGTGACTGGGCCTTCTCATTTTCCATCACTCTTAACAAGGCATCGCCATCCATGGCCATCGCCACGCGTAACTCAATGCCAGACATGATCATCGCCACGTGTGATTTAATGCCGCAGGTAACCACTGTCGTGCGCAGCTCAGTGCCGCATGCTACTATTACCACGGGTAGGCCTATGCCACATTAGACCATTGCTGCAAGTGGAATGATCCCAAGCGTGGCTATCGCCATGCACAACATAGAGACTTGCAAAGGCAGTGCCGCATGTGACTTAATGATGCGCATGCCCTTGTTGTGCCTCGGATCCCACCGTCCCCAATTCCCAGGAGGCATTAACTCCCACGCCTCTTCGGTTTCCCCAACTGTCGCTCCTCGCTGACGGTCAAACTTCCTACGACGCTTTGCCCCCTCGACTGTTATGGCCTCGCAACCCTTTGGGTTCTCATCGACGTTTCCCCCTTCACCAAAGATTCTCTCCGTCAGCCAGGAATCCGCGTCTGACCCTGTTCTTTCCCCTTTTCGGCAGCCGGAACTATCGAAAAATTGCCGGAATTCCCAAAAAGCTTCCATGTGACCCTGTGGGTCTCCCTTCTCCCTGTTTTCGCACTTCAGCAGCTTGACAGAAATTCACCAGAATTCCACTGAGTTTCTGGTGAGCCCACTGTTGCTCCTCCTCCTTGTTCCTATAACCAGGGGACCGTCGAATTTCCCTAACCTCTCTGCAACCTCCCCTTCAGCGGCGGGATGGCGGGAAAAGCGTTGGAGCTCCGGCAGAGCACCACTGCAAATCTCGTTAAGGCTATGAGAAGCCTCGTTTCTTGCTCAAGAAGCCTCAGTACTCTCTGAAAACACTCGCAATCACCTCGCGAAGGCCCACGACTTGCTGAAGCTCGCCAGAAAAAACTCCTGAAGGCCTGTATGCTGCGGATTTTGGCCGAGAAACTTTAGCCATAAACTCTTGGAGAAAGCTCTGGCTCTCTCTCTCTCTCTCTCTCTCTCTCTCTCTCTCGCTCTAAACTGTTTTACCCTTCGGTAAAACAGTAAAATGGGGTTTTTCCCCCTTTTTATACTCAGCAGTGCCACAAACGGCCCCTCACAAGTTCGAAATGACGCTGCAGTCCTCCTCTTCAGATGACAATAAGACCAGGCCGGGGCAGGTCAAGCCTGAGACTCGAAATGGCTATTGTCGTGCGCTTCGTTAAGGAGCTATCGCCGCACGCTTCATCAAGAAGCTATCGTTGCTCGCTTTGTCAAGGAGCTACCACCGCATGCTTCATCAAGGCACGATCGTCATGCGTCTCATGAGGACTTAACGTCACACGCGGCTAACCAAAAGGCTATCGTCATGCGCCTCACCAGGGGCTAACGTCGTGCGCATGTCACCCAGACCTAATACTGCGTACGCCCTCCCAGACTTGGCGTCTTGTGCATGCCATGGCACTCCCATCCGGACCATCGTCCTGCTTCCACAGGAAGTTCATTCCCTGCACCACATCCTCACTCCTCATGGAGTCAAGTCTCCAATTACGGCTCTATTCTCCATGGAGTCACATTCTCCCCATACACTGATCCGCGCTGCATGACCTTAACTGCACAGCCACAGTCCAAACTATATGACCTTAAACTGTAGCGAAGGAAGTTTAAGGCCCTCTCATCCAGACCATTGTCCTGCTTCCACCGGAAGTTCATTCCCTGCACCACAGCCTCACTCCTCATGGAGTTAAGTCTCCAATTACAGCTCTATTCTCCATGGAGTCACGTTCTTCCCATACACCGATCCGCGCTGCATGACCTTGAACTTCACAGCCAAGGTCTAAACTATATGACCTTAAACTGTAGCGAATGTCTACTTGCATGACCTTAAACTGCATAGCCCATGTTACATGACTCTAAACTGTACGACCATGGTCTAGCTGTATGACCTTAAACCATAGTGCACGTTTTGACCGCATGATGTTAATAGGTTTAGCGCCATCCAAACTATATGACCTTAAACTATAGTGGAGGTCTAGTTGCACGACCTTAAACTGCGTAGGCCATGACTGCATGACTTTAAACTGCATAGCCATGGTCCGAGCTACAAGACCTTAAAACTGTAACGCATAACCCGAAAAATAGTTCATACACATGACTTTAACGGTGAGATGGACCACCTCTTTGCTAGGTATATTTCATCAACATCCTCAGTGGAGTTAGGTGTATGCAAAAAAAAAAAGAAAAAAAAAAAAAGGGGCGCACCTACCCCTTTAATCCCCAATGAGTCTGTTTTGCACCCACATCCCAGTGTGTGTCACATCCTATTGCAACCCACTATCCTCGGGGAGTTAGGGTTATTCTTATATTTTCAACCCCCAGTGGGGTTACGCCTATGCTCCGGCCTGTCATCCACAATGGAGTTACATGAAGCTTCGTCCTTCACCCCGGGGGGAGTCACACTTTCCTTCTTAATCCCCCGCAAAGTTCACTTCCGCTTGCCACTCCTCGTAGGGCCACCACCTTCACCTATATCTCTTCGCTAGTGTATAGCCTTAACTTTATCCCCAGGTAGTCAAATTGCTATCCACAGGCCTATCCGCCATGCAGCTTCACCTATATGGCACCCATACAATGGTCTGTGCTACATGAACTTAAACTACACAGCTATGGTCCGCATTGCGTGACCTTAAACTGCACAGCCATGGTCTGTGCTGCACGACCTTAAACTACACAGCCATGGTCCATACGGCATGACCTTAAACTGCACAGCCATGGTCCAAGTGCAGGACCCTAAACTGCATGTTCTAAACTATATGGCCTAAAACTGTAGCGGAGGTCTAGTTGCACGACCTAAAATTGCATGGTCATTGTTGCATGACTTTAAACTGTATAACCACGATCCAAGCTATATGACTTTAAACTATAGTGCACATCCTGGTCGCATGACATTAAACTACTTTGCTCAAGTCCATGAGGCATGAACTTAAAGACACCCCCACATATGCGCACACCCCCTTTACGTGCATCTTCACGCATGCCTTGCCTAACCGACCTATTCGTGTACGCACACCACCTTCATTACCTCCCCAGTTAATCCATGCACCTCATTACCATCATCCATCATTCCTCAATGAGTCTCGCTCATGCTCACAAAATGGCGAACCATCCTGCCATTCATACTCGTCATCAACTAGTGGGTCACCATTTTTCACCTACCATTCATACATCATCCATCTTTCATAGGTAGCCTCGTGCCATCTCCCCAAAGTGAGTCAAAACTACCACTATACTCATTCCATGGTCTCCACAGACTGCCATTCATCACCACTATGGCCCAGCTATATGACCCGAAACTATAGTGCACGTCCTGGCTGCATGACGTTAAAAGGTTTCGCACAGGTCTTGAGGGCATGACCCTAAACATGCCTTCACAAAAAACAGGCATGGTGTACACTTGGACAGGGGAACACCATGAGTAAAAATGATGGATGAGCATGGTCACGAAACCATGAGTAAAAGAGTTTCATGAATAAAAACCCAGGCACGGTGAAAACCCCAAAACGGCACCGTGAGCAAAAATGGATAAGGGTGGACATGGCTGCAAGGCCATGGGTAAAAGAGCCCTGAACAAAACGAAGTTGGTGAAAACCATCTCTGTGGCACCATTTCTCCAGTCCAGGTGAAAACCTGCAAAGGGCGCTTGGACAGACACAAAGCAGGTTGACACAACATCATAGCCTCAGCCGACACACAATTTTAGAACAGTCATAATTTTGGCTAGCGAAGTCTACACATATTCCTCAACTGCCAGCATCCAATCCAATCACAGCACAAAATGGTGCACCAAGGAGTGAGAGCCTCATAAGATCTTCCACACTTTGCCTCCAAAAAACAATAAGAGTCCTTGAGGGTGAGGGTGAGGACGAAGACCGAAAGATCCCTCCAAAATGCTAAAGACCATCACGAAAGCAAGAAACTGACGAGGCCACGACCGAATCTGCCAGAGACTTCAAGGTCATTCCTCACCATGAGATCACCTCACAAAAAACCTTCCTTAGCCGACAGGCCCAGATCTTCGAGACAGGCTACTAAAAAGCCCTTGATTGGACCTGACAGGATGGGGCCGCCTCACCAAAATTCCCCCTAGCCGACATGCCCAGACATTCGGGACAGGTCAGAAGCTCCTGACTAGACCCCGCTACATGGTACCTATAGAGATACCTTGATCATAAAAAACAAACCTGGTGTAGCAGCAAACAATGCCTATCATAGGTTCATAGCACTTAGCCTTCAGATAGGTCCCTATAAATCCTCAAGGTGTCTGAATAAAAAATAGTCCCTCGAGGGTAAGGACTTCAACAGGATCCCTCAAAAGTCTCTTCTCACCTTACAAGCCTCCACGGGTGGACCCATATATTGCATCCAAACGTCTGAGCATACTAGTTACAACATTGCGTGGATCTCCTCAGCATTCATGTAGTTCTGTGGCTAGCTAGAGGAAATTTCCCTAATGATTGCACTTCTCGCTTCTCCTGAAGCACAACATTTGGTACAACATGTTGTTGGAAGACATTTTTCATCATCATGGATCCCCGATCAATAAAGCCTAACAAACAGTGGAAATTTCAACAGTCTTAGAATAACCCCAGAACTGATCAAGATCTTCATGATGACTCTTAAAAGTCTCCTGGCAAGTTTCGACACATTCTGACTTGTCTAAGGCAGTGCAAACTGGGAAACAGTTTCGGCAGAATCAACCTCTTGTACCCTAAAACAGACCCTATAACTAGAGCTATATTTTCGGGGTCTCAATTTACAGTGGGACCGCCACTAGTGGATCTGGCACGGTTGAAACCCCTTAGGGGTCAATTTCAGCTTAAGCGGACAATTTCAGCTTAAACGAACACTCCAAGAAGACATTATAGGCGAAAGAGTGAAACAGGAGGAGCCGCACGCTATTCCAGTGCGGCCACCACGCAACTCAACTCCATTAAAGGGACAATCACAAGCGGTGACTTGCGACACTTATATCTCCCTCATCCGAGATCAGATAGTGCTCAAAATTATTGGAACGTGTTCGTCTCGTCAAGATGAGCGTTTCGATAGGTGGCACGCCCCTTGATGACGCTTGAGTGCAGAAAAAAGCTAGAGAGAAGTTGTTGATCCGTGAAGAAAGTGCAGAAAAATTGGCAGCATCGTGCCTTGCCCTAGCGGCCAAATCATGCCGCTCGTGAGCCCGATCGATGTAAAACCAATTCCATCACGTGCGTAAGGTACATGGCCATCATTGGTCTGAACCTCGCGTATGATGAACGGTAGGATTTTGCATACGATGCCAACAAAGTGACAAAAAATTCTGTCACTGGAATTCCAGATTCCGGTCAAAACTCCAAACTTGCAAAACCTTCGTCCAAGCATAGAATCAAGTTGCGTTTGTTGCTCGCGATCGTGATGGCATGCTCAGTGTGATCCAGTGAAGAAATCATAGAAAAACTTCAAGGAACGAGCACACAAGCAATCCAAAGTTTCCAGATTCATTCAAATTTTAAGTCACATGATCGTGTCCTAAAAACACAATCCATAGCTCGAAGTTGGTATCAAATCAATCACCATGCCAAGCCCTATAAGAAAACAATTATCATTCGATCAAACGGGCATCAGAACTACCCCGGATCATCCATGAAAGATCACACAAGTTCTAGTGCAGTACATGGGCTGTTTTGGAATTCCACTTGTTATGAAGGGGCAAATCTGCCATTTTACATCCTATTTTCTAATTTCTTATAATTCAATTAAATCTTAATTTTCAGTAATTAGGTTTAATTTTGATCAATCTACCCATGTTTGGGCACAACTCTATATATACCACATACCATCATTTTACGCAAAAGGATTGAAACCCCTAAAAAAAGAGAACTTTTACTTAATAGAATTCCCTTTCCTTCTCATTATTGGGTCACGTTTGGAGAGAGAGAGAGTAAGGAGAGAGAAACTTTTGGACCAGTACCCCTAGGCTCAAGATAAATCTTCTCTCTTTTCTTTTTTTGTTCTTCTTCTTCTTCTGAGCCTCCCTCAGAGGCCATGCACGACAGTGGCAGCGTCGTGCATGCCTCTTTCTTTTATATGTTCCCCTTCCTGTGGTTTCACAGGTCATGCATGACGATGGCAGCACCATGCACGAGCTCTTTTCCCCTTTTGTTCGTCTATCTCTATCTCTCAATGGGGCTTGCAGATGTCGTTGCTCATCACTGTCCGCAAATGTGTCTTCGATGTCTCAGTGAAGAACACAGACAGCGAAATTTATTGCTGCCCTCAGGGGTCTCCCCTTGTTGTGCACCTATTGCAGACGACAATGCCTCTCACCGCCCACAAGAGGTCGTGACAATGCCTATCACCGTCTACGAGCTTTGTCCATGCTCTCAGTGCTTATCGTCGTCAGCGAGCTTCCTTTGCACGTTTGGTGCCTATCGCCGTCTGTGAGCCTTCTTCCCGTGTTCGGTGCCTGTCGCCATCCGCGAGCTTCGTTAGTGCGATTGGCACCTATCACCATCTGCGAGCCTCCTCCATGCGCTTGGTACCTCATCGCCGTCCGTCGGTTCCCCTTTGCATCCCACGCCAATCGTTGTGTGCCTTGTAAAGAACTATCATCGCGCGCTCTGCAATTGGCTATCGTTGTGTGCTTCACTAGAGGCTATCGTTTCCGGCACTGGGGTGTGCTGCTTTCTGGTGTTGCCAACGGCGATGCCCTGCGCCGTCTGTAGTTCACTGCTCACCCTCTAACCATGAGCAGTAGTGTCTAGCAACACCTAGTGCCGTCGGGACCCCATCTATTTGCCGTCTCATGCATTCTTCTCATTCTTTACTCCTCTCATTCAAACCTTTTTTCTTTTCATCACCCTAACTTCTCACATTCTTAGCCACACGAATGTGCATGCCTTAAGACAAAGGTGGGTCCTTCGGCCCACTTGTCTTGCAACTTAACCATAATAGTGTTGTGCAAAAAACAAGGAGATTGCAAGTTAAGGAAGGCGATTCCGAACCAGCTGAAACAGTTGGGGGGATTTCCTTTGTGATCTAAGAGGACACCCACGCGAGTCAGCCTGAGTAAGTCACGGACCCAGGTGAGGTTGGTCCCCATCTTACATCCAAAATTCCTCTCTCACTAGTTGGATACCTACCCATGTTCTTGAGCAAGGTTCCCGATAGAGCGATTTCAGGTCCCGGGCATTCTGAACCCGAGACACGTGTCACCCGATCACGTATATCTGAGGAGGCAAGATCAAGGCACCTAACCAATAATACCTTCATACCATGCTCACTGAGATGACCCAAATGGCTATGCCAAATCTGCATATCCTCATGCTTACTAGTTGCAGCAATGATCTTCTCTGTAGCATCTTTCCTTTGAGTTGTACCATGAAGAGTGTAGAGACTCCCATCTTTTTGTCATTTTAACATTGTCATACAATCTCTTGAAATCTTCCATGACCTATTTCCAAAATTCACTATGAAACCAAAGTCATATAACTGCCCAGCTGAAATGAGTTTTTTCTCCAACTCAGGAACATACCTCACATTTCTCAATGTGTGTTTCTTTCTATCTGATTGCTTGATAACAATATTTCCAATGCCCAATATTTTGCAACCTCGATCATCACCAAGATAAACCAAGCCACCATCCACATCTGTGTAGGATGAAAAATATGACCTTTCTAGGAAAACATGAAATGAAGCACCAGAGTCTAAAACCCAAGTATCTGCAATAGACAATGTTGTGCATGCAACACTAAAGGTGACTATATCTTCATCATCTGAAATTGTAATTACTTCGGCATGACTATCCTTGCCCTTGGCGTTTTGCTTATTCTTCAAAGCATAACATTTTTTCCTTGTGTAACTAGGTCTCTTGTAATACTAGTAAGTAACCTTCTTGCCCTGTGACTTGGATCTGTCTCTACTATGAGATTTTCCCCTATTAAATCTACAAGGTTGGTCTCTGTATTGTGTTCTTCCTCTATCTCCTACTGCCAATGCTTGATTTGATTCGGCAAGTTTTTATGTGGATGCCTTTCTAGTCTCTTCATTTAACAATGAAGCTACAATATCTTTTAAATTAAACTTGTTACCCATTGTATTATTCACAGTGATAACTAAGGTATCTCAACTAGCAGGCAAAGAACTCAACAAAAGTAAACATAACACTTCTTCTTCCAAATCCACTTTCAAAGACCTCAATTGTACAGAAATTGAATTAAATTCACTCACATGCGACCTAATTGTAGCACCTTTTTTCATTTTCAAAAGAAATAATTTTTTCATCACATGCATCTTATTTGCATCACAAGGTTGCTTAAAAGATTGCTCTAAAGATTACTAAAGATCTGCAGATGTTTTACATTGACAAACGTCAAATAAAATTGATGGTGAAATACATGGTGTAATAGCTGCCAAACATTTTTTATCAAGAACATCTCATTCCCAATCTTCCATTCCAACAGGCATGACCTCCTTACCTCGAAGTGGTCGATCCAATTCTTTTCCAACAAGATAATCTTCTATCATCATTTTCCATATTGGCCAATTACTTTGATTTAATTTTTCAAATTCCATTGCCATTTTCATTTTCAAGAAAAAATACAGCAAATAACCACAATAGCAAAAACACATATTTCTTCATAGACACAATGAATAACAAATCGTAGGCTCTGATACCAGTTGTTGGGATCGATTGATGAAAAATTCTTAAGGTTTATAACATTCACAACTATTATGCATTCATATCAATATAAACAAGCAATGAAAACAACCCAATATCAAAACAAGAACATAGAATGAAAAATCCAGCAACATTCAATCCACAGAGCACAAATATTTAACGTAGTTTGATCACAAATCGTGATCTACATCCACAGGAGAATGACGCAATACTTTACTTACTGATTTGGGAAGATTACAAGGTGAAATCGAGCTCAAAATATCAATTTCCAGCAGCCTTTTCTTACTCTAAACAAAACCCAAAAACAAGGCACCAAAAATACTAAAAAATGGGTTCTCTATAACATGTTCTCTCACTAAAACAGAGAATACCAAGCTCTCAAGAGAAAACTCAATTACAGCCCAATCTCTTTATCTTTTTCTCACTCTTTCTCTCTCTAAACAAAATAGTTTTAATCTCTTTAAAAGAGTAAAGTTCCTACAACACCACAACCATTGGATTATATGCAATCCAATGGCCCAAAATAAAATAGATAAAAGTTAAATAAAACTCCTATATGTGTGATTTGTTTTTACACATGTAACAAAGCTTACCCCAAAACTCATGATTACCTTATCGAAAGAACTCATGTCCCACAATATATGTTCCCTTTCCAGGACGAGCTTCCACTAGAGGCAATATTTTAGTACACTGGTATGAGTTTATGGGTGTTGACACCTTGAAAAGGACACATGAATCAAACAGAATCCATAAATTCTAGTATTTCATTTCTTTAATTTTTTTACTATTCTTAGAATGTTTGTAATGTTTTATAACCACACATCAACGGTATTTCATTATTGTATAAAACCAGATGTATGAAGCAAGTTGCATTTGAATGCTTAGAAATTTCTACGAGAACCTTCTAATGAAAAGCTCTTGATTTTTATATGAACCTTTGGCGATTATAATCCTTAATCGTATGTTTTCTTGGATTGCAGTATCGTCTCTCCCAAAATCCCATCATTACACCATTATTTGTGTTAGTATTTCAAAGATTGAACCATTTTGTTTCGTGTTATTGTAAAATTAAATCATTAAACCATAATAAAAAAGATTAAACCATTTTGATTAAGTTATTATACATTTTATTAAATTTTTTCAATAATCGATTGTATGTCAGAGATAATTGTTAAAAAACGTTTTCTCTCGGGTAAGAGATTGTATTTAAGAGGCAGTGTGTACTCTTAACATGTTATATTTCAGATATTGCGTATAAATATGTTGCCTAATTTTTTCATACTATTTCTATTAATTATGATTGATTAAGTCATTTTTCAAATTAATTTTTATTTTCATGATCTCAGGCGAGTCTAGACTCCGAATTGAGCCTGGATTTGAAATCTTATCTGAGACAAAGAGAGAAACCATGGAACATGAAAAAACCATAAGGTCGAAAAATGCTAGTGATTTGAGTCCTTTAGATTTCTTTGTGCTCTCTCTGTATAGTAAAGAGATATAATGCCGTGACAGTTTTCCTGTTTGGATCCTTCAATTAACTCACCTTCTCCATTTTGGGTCTCTTGTTGGCCTTTATAAATGAGGGTCTGCTTTTACTGCCCAGTTATTAGATACAAAAAAATTCATGTTTGTTCATCGTTGTCATCATCGTCGTCATCATCATCATCATCGAAAGCTTTATGTAGGACTTCATAATGAAAGAGATATATTTTGGTGAAAGACAAAGTATTTGATGAATTAAAATATCGATGGTGTTCATCGTCATCATCATCATCGAAAGCTGCATGTAGGGCTTTATAATGAAGGAAAAGTATTTTGATTAATAAAAAAATGTTGGGTGAATTAACCTATAGATGGGTACCTCATACAAAATAATTTAGAAAAATTCCTATTTTTTTTTATTTTTATTGGTTAAATTTTTTTTATAGGGGCGTTAAATAGTGTGTTTATCGGTTAACAATGTAGGAAAATGTTTGTCTTTATCTTTTAAAAATGTAGGCAACGTTTGTTTTTAGAGAGTTTCATTATTAGCTAAAATCGTGGGAAAAGAATCTAGATGGTGGTTTTTAGAAGGTGCGAAGTTATCAACGTTTGTTTTTAGAGAGTTTCATTATTAGCTAAAATCGTGGGAAAAAAATCTAGATGGTGGTTTTTAGAGGGTGCGAAGTTATCATATTGGAACCCAAATCACTGTTTATGTGGAATCCAAATCTTTTAAAACATGAGGAGAGAGAAAATAGAGGGCTGACATGAAGAGAAAAAAGAAAAAAAAAATGAAGAAAGAAAACGTGAGAGATAAATGGAGGGATGACGTAAAAAAAATAAAAATAAATAAATAAATAATCTAGATAAAATATTATAAAATACAGTATTTTTAAGATTCAAAATTCTTTTTTATTTTTCATAGTCATATATTTCGATTGTCGAGATAATCAATTAAAGTATTTTTCATCATTAAAACAATATTTTCCGATAAATTTTTGAGGTACATGGGTGTTCCTACCTTTTAAAGTTGCAACCTTATATGAACTTTTTCCTTTGATGATTGAACCAGATTTAGCCCTGGTTCCAACCGAGATATTTTTGAATCTGGTGTGATTTGCAACCGAGATATTTTTGAATCTGCTGTGATTTGCATACACTTGCAACTTTAACAACCAACCAAATTAAAGTGCACCCCTAAATTTTACCGATGTTTGAATTCTTAAGATAAGAATGAAAATATATTTTTATTTTTACTTATAACAATTTTAATTCTAAAAATAAGATCTACAAATAAAATTTAAAAAATAAACTGTCAACTAATGTATTTGAATATTCTATATCACGATATTCTATGTCACGATAGATGACCAATAACTTTCAACATAAAGTCATAATTAATATTGACCATTGGTCGTGAAGTACGGTGGCTGCATTTACTTTATTGACCAAAACGACATTGTTCAAATTTTTTTTAAAGATGAACCTTAATTCTATTTTTAAAGATGAACCTTAATTCTATATTTCAAGGTGCCTTCTTATAAACCTTTTCCTTTTAAAAAGGAAAAACTGACCAAAGAAAGGACCTCGGTAAAAAATTTTGAAACATTTTAAAATTTCTGTATAAAAAAGACCTCCATTGATTTTCCTGGCATCGGTTTCAACCCATTTACCCTGGCACCTTAAACCTGCTAATTTTTCCATATGCCATAAACCTCTAATAATTATCCGAAATTACATCTCCCTCAACTGCTTCTACAATGAATCAACCAAATAATTTATAGAGAGAATAATTATCCGAAATTACATCCCCTCAACCGCTTCCACAATGAATTAACCAAAGAATTTATAAAAAAAGAGAGAGAGAATCAAATTAAACTAATTTTCTCTGTCTTCCATAAATGGATGTACAAGTGTATGAAAAAATTCCTAAACAGTTGGGCCACCTTCTAGGAGGGAGGAGGGAGGTGGGTGTCGCTAATGTGAAACAATCGTCTCGAAGCAACACAAGCCATCAAATTCAGGTGCGAATCTTGGCCTTCCCAAATCCCTAATCCTCTCTTTCTTCTCTTCCTTGCCCCTTTCTTCAATCTCATCCTGAACCATCAAACCCTACAAAAAAAAAAGAAACTTAATAATCCAATTCAAACATACTCAACAAAGATTATCAAACAACACACAAAAACAAAGAAACGAGAGAGAGGCATACTTGGTATGGCTTTCGATGGCAGTTTTGATCTTGATGGTGATTCCTGTTAAAGAATAAGGCGCCCATGGCCATAACCGACACGGTCAAAAGTGCACCTTCCAACGCCATAAGAAGAAATCCAAAACCAACACAGATTTCGACAGGAGAGAGCTGAATCACAAATAAAAGAAAACCGACGGGAACGCCGGGTGGAGAAGGCAGGAATTTTAGAGAGAGAAGCGAAGAACGAATAAAAGCAAAAGAAAAAGAGAGAGAAAGGCGAGAATAACAAAGTTCAGAACCCGAAGCCAAGGCAGAGAGAGAAAGGAATATATAAAGGGAGATAGCGTTGTAAATTAAGTAGGCAGAGAGAGAAGCGTGTATATATATATATATCGAGGGAGAGTGGAAGAGGTTTCTGGAATACAATTACAAGTTGGGAGCGTGGTAGAAGGAAAGGGGTTTGGACTTGGACTTTAACTTGGACTTGGATTCGAACGAAAATCAAACCTTGCTTCCGCGTGTGCCAGCTCATCGCCATAACTGGCTTACTACGAATTCGTCAAGTGACACGTGTCTCGTCCACGCCCTTACCGCGCCTCTTCTCCGACAACCAACATGGACTCCTGGCAAATTGTCATTTTTGAAAAGGCACCTGTCGTCTAGACCATACTCCTTCCGTAAAGATTTTATTTGCAATGGTTGTATAGAGCCCGGTTCTAAATAATCAAAGTAAAGTGCACTTTTCAAATAGTATCGAGAAATAGTATTGAGAAATGTGGTTTTTATCTTGAAAATTATTGTGATAGTTTTAAAATATATTTTTATTTTTTATAATAAAATCTAAAGCTTTAAAATTAATAAAAATTATAAAAAACCTCAATGTACACTATCTATGTAATTTATCCCCATCTAAACTTTTTCTCTCATTTTTTTCTCTACAATAACCTTTCTTTCTTCACAAAAAAAACCCCAAGGTAAAAAGTTGTTATTTTTTAAAAAAAAATACCCTTTTCGTGCAAAAAAAATCAATTGGCGTTTAACTATCAGTCCCAAGTAGCACATTATTGGAGCACAGTATACAACTGCCGACGCGAATTGTCTAGAACATACTACCGGAGTGCGTATGTATCGAGCACCAGAGCGCTTTGTGAGGATTGTCGTACGCACTGCCAGAGCGCGTTCATATACTACCAGAGCGTTGAATACACTGCCGGAGAGCACTATTATACTGCAGGAGCGTTGTGGCTCTAGAGCCTCTTTTGTCGAAGTGCTTTTATCGACTGCCAGAGCAAAATGTCTCCAGAAGGTGTACCCCATCGAAACGCGTTCATATATTGTCAGAGCGCTAAACACTCTGCTAGAGCAAAATATCTCCAGAAGATGTACCCCGTCAGAGCGCGTTCATATACTGTCGAAGCGCTGAACACATTGCCGGAGCGCGCTATTACACTACTAGAGCGATGTGGCTCCAAAGCATATATTGCTGGAGCATTCTTTGGGACTACCGGAGCGCATCGTCAGAACCTGTACTGCCAGAGCGCGTCTTTGTACTGCCGAAGCGCATTGGGTAAATTAAAAAATGGGAAACAGGAGAGAGCGTCGGAGCACGTTCATATACTGCCAGAGCGCCCTATTACACTGCCAGAGCGTTGTGGCTCCAAAGCATATATTGTCGGAGCGTTCTTTGGGACTGCCGGAGCGCGTCTTTGTACTGCCGCAGCGCATTGGGTAAATTAAAAAATGGGAAACAGGAGAGAAAAGGGCGTGTGAAAAAAATGGTAGTTTAGTCTTTTTTTCTTGTTCCTTTTGAGTTGGGGGGTTTTTGTGATAAAGGTTGTTGTGGAAAAAAAAGTGAGAGAAAAAGATTGGATGGGGTAAGTTGCATAGATAGTGTATATTGGGGGGTTTTTATAATTTTCCCTCAAAATTAATGTAAATAGAGCAAATCTATCAAAACTTGAAAATCTTGAAAATTGACGGTCCAAAAATGTGTTACAAGATGCACCATTTCCGAAACTTGAAATCTATTTGGTTTTATGTCCATGCATCTTGATGTTGAGATGATCAATTTGAGGATGTTTGGGTATCAAAAACTTCTTCTAGTGAAATGTTTTAGGTGGACTCCAATTTGTTTGTTTAGAGCCTCAGCTCTAGATAAAATTTTTATTTCAGTAAATATTTAAAATTACTAGGTAATTATTCTAAAAAAAATTTAAAGTTTGATTTTTGTAGAACTTGATCTCCACTATCTAAAAATTGAATGGTATCTATCCAATTTTGAGACGTTATTTATTTTTCAAGTGCACAGATGTTAGAGTTAGAAAATGTTTTTTATTGAAATTAACCTATGAGTTGAAAAGGTCACATCCCCCGTCTTCGTGTTCCTACAATTTATCCTCGGTGAGATTTTACCTAAAGGAGTAAATACGCATTCTAATCTTGAGGTGAACAAATGTGCATTCTATTCCCGAGGGAGCAGAATATCTTTTGGCTTCTAGAAATATTTTAAAAAAATATTGTAACCACTTTCTCTACTTTGTTATTTTAGCTAGAAAATCCGAGAATGTAACTGTTTTATTCAATAGTTGGTCGTCGTAAATTGCAAAAATTAGTTAAGTGACATGGGGAAAATTGTTTGTTTCATAAATTATCAATTAATTGTAAATTTATCACAAACTAAGTAATTGTAAATTACAATTTATTATAAAGCAGTCTTAAACTTGTAGTATGTTTGATAAATAGTGTTGATTTCCACATGGCTTGATAAGTTTACAAAAAAGTTTACAACACTTAACTATTTAAAAATGATCAAACAGAAAACATTGTGCAATCCTACCAATATTGGTCAATTTATGCGTATTATTTAAGATGTAGAAAGTCTCATTGAGGTAATCTCTATCGATCTTTTCTTGTTTACGGCTTTCCATGGTTCTTGCAGTTCAATGGCTTATGTTTAAATCTGTAATATTGAGAGTAAGCTCTGAAACGTAACAATTAATACTATTTATTTGCTTCTTAAAAAAAGTAAAATATTTGGTGGTCCCGTGGTACCAAATTGTTTATTTGGGCTACTGGCTAATGTTGAAGGGATATTTTGACCTCTAATCTCTCAAAATTATCTCTCAAAATTATCTTTTTTGATCTCTAAGATTAGTGGCAAAATAAATCGAGCTAAAAATGCTCCAATTACCATCCCCTGCCAAGATTGATTTTGCATTGTGATGGATGTTTAAATCTATGGTTTTGAGGATTAGATTTCCTTCTTTTCCAATTTTTAAATTTTTTTTTATTGATCAAGACATCAATCACATACGATTCGAAAACTACAAAGTCAAACAAAGCCCGAAGATGGTGCTTTGGCTTCAAGGCCAAAACGTAAGTATATAATATGGCGTTGTGGGACCACCATGCATGTGCCCCTAAAAGTATGGGATGGCAACAGCTTGACATTAACAAAAAAGGAAGAAGAAAATTAGTGTTGCTTTTGGAAAAAGTTTATATAAGGATGCAATCTTATATTGTAGAACTACGGATGCACCTAAAAAATCCATCGGAAAATGTAGTTTTAATGTTGAAAAGCCCTTTGATTGATCATCTCGACGTCGAGATGTATGACCATGAAAAATAAAAAAAATTTAAGTCTTAGAAATAGTATATTTTACACCATATTTTCTACACCGTCCATTTTCAAGATTTTCATATGTTTATAGATCTACCTGATTTTAACCATTTTTGAAATTCAAAATTTTATAAATAGATATAAAAATAGATTTAAAGATAATCCTAAAAGCATTTTACATCAAAATTATATAGCATGATAAAATTTGAAGGTGCACCTTACCTCTACAGCTACGGATGCATTCGTATGCCAACTGCACCTGTTGCTTTTATATTGATTTTGGTAGGCCACCTTAATTTTGGCAAGACTCACAAACGAGTTGCCTTTCACCATTGAACCCAAAGCCAGAACCATTGAGCCCAATGAATGTAATTATTTGACTCCATTCTCACCAAAAGGGTAGGGGCCAATATCCACAAATGTACACCAAAAAAAAAGAGAGAAAATATTTTCGTAAACCCTATTTTTAGGTTTCATTTCTCCATAGACCCAAGCCCTAAATCTAGAAAGGCTATTGAGGGTTCCACAGAAGCCTAGAACAAAATTATGTCATTATTTTAAGAAGTTTCATAGAAACTTCTCTAGAAATATCTATTAATAAATTATTGTTTAATGAAGTATCTAGGAACCTTCTCTAGAAACTTCTCTAGAAATATCTAACAATAAACTATTGTTTAATAAAGTATTTAGTAACCTTATCTATAAGGTTTTTGATAAATCTCTAGAAATATCTTCCTTAGTCTATAAATACCTTCAAATGGAACCATTTCTGCCAACATAGAATTGAGAGTTTCCTTTGAGCTTCTGTTGATAGCGAGTGATTCCTCTCCAAGTGATGAGTGATTCCCACATGAGATTAAGTGATTCTCTCTTAATTCCTTTCCTCCTTATTAAAAAAACAATTGTATATTATTTTGTATTGGAATAAAAGAGTGATTTCATTACCCCTACCATGGCTGAGTTTGCTGAGCTAAACACATTAGCGGAGGACTTAGTTCATGAAGTACAAAGAAGTGGGAGGAGTTCCAACACTTCTAGTAACCATAAAGAAAATTCTAGTGTTGCCGATGAAAACCCATTTACGCAAACAGTTGATGGACGGCACGAATCAGCCATAGAGAGGTTGGCCAAAGCTATGGAAGGAGACGTTAGAAATATTCGAGTTGATATTGAAGGTTTCTCGGGTAACTCGATCCCGACTATTTTGTTGATTGAATAACAAGTGTTGAAACTTTCTTTGAATGGAGGGATCTAAAGGTAAAGTTTGTCGCCACTAAACTTAAGGGCCATGCTCTAATTTGGTGGAAAGCTTTACCAAATGACGGAGTTCGGTGTGGAAAAGAAAAAATACAAACATGGTAAAAAATGACGGAGAACTAACTGCTCGTTTTCTTCCTTCTGATTACTATCAATCTGTGTATAAAAGGTTTCACATTTAAAACAAAAGGTAGACGAAAGTGTGCAAGATTACACTGAAGAATTCTACCAACTTTTAAGCTGGGATTAGGTTCCAGAGAGTGAAGAATAATTAATAGCTAGACATGTTAGTGGTTTATAAAACCTATGCTACAAGAAGAGCTTGAACTACTACACCTATGGGATATGGGATATGAATGAAGCCTACCAACTAGCCTCAAAGGCTGAACAAAAGTTGAAAAGACTTTCTTATCAATTAGAGCGAGGGAAACCATCAAAGGTTTCAAAGGGTAAAATTGTCATAGGAACGCCACAAAACACTAGCCTCCATAGCCCTCAAGTAGCGAACAAGGATAATGCAAATACCTCAAAGGCTACTACTAGTAGAAATCCTTCAAACACTTGTTTTAGGTATGGAGAAATGCGTCATAAAGCTTTTGAATATCCAAAGAAGAAACTACATCTTCTAGACCCTATGGGAGAAGAAGAAGTTGATGAACCAGAACCTTATGGCAACAAGGATTTCATTTCCCTTGAAGTGAGCTCCATGCCGATGAAGGACAGAGTGATGATTAGGCGTGTCCTAACAGCCCAAAAAGCAATTCCACTGAAAGACTGGTTAAGAACAAAAATCTTCCAAACCAAATGCACTCCTTATGGCAAGGTATGCACCCTAATCATTGACTCTTGGTCTTTTGAAAACATAGTCTCTACTGAGATGAAAAAAAACTTAAGATGGAAAAGCACCCACATCCTTATAAAATTGGGTGGTTTAAAAGGGGCGGTGAAGTTCCAGTTGCCAAAAGGGGCTTAGTTAAATTTAGCATAGGGAAGCAGTACTAGGATGAAATTTGTTGCGAAGTCTTCCTATGGATGCATGCCACCTCATTCTAGGAAGGCCATGGCAATATGACCATGGTGCAGTACATGATGGCTGACAAAACACTTACTCATTCGTTAAAGGTGGAGTCAAGGTATGTCTTTGGCCCTTATGAGATTCTCCTTCCCCTCAAGTCCTCAAAGACAAAAATGTCAACTCGTTATCTTTTAAAGCTTTTCTGAAAGCAAAAGAGGAAGATTTAATTTAAGTATTAGTAGCCAAAGAACAACGAGGAGAAGAGTACAAGCCAAAGAACAACGAGGAGAAGAGTACAATGTACCTGAAGGTGTTAAAGACATACATAATGAATTTGCTGATGTGACCCTTGATCAATTACCAAAGGGCCAACCTCCAATGAGGGATATCCAGCATCAGATTAACTTAGTGCTAGGTGCAAGCCTCCCTAACATACCCCACATACCCCACTAAATGATGAGTCCTATTGAGCATCAAGAGCTACAGAAGCAGGTTGATGAGTTCCCTAGCAAGGGATTTATCCAAGAAAGTATAAGACTTGTACCTGTTCTTGCCCTGTTTACACCAAAGAAGGATGGGTCTTGGAGAATTTGCATAGACAGCCAAGCCATCAACAAGATCATTGTCAAATGTCGGTTTCCAATTCCATGGCTTAATGATATGCTCGATGAGCTAGCAGGTTCAAAATTTTTCTCAAACATAGTAGATATCATCAAATTCGAATCCACCTAGGAGATGAGTGGAAGACGGCCTTTAAAACAAAAGATGGACTCTATGAGTAGTTGGTAATGCCATTCGGGCTGTCAAATACTCCCAACACATTTATGAGGCTAATGGTACAGGTCATGCATCCCTTTCCACCGGCTAGCCACCTTCTATCGCTGGTTCATCAGGAATTTTAGTTCTCTTATTGCACCAGTCACTGATTGCATGAAGCAAGGAGAGTTTCGGCGGACTGAAGCTGTTGAAGAAAGTTTTAAAATAGGAAATGACTAAGGCCCTAGTACTAGCTCTATTGACGTTTCGAAGGTTTTTGAGGTGGAATGCGACGCTTCACATTATGGCATTGGCACAATCCTCAGCCAATAAAGGTGACCTGTATCCTTCTTCAGTAAAAAACTCAACACAGCCAAGGCACGATACTCAACTTATAATATTGAATTTTATGCAATTGTGTAGACACCTCATTTTTAAAACTGACAAATTTTGTGATAATCTTGAACGCTTAGGACTATACTATCCCAGTAAACCCCTGAACCGTAGGCCATTATAGTCGGTGATCCCTATCCTGTGATCCAGAATCTTGCAAGACAATTGTTTTAGTAATACATCAAGTAAAAATAACAAAACAGCTTATTTTTACCTATTTTTTGGGAGGCAATATCACAAAAAACAACTGCTAATTTTGGTTAGAGTTAGGCTCCCTTTGACCCCCAAAATGGAAATTTGGCTAGCAAATTTGTTTGGAATTAATATATATCCATTCTAATATGATTTGAGCTTTTATATAAACACATATTGTGACTTATTTAGGGTTGGACTTTGTTAACCCATAAGCCAAGAAACCTGAGCCTTGGAGAGACCAGAGAGAAAACAGATACTAGATCTAGATAAGTTATAGCCAAACCCTAGCCATTAAACTTGAAACTCTAAGCTTAGAATATGTCCAAGATAACCATTCAACTAGGCCAAGGTTTTGGTCAACATTGAAGAGAGACAAAGAAGATCCCCAGTATAAATATAGTTGTGGCGGTCCTAATACGGGTGAGGCCTCGAAGCCTCGGGTTGTTGCGCCAACTAGCCCGACCATGTATTTTTCTTATTATCTTTTCATTTATTTTGTTAGATCTAGGTTTTTATTCGTATTTCATCAATATTTCATGTTTTTGGATCTAAGCTGGCTCTACCACTTATTTGAGAGCGGATCTATTCGTTTTCGAGTAGATCTGACCTCGGATCAAAATTTGATTGTCCTACTCTCTATCACTTTTAACATCAGTTTGTGGTACGGATCTAGGGATCTTCATCTGAAAATCTCTCTTATTTGCACTGTAAACAATTTGGCGCCCACCGTGGGGCATTTCGAGCTAGATCCATGCATGAAACATAAAGGATAAAAAATAAAATAAAACAATCCCCGATCTCCTTTTGAGGGCCGTTTATATATATATATATATATATATATATATATATATATATATATATATATATTTCCATAGGAAAAATTTGCTTCGATTCTTTCCTATAATTTAGTATTTCTTTTCTTTATTTATTTGCTCGTAAGTATAAAATAAAATAAAATAAATCGTTTGCTTTATCATTATTATTGGCATCATTTGTCACCATTATTCTTTGGGTTTATCTTATGCACCTAAGGGAATTGGATAAAGGTTTGGGTCTATGCTTCCAAGGGAATTGGATAAAAGTTGGGGCCCATGTGTTCTTTAAAGTAACAAGAAGAAATAATAGTAAGAGAAAGAAGGCTTTTTGAACTTTAATAAGAGAAAGGGGTCGCGCAAGGTTCATAGTCGTGAGGGCCCAAGTACATATGTGCGTAGCCTGATATGCGTTCGAATCATCCTCCTTTGCAAAGCAAAATAAGCAGGCGTTCTCCATTCGTGTTTTTACCTCAGCAAAAGCCAGTTTTCCCTGCTGCCCATCAGACCATGCGCCCCGGGAAACTTGTTTTGCACGTGCGCACAACCGAGTATAACAGTTACAGTTTCTCTCTCGGATCACAAAGTTTTTGGCTTTTATTCGTTAGTTTCTTTTCTACGACCTGGGTAGTTTTTGGACTTTATTTTGGTCTCAATAAAAAAAAGTTCTAAGGCCTCTTCGAACTTTTTGCTCTTTTATGATTGTATTTCAAAAAATAAAACCTTTTAGGGCCTTTTTGGTTCCAGAAAAACGAAAAAAAGATCATTGTTGTGAAATTTTCGTTTTTGTAAGGCCATTCTATCTCCGAAAAAAGAAACTTTTGTTAAAAAAAAAAACTTTCTTTGTTTCAAAAAAATAAAAATAAAATAATTAGGCTGCTTTGTGTCAAAAAAAAAAACAAATTGTTTTATTTTTTTTTAAGACCATTATATCTCCCAAAAAAAAAAGTCGTGTGTTTAATGCCATCTTTCTTATAAAAAAACAAAAAAGGCCAAAAGGAAAAAGAAAATTGAACATTTAACCATTTTTAAAAAAAATTTAGCAATTTTTGTTTTGCGTCTTTGTGTCAAAAAAAAAAAAAAAAAAAAAAAACTTGCACCCTTTCTTGTTCATTTTAAAGTCTTCTATCTTTTCAAAAAAAAAAAAAAAATCATATACTTTTTCTTTTTAAAAAATAAAACTTTTAAGGCCTTTTTCATTTTCAAAACGAAAATTTCTTTGCAAGAAAAAAAAATTAACGCTTATTATGTTTAAAAAAAAAAATCACTTTTGCTACAAAAATTTCTTTCTTTAGGGCCACTTCATTTTTTTTTTTTAAAAAAGAATATTTACTTAAAAAAAAAAAAATCACCTCTCAAGCCTCTCCCTCTTTTCAAAAAAAGAAAAATTGTCAAAAAAAAAAAAATCTCATTCGTTTCTTTGCTTGTAATTCGGCATTTGCCACTTCTTTCTCTTTTCATTAAAAAAATAAAAAATTCCAAGGTCACCTGCACTCTCTCTCTAATGGTACCTTGATCGAGTCACCCTCGACTCGGGGTGTGCTCAATTAGGCACGGGTTGTGCTTGGTTCCACTTTTATTTACTGTATACCTTCTTAGGGGTTACTTACCCCCGCTCCTGAATTGTGCTTTTGGTCGGTCAAGACTCCAACTCAAAACGCACCTCACTCAGCACGATTTGTGACAAGTCCTCACATTTCTTTGTTTCTTGTATGTTTGTTTGCTTGCCACTTTCTTTTTACTTGCGTGCTCCTTTACACACCATTGCACACAATGGACAGGGGAAGCTCGGGAAACCAATAAATTTTTTTGAAAACCCCCAAAATCCGGCATTAACTGTCGTGAGGGGAACCTAGCTTTGAGAGCCGTGCATGTTGGGATTCGTGTAACTTTAATTGTGAGCACCCCTCCGTAATCCTTAGCCTCAAAGCAATTCCACACAGAGTAGAACCTGGTTAATTCCTTTAACAAGTGATCAGGACTTACATTGGGACCTACTAAGCTTAACCGCATTTCAATAGTTAGGAACCTACTCAGACCGAGCCTACCCATAGTTTAGGGCAAAGTTTTCGAGTATATCGTTTGTTTATCTCAGTTGATTAGTTTAGATCTTAGTCCAGATCCGCTTCTGGTCTGAGTTGAAACCTTCTAGGTTCAAGTTAAGGCTTGTACCCGGTCTAATCTAGGTCTGAACCAGGGTCACACCCAGCCCCGAACCTAGGATCCTTTTTGGTCTGAGCTAAGGCTCATGCCAAATCTCACCTAGACCGTAGTTTGGGTCCACACTTGGTCTAAATTTGAAACCTTTTGGGTCCAAGTCTAGGCTTGTGCCCAGCCTAGCCTAGATTCGAACTAGGTTCACACCTAAGTCCGAACCTAGACAACCTTTTGGTCCGAGCCAAGGGCTCGTGCCTAACCCAACCTTGATCCAGTCCGAGTCAACACCTGGTTTGATAACCAATCCTTCTAGGTCCAAGCCTAGGCTTGTGCCCAGCCTAGCCCAGGTCCGAACCAAGTTCACGCCTAGGTTTGAACTTAGACCCCCTCTCGGTCCGAGCCAAGACTCATACCCATCTAGTCAAGATCTTAGTCTAGGTCCTAGCCTAGGTCTAAGTATATAGTTGCCTCTAAAACCAGTCTAGGTTCATCCTAGCTCAGGGTTCAAACTGAAATCCATCGAGTTTAGCAAGGTCCATCTAGTCTGGTCCTAGATTAGGTTTAGATTTAGAGTTGATCCTAGACATAGACTAGGTTCACCTTAGTTTAAGGTTCAAACCTAAGTTCATTAGGTTAAGACTCAGGTCTTTCTAGCTCTAGAACAAGGCTCATGCCTAGTTAAGACTGACTCTTGAATAAGGTCCAAACCAGGTTTCTACTTCAACATTAATCTTGGTCCATACCCAAGTTAGGTCCAATCTTTCTAATCTAGCACAAATCTAGGACTTATGACCCTGGATCAAAGCAGAGCAAGGTCAAACCCTATGGTTCCAACCTAGTCTAGATCCAGAGAACCTAGCCAGTCTGAGAGGTACCGTCACAGTGCTCCCTCACAAATCCATAGCACTCGTGTTAGTGAGCCGAGTCTCAAACCGACATAAAACCATACTTAGTGGCCTGAGCCGCCCAATTGGTAACCCTCAGGGCCATATTTAAAAGTTATGGGCCAACTAGTTAGTAGGGTCCGTAACACCCTGAATAGTCGAGGAGTTAGGCCTAGGGCAATCCTCCAGGACATAGAGGTTAGCCTTACATCCAGTTGACGTGCCAAGAGTAAGGCCCCAGCCTAGATCCCTGGGTCAACCAATTCTAGCGGGGTTAACCCCAATGTTCAATTAGCAGCCCAACATTTCATTCTTAGTAATCAGCTACTTAGGGGGCAAGTAGGTTCATATACTGTCAGGGAAAGTCTACCCAAACAACCCAGCACCGGTGAAAGTTAGAGTTTTGACCTAACCAGGTATCAAAGCAATCCTAGGGTGCATGCATACTTTCAAGATTTGTTGAGCTGAGGGTACATCATCCAGTGTAGTCAATACAAGCAGGTTAGGTCAAAATCTCAAGCTATAAGGCATGCCCAACCTGTTGGCTCAAACTAGGATAACCCTACGGGTGCTAGCCTGCCAATCCAATCGACTAGGGACCGGGGGTCTAACTCTAGTCATCACTCGAGCCCAGGACTACCTAGGGGACAGACTCCATTTGGCAGTAGTTATGGTCTTCCTTCACTCTTCAATCCAGTGCTGGGACAAGAGAGTACCTTGACCAAAGGGATAGACAATCCTGTCAAGGTCAGGGGCAGGTACATCTAGCCACCGAAGGTTAGAGTCTAGTCATCATAGCAACTCGAGTTGTACATCCCAGTCAAGTGGTGATCCAATCTTGCAGGCTTTCTTGTGTGGCCACGTAGTGTAAACTCCAAGTAATGGATCAACTCAGACCCAGTTAAAACCAGGTGAGTCTATAGGCCGACAACTGACACACTGAGTTCACAACACTCCCTTGGCTCAATTCTTGAGGCAACCCACTACATGGGCCCAACATCAGATCTATATAAGCCACATACCACAAATCTAAGTTCAACAAACCAAGCAACCGAGCTAGGTCACTATTATAACAATGACTCAATTCACCCGCATGAAACACCTTCAAAACTCTTTAGAGAAGAGTTACCCAACCAACATAAGGTAATGTTCTCTCATAGCTTATCAAAAGAGCCCCTGATATGGCACCAGAAATTCATGAAGGATAACCCTCAAGCAACTCCTGACGAAATGTTCAGGCAATTTTCTTCCCACTATTGAGGGACAGGGTCAAGACCCGTCACCCTTGATGAGTTAACTTTTACCAAAAAGTCGGGCAAATCTCTTTTTGATCTTATAACCAGATTCAAAGAGACCGCTATGCTAGTCGTTGAAACTCCACTCCGTGAAGTCGTGAAGGTAGGCATGGTATTAGAGAACATGACTCCAACATATGTCACCTTCTTCAGTAAGGGGGCAGTCCCTTACTCGTTTCACATTATGCTCGAAAGAGTATCGCGATATGAGCGAGCCAAGGAAGATGAAGCCAAAGTCTCTAACAACCTAATGATAGTCAACGCTCCACAAGAAGGAGATGGGAATGAGGACACGCCTAGTGAAGAACCCTCTCAAGGAAGAGAGGTGAACTCGAACGAGAAAAGAAACCCTTATGCAAACTATCCACGAGAAGTGATAAAAAATTACTCTACCGCATGGAGGATGCAGACTTCCACACTAAGGGAATTCACTCCCATTGATGAACCTATGACCAATGTCCTTACGAAGTTTCTTAAAGCAATGCTTATAGAATTACCTGCAGTAACCAAGATTCTTCCCTTCCATGGGGAAGATACATTAAAATGGTGTGATTGACATCAAAATTATGCCCACAACATCGATGAATGTCAAGCTTTTAAGCATAGAATTCAGGACCTCATTGATAATGACACGATAAATGTCATAAAGACAGAGGCCGATGACAAAGAAGAACAAAAAATTCTCGATATCTCAACAAATAATTCTACTGTAAACTTGATTAACTCAGAAGAATCACAAACTGCACCCAAGAATGAAGAACATTCACAATGCCCTTGGAGCACAAGAGAAAATCAACTGGAAAATCTGATAGATGAAGAAAAAATCAAGCATAAGCTCACCCAGGAGTTAACAACTATGGATCCTCAAACTCAAAGTACTGAGGATATCCTTAGCTCCAAGCCCATAACCCAAGAAAAGGCAAAAGAAATGGTCATCATATGTGAAATTCCACTCCAAGATACAATCTCAAAAGTGGTGCAAGAGGTCCCCATCATCGAGAATCAAACTAGGATAGATGATCCTTTCAATCTGTACTTCCAAATTAACATAATAAATGATTCGCACATGTGTGACAATGAATCAAACTCGCAAGAGCAAGATGCACTCAAGCATAAGCTCAACCAAGACTTGGAAGCTGTGGATTCTCAAACTCATGGTGACAAGAAAAACCTTAATTTCTGGATAATAACTCGAGAGGAGGCAGATGAGAAAATTATTCAAGGAGACCTATTGTCTCAAATATCAAAAGAAGTTGACCTTCTAGAAATTCTAAGAGGCCCACCTGGGTTGTCTTCACAAGACTTCCTAGATGATCCACCCATTTGGGACGGGGAATTAAAAGCTGAGGACCAAATTGGATCACCTTCTCAAGAGGATAGATTTTTAGAGATTAACTGGGGCAGGAGTACAACTTCGATAACCGGGGCACCCCCATATCAAAAACGATCATCTCATGCAGAATAAGTTCATAATGGAACAGAAAGCCCTATAGGGGAAACCCCATCAAACTACTCAATTGGGGCAGTCTCCTCTTATGAAGATAGTACAACATGGGCAGTTAATGAGATTGAGCCCTTATTTGTTAACTCTCAATATGCCAAAATGCCATCCAATATTAACTCAGTCACTCTTCTTGTACGAGAGTCTCACCCAAGCTCGAGCACTGAGAAGGAGCCTACCACGGAATTAACTCCTGACAAGAAACACAAAATTTGGAATGAAAGAGACAATCGAAAAGGAGTTGGGTGATCACTCACCCCGTGCAAAAAACCAAATGGGGCATTCATGCCTCAAACTTTAAAAGGCATTAACACCTAATGAGTAACACAAATTATATCATTAATGGGGTGGAACTAATGACCTTGTCCGTCCATGAAAAAGATTGAGGTATTAGGAAACTAAGAGTGATTCTTAGTCCCAAAATCAAGGTTCAAGTGGGGCAATTCAAAGGATAAATCCAAGGGGAACTCGACGACCATTGTCACAGAAATATTGGATGCAAGGGAAATCAGAGGATGACTAATATTAGAACCTCCCTTCCACTTGGATAAGGGAAAGACGCTCAAATTCTTACATAGTCTTAAAGCGAAATGGAAAAAAAAAAAAAAAAAGCATTGGCTCTTCTTCTTCCTTCTCCTCCTCTTCCTTTGTCATCATTTTATTCATAAAAAAAAAAAATGAAAAAAAAAAAAAAAAAGATCTGCTGGGCTGAAATCTGAAAGGAAACCCAAGCGTTGGAAAAAAGACAACTAGGCTGAACACCTGAAAGGGACCTCGGGGCGATGAAAAAATAAATAATAATAAAAAAATCCTATGGGTTTAAAATCCAAAAGGAATCCCAAGCATTGAAAAAAATGCTACCAGGCTGAAAACCTGAATGGGACCTCGGGGGGTTGAAACAGAAGAAGTTATCTCCTTTCCTTCTATTCTCTAAAGTATTTTCTATCTAAACATCTTATCTTATTGAGTCAGAATGGTGTCAAAAGAAAAATAAGTGAGTATTAGCCTAATGGAACACTGTTAAGGACCTCGATCATCTGAACTTCAAAAGGTGAATGGTGGAGGAACGAAATTGAAAATTCAAAGAGATTTTGAATACCCAGGGGCAGTATCATATGTTCTTCAAGACTCTATTTTGCTCGAAAACTCTTGCGAACTATCCTTTGAATTGATATACAAGAGCTGAGGTTAGAAGATAAAGAAATACTTGATGATTCTTCTTCTTAAAGATTCAAGCAAGGACTAGACATGCTCATATAGGATCCACCAAAGGGGTCACAAGTGGTTAAATTGTAAAACCCAAATTTAAAAAAAAAAAAAAATATTAAAAATTTTATTTCAAACTATTTCTTTTAAAAAACACTCCATGGTTGTATGAGTATAATTGCCAACTACCCTGTCCATCATTGCATGACGTTAAACTTCTTAGAAGGTTATATGGTTGCAGGAGCTAAAATTGCTAGCTAAAAATTTGTTTTTCAAAATATCTTTCTCATTTGAAAATTTTCATTATACGTCTTGTGTTTTCAAAAAACTTTGATTTCTTTTTTAAAATTGTGACATTTCTAGAGCTCCAGGTTCTATTGCAAAATTTCCCCCTTGTTTTCAAAATTTTTTAAAAGAATTTTAACCACGAAGGAGTTTGGACACCTGTATATGATGATTATCGCATTGCCGCCTCATCTCTCTCTTCAGAATTAACCAGGCAAACATTTTTTTAAACTAGAAAAACCTATATAAGTCTTTAGGAAACCCTTAAAAAATCAAAGAAAATGTCAGGTTTACGAATGAGACATTGTGAAAACCTCTGAAGTTAATTGGCATGACCAGAAAATCTAACTCGAGTTTCAAGCTTGTGTAACTCACTGACGTCTAATGCCAAAAACCCTAGGATGAAAATGCCCTTGGTGGGTAAGCAGGGAGCGCACTTGGAGAGATTGTTGGTGTGCCCTCTGACGACGAAACGTCAGGATGAATTTTAAAATGTCTGTATTATCTTTGTCGCTAACCTACCCTTGAAGGACAGGAAGCGTCAAAGAGTGTCTACTTCTTTGTTACTCACCTATCCCTTGAAGGATAGGGAGTTCCAAAGAAGAAAAATTGTAGACACCTCATTTTTAAAACTGGCAAATTCTGTGATACTCTTGAACCCTTAGGACCACACTATCCCAATAAACCCATGAACTACACACCATCATAGTCTGTGATCCCTATTCCGTGATCCAAAATCCTGCAAGATCATTTTTTTTAGCAATAAATCAAGTAAAAGTAGAAAAATAGTTTATTTTTACTTGATTTTTTGCTAGGCAATATGATAAAAGCACAACTGCTAATTTTTGTCAGATTTGGGCTCCCTTTGACCCCCAAAATGGAAATTTGGCTGGCAAATCTGCTTGAAATTGGTATATAGTCATTTTAGTATGATTTGAGCCTTTATATAAACACATTTTTTGACCCATTTAGGGTTAGACTTTGTTAACCCATAAGGATCAGAAGAGACTAGAGAGAAAACATATATTAGATCTAGACAAGCGCTAGCCAAACCTTAGCCATTAAACCCGCAACCTTAAGCTTAGAACATGTCTAAGATAACCATTCAACCAAGCTAAGGCTTGGTCAATGTTGAAGAGAGACAAAGACGATCCCCGGTATAAACATAGTTGTCACGGTGGGCGAGGCCTCGAAGCCTCGGGTTTACTAGGCCAACTAGCTCGGACATGTATTTTTCTTATCATATCTTCATTTATTTTTCAGTTATTTTGTTAGATCTAGGTTTTTATTAGTGTTTCATTCAATATTTCATGTTTTTGGATATATGCTGGCTCTGCCACTAATCTGAGAGCGGATCTATTCGTTTTTGAGTAGATCTGACCTTGGATCAGAATTTGATTGTCCCACTCTCTATTACTTTTAAAATCAGTTTGTGGTATGGATCTGAGGGATATTCCTCTGAAAATCTCTCTAATTTGCACTGTAAACAAAATGTTCAAGAACTTCATTATTGGAGAGCATTATCTGATTCAAAAGGAATTTATCTTAAACTAGGATCACAAAGCCTTACATTATTTAAATTCATAAAAGAAGTTGAATTCCCAACATGAAAAATGGACATCTTATCTTCAAGAGTTTATCTTGACTATCTAGCATAAGTCTGGAGCTATGAACAAGGTCGTTGATGCACTTAGTCGAAGGGCCTATCTTCCTCAAACTATCACATATGAGGTAGTTGGATTCGAGAATTTATTTCAAAATTATGAAAATGACCCCTATTTTCAATAAATCCTAAAGAAATGCTAGACTCAAGAGGCCTATTTGGAGTTTAGGGTCATGCAGTATGGACCGAGGTTGAGCAGTTTAGGATCATGCAGAATGGACTGAGGCTGAGCAATATAGAGTCATGCAGTATGGACCGAGGATGAGCTGTTTAGGGTCATGAAATATGGACCGAGGCGGAGAAGTTTAGAGTCATGCAGTATGGACCGAGGTTGAGCAGTCTAGGGTCATGCAGCATGGATCGTGGCTGAGAGTTTAGAGTCTTACAGTATGGACCATGGCTAAGCAGTTTGGGGTTTTTCAATATGGACCGTGGCCGAGTAGTTAAGGGTCGTGCAGTACGGACGGTGGTTGAGTAGTTTACGATCATGCAGTATGGACCGACGCTGAGCAGTTTAAGGTAATGCAGTACGGACCGAGGCTGAGCAGTTAAGGGTCATGCAGTATGGAACGAGGTTGAGAAATTAGGGTCATACAGTATGGACCGAGGCTGAGTAGTTTAGGGTAATATAGTATGGACTGAGGCTGAGACTTTTAGGGTCATGTAGTATGGATCGAGGCTGAGCAGTTTAATGACACGCTGTATTGACTGTGGTTGAGCAGTTTAGGGTCATGCCGTAGGGATCGATGCGGAGCAATATAGTGTCATGCAGTATGGATCGAGGCTGAGCAAGTTTAGGGTCATGTAGTATGGACTGAGGCTGAGCTGTTTTGTGTCATGCAGTATGGAACAGGCTATGTAGTATAGGTTCATGTAGTATGGACCAAGGCAGAGCAGTTTTGAGTTTTGCATTATGAACCGAGGCTAAGTAGTTTAAAGTCATACAGTATGGATTGAGGTTGAGTTGTTTAGGGTCATGCATTATGGATCGTGGGCGAGAAGTTTAGAGTCTTGCAGTATGGACCATGCATGAGAAGTTTACGTTTTTGCACTATGAACCGCAGCTGAGCAGTTTAGGGTCTTGCAGTTTGGACCGTGGCTGAGCAGTTTATGGCCATGCAGTATGGATCGAGCCTGACCAGTTTAGGATCATGCAGAATGGATCGAGGCTTAGCAGTTTAGGGTCATGCAGTATGGACCGAGGCTGAGCAATTTAGGGCCATGCAGTATGGACTGAGGTTGAGAAGTTTAGGGTCATGCAGTATGGACCGAGGCTGAGAAGTTTTAGGGACATGCAATATGTACCAAAGCTGAGTAGTTCTGGGTCATGAAGTATGGATCGAGGTAGAGCAGTTTACGGTTATGCAGTATGGACCGAGGCTAAGTAGTTGAGGGTCATGCAGCAGGGACAGAAGCTGAGCAGTTTAGGGTCATGCAGTTTGGACCGAGGCTGAACAATTTAGGGTCATGCAGTATGGACCATGGCTGAGTAGTTAAGGGATTTGTAGTACAAACTGCGGCTGAGCAATGTTGGGTCTTGCAGTATGGACCGTGGCAGAGCAGTTTACGGTCATGCAGAATGGATCGTGACTGAGTAGTTTATGTTCATGTAGTATGGACCATGGCTTTACAGTTTAGGGTCATGCAGTATGGACCGACGCTGAGCAATTTAAGGTCGTGCAGTATTGACCGAGGCTGAGAAGTTTAGGGTCTTTCAGTACGGACCGAGGCTGAGCAGTTTCGGGACATGCAGTATGGACCGTGGTTGAGCAGTTTATGGTCATGCAGTATGAAACAGAGGCTGAGCAGTTTAGGGTCATGCAGTATGGACCGAGGCTGACCAGTTTAGGGTCAAGGAGTATGGAACAAGGCTGAGCCATTTAGGGTCATGTAATACGGATCGAGGCTGAGCAGTTTATGATCATGAAATATGGACCGAGGCAGACCTGTTTATGGTTATGCACTATGGACCGTAGCTGAGTAGTTTAAAGTCATACAGTATGAATAGAGTCTAAGCAGTTTAGGGTCTTGCAGTTTGGACCATGGACGAGCAATTTAGGGCCCTGATGTGTGGACCTTGTTCTAGCAGTTTAGGGTCATGCACAATGGACCGTGGCTGAGCAGTTTAGTGTCATACAGTATGGACCGAGGCTGAGCATTTTTGGATTATGCAATACGGGCCAAGGGTGAGCACCTTAGGGTCATGCAGTATGGACCCAGGCGGAGAAGTTTAGGGTCAGGCAGTAAGGACCGAGCTTGAGCGGTCTAGGGTCATGCAGTATGGATGGTGGTTGAGCTGTTTAAAGTCTTGCAGAGTGGACCATGGTTGAGCAGTTTGGGGTTTTTCAATTTGGACGGTGGCTGAGTAGTTAAGGGTCTTTCAGAATGAACCGTGGCTTTATAGTTTAGGGTCATGCAGTATGGATCGAGGCTGAGCAGGTTTGGGTCATGCAGTACGGACATAGGCTGAGCAGTTTAGGGTCATGAAGTATGCACCGAGGCTAACCAATTTAGTCTCATAAATTATGGATGAAGGTTAAGCAGTTTAGGGTAATATAGAATTGACAGAGGCTGAGACTTTTAGGGTCATGCCATATGGACCGAGGCTGAGCAGTTTACGGGCATGCTGTATGGACCGTGGCTGAGCAGATTAAGGCCATGCCGTACGGACTGAGGCTGAGCAGTATACTGTCATGCAAAATGGATCGAGGCTAAGCAATTTTAGGGCCATGCAGAAGGGTTTGAGGCTTAGCGATTTAGTGTCATGCAGTATTGACCGAGGCTGAGCAGTATAGGGTTAGTATGGACCGGGGCTTAGCAGTTTAAGGTTTTGCCGTATGAAACGGGGCTGAGTAGTTTATGGTCATGCTGAGTGCATTGAGGTTATGCAGTTTAGGGTCTTACAATATGCATCATGCTTGAGAAGTTTAGAGTCTTGAAGTATGGACCATGGGTGAGCAGTTTACAGTTTTGTAGTATGGACTGTGGCTGAGCAGTTTAAAGTCTTACAGTCTGGACCCTGGCTGTGCATTTTAGGGCCATGTAGTGTGGATCGAGGCTGAGCAGTTTAGTATCATGCTGTACGGATCGAGGTTGAGCAGTTTAGAGTCACGCAGAATGGACCGAGGCTGAGCAATTTAGGGTCATGGAGTATGGACCGAGGCTGAGCAGTTTAGGGTCATGTAGTATGGACCAAGGCTGAGCAATTTAAGGTCATGTAGTATGGACCGAGGCGAAGCAGTTTAGGGTCTTACAATATGGACCGAGGCTGAGCTATTTTAGAGTCATGCAGCATGAACCAAGGCTCAACAGTTTTGGGTCATGAAGTATGGACCGAGGCTGAGTAGTTTAGGGTTATGTAGTATGGACAGAGGCTGAGCAATTTATTGTCATGCAGTATGGATCGAGGCTGACCAATTTAGGGTCTTGCAGGATGGACCATGGCTCAGTAGTTTCGGGATTTGCAGTACGGATCGTGGCTGCGCAATGTTGGATCATGCAGTAGGGACCGTGGTTGAGCAGGTTAGGGTCATGCAGAATGGACCGTGGCTGAGCAGTTTAAGGTCATGCAGTATGGACCGTGGCAGAGCAGTTTAGGGTCATGCAGCATGGACCAAAGCTGAGCAATTTAAGGTCGTGTAGTATGGATCGAGGCTGAGCTGTTTAGGGTCATGAAGTACGATCTATGACTAACCAGTTTGGGGACGTGCAGTATGGACTGTGGCTGAGCAGTTTATGGTCATGCGGTAGGCAACCGAGGCTGAGCAGTTTAGGGTCATGCAGTATGGACTGAGGCTGAGCAGTTTAGGGTCATGCAGTATGGACCGAGGCTAAGTAGTTTACGGTTATGCAATATGGACAGAGGCTGAGCAGTTTAGGCTCCAACAGTGTGGACCCAGGCTGAGCAGCTTAGGGTCATGCCGTATGGACCGAGGCTGAGCAGTTTAGGGGTATGAAGTATGGCCTGAGGTTGAGTAGTTTAGGGAGATGCAGTGTGGACTAAGGCTGAGCAGTTTAGGGTCTTGCAATATGGACTGTGGCTGAGAAGTTTAGTGTCATGCAGTATGGACAGAGGTTGAGAAGTTTAGGGTCATGCAGTGCAGACCGAGCTGAGAGGTTTAGAGTCATGCAGTATGGACCGAGGCAGAGCAGTTTAGGGTCATGCAATATGGACCTAGGCTGAGCTGTTTATAGCTATGCAGTATGGACCGAGGCTGAGCAGTTATGGTCAAGAAGTATGGACCGTAGCTGAGATGTTTAGGGTCCTGCCGTACAGACCGAGACTGAGCAGTGTAGGGTCATGCAATATGGATCATGAGTAGTTTTAGGGTCATGTAGTATGGACCGAGGCTGAGACGTTTACGGTCATGCAATATGGACCGAGGCTGAGAAGTTTAGGGGCATGCAGTTTGGATTAAGGCTGAGTAGTTTAGGGAGATGCAGTGTGGAACGAAGCTAAGAAGTTTAGGGCCTTGTAGTATGGACTGTTGCTGAGCAGTTTAGGGTCATGCAGTGTGGACCGAGGCTGCGCAGTTTAGGGTCATGCACTATGGAACGAGGATTAGCTGTTTAAGGTTATGTAGTATGGACCGAGGCTTAGTAGTTTAGGGTCATGCAGTACAGGTCGAGGCGCAACAGTATAAGTCATGCAGTATGGACCAAGGATGGGATGTTTACGGTCATGCAGTATGTACCGAGGTTGAGTAGTTTTGGGTCATGCAGAAAGGACCGACGCTGAGGAGTTTAGGTTTATGTAGCATGGACCCAGGCTGAGAAGTTTTGGGTCATACAGTATGAAAAGAGGCTAAGTAGTTTAGGGTTATGTAGTAGGGATCGAGGCTGAGCAGTTTAGGCACTTGCAGTATGGAAAATTGCTGAGCAGTTTAGGGTCTTACAGTACGGACCGTGTCCGAGCAGTTTAGGGTCATGCAGTATGGACAGTGGCTGAGTAGTTTAGGGTCATGCAGTATGGACCGAGGCTGAGCAATTTATGATCATGCAGTACGGACTGAGGCTAAGTAGTTTAGGGTCATGCAGAATGGACCGAGGCTGCGACTTTTAAGGTCATGCATTATGGACCGAGGCTGAGCAAGGGCATGCTGTATGGACCGCGGCTGAGCAGTTTAGGGTCATGCCATAGGGACCGTGGCTGAGCGGTAAAGTGTCATGCAGTACGGATCTAGGCTGAGAAATTTTGGGTCATGTAGCTGTGAAGGAGGTTGAGCAGTTTAGTGTCATGTAGTATGGACCGAGGCTGAGCAGTATAGGGGCTGAGCAATTGAGGGTTTTGTAGTATGAACCGAGGCTGAGTAGTTTAGGGTCATACAGTATGGATCGAGGTTGTGCAATTTGGGGTCATGCCGTATGGATCGTGGCTGAGAAGTTTAGAGTCTTTCAATATGGACCATGGGTGACTGGTTTACGGTTTTACAGTATGGACCGTGGTTGAGCAGTTTAGGGCCATGCAGTATGGATCTATGCTGAGCTGTTTAGGATCCTGCAGTACGGACCGATGCTGAGTAGATTGTAGTCATGCAGTATGGATCCAGACTGAGCAGTTTAGGGCCTGGCAATATGGACCATCGCTTAGCAGTTTAGAGTTTGGCAGCATGGACCATGGCCAAGCAGTTTATGGTAATGCAGTATGGACCTTGGTTGAGCAGTTTAGTGTCATGCAGTATGGACCGAGGCTGAGCATTTTTGGGTCATGCATAATGGGCCGAGGGTGAGCAGTTTCTGGTCATGCAGTATGGCCTAGGCGGCGATGTTTAGGGTCATGCAGTATGGATCGAGGTTGAGCAGTCTAGGGACATGCAGCATGGACCGTGCGAAGTTGTTTAAAGTCTTACAGTATGGACCATGGCTGAGCAGTTTAGGGTTTTTCAATATGGACCGTGGCTACGTAGTTCAGAGTCGAGTAGTATGGATTGTGGTTGAGTAGTTTAAGGTCATGCAGTATGGACCGAGGCTGAGAGTTTAGGGTCATGCCGTACTGACCGAGGCCGAGCAGTTTATGGTCATACAGTATGGACCGAGGCCGAGCAATTTAGGGTCATGTAGTATGGACTGAGGCTGAGCAGTTTAAGGTAATATAGTATGGATTGAGGCTGAGACTTTTAGGGTCGTGCAGTATGGACAGAGGCTGAGCAAATTAAGGGCATGCTGTATGGACCGTGGTTAAGTAGTTAGGGTCATGCCGTAGGGACCGAGGCTGAGCAGTATAGTGTCATGCTGTATGGATCGAGGCTGAGCAATTTTAGGGTCACGCAGTATGGACTGAGGCAGAGCTGTTTGGTGTCACACCGTATAGACTGAGGCTGAGCTGTATAAGGTCATGTAGTATGGATCGGGATTGAGCAATTTAGTGTTTTACAGTATGAACCGAGGCTGAGCAGTTTTGGGTGGACCGAGGCTGAGCAGTTTAGGGTCATGCAGTATGGACCAAGGTTGAGCAGTTTAGGGTCATAAATAATGGACCGAGGCCGAGCTATTTATGGTCATGCAGTATGGACCCAGGCTGAGTAGTTTAGTGTCATGCAGTATGGATTGAGGCTGAGCAGTTTAGGGTCTTGCAGTATGGACCATGGTTGAGCAGTTTAGGGTCTTGTAGTATGGACCGTCGCCAAGCAGTTTAGGGTCTTGCAGTATGTACCTTGGCTGAGCAGTTTAGTGTCATGCAGTATGGAGCGTGGCTGAGTAGCTTAGGGTCATGCACTATGGACCGAGGCTGAGCAGTTTAGGGTCATGCAGTACGGATAGAGGCCGAACAGTTTAGGGTCATTCAGTATAGACTGAGGTTGTGCAGTTTAGGGTCTTGCAGTATGGACCGAGGTTGTGCAGTTTAGGGTCATGCAGTATCGATCGGGGTTGAGCAGTTTAGGGTAATATAGTATGGACAGAGGCTGAGACTTTTAGGGTCATGTCGTATGGACCAAGGCTGAGCAGTTTAGGGGCGTATGGGTCGTGGCTGAACAGTTTTGGGTCATACCGTAGGGACAGAGGCTGAGAAGTATAGTGTCATGCAGTATGGATCGAGGCTGAACAATTTTAGGGTCATGCAGTATGAACTGAGGCTGAGCTGTTTAGTGTCATGTAGTATGGACAAAGGTTGGGCAGTATAGGGTCATGTAGTATGGACCGGGGCTAAGCAGTTTAAGATTTTGGAGTATGTACTGAGGCTGAGTAGTTTATGGTCATGCAATTTGGATTTAAGTTTAGCAGTTTAGGGTCATGCAGTATGGATCGTGGCTGACAAGTTTAGAGTCTTGCAGTATAGACCATGGGTGAGCAGTTTACTATTTTGCAGTACGGATTGTGGCTGAGCAATATAGGGTCTTGCAGTCTGGACCGTGGCTGTACAGTTTAGGGCCATGCAGTATGGATCGTGGCTGAGAAATTTAGGATCATGTAGTATGGACTGAGGCTGAGCAGTTTAGGGTCATGCAGAATGGACTGAGGCTAAGAAATTTACGGTCATGCAGTATGGACCAAGGCTAAGAAGTTTAGGGTCATGTAGTATGGACCAAGTCTGAGCAGTTTAAGGTCATGCAGTATGGACCGAGGCTGAGCAGTTTAGGGTCTTGCAGTATAGGGTCATTCTGTATGGACCAAGGCTCAGTAGTTTTGGGTCATGGAGTATGCACCGAGGTTGAGTAGTTTAAGGTCATGTGGTATGGATCGAGGTTGAGTAGTTTAGGGTCATGCAGTATGGATAGAGGCTGAGCAGTTTAGGGTCATGCAGTATGGATGGAGGCTGAGCAATTTAGGGTCTTGCAGTAAGGACCATGGTAGAGCAGTCTACAAAATTGCAGTACGGACCGTGGCTGAGCAATGTTGGGTCTTGCAATAGGGACCGTGGCTGAGCAGTTTAGGGTCATTTAGAATGGACCATGGTTGAGCAATTTATGGTCATGCTGAATGGACCATGGCTTAGCAGTTTAGACTGAGGCTGAGCAATTTAAGGTCGTGCAGTATGGACCAAGGCTGAGCTGTTTAGTATCTCAAAGTACGGACCAAGGCTGACCAGTTGGGGACATGCAGTATGAATTGTGGCTGAGAAATTTATGGTCATGCAGTAGGCAATCGAGGCTGAGCAGTTTAGGGTCATGCAGTATGGACCGAGGATGAACAGTTTAGGGTCAGGCATTATGGACTGAGGATGAGTAGTTTAGGGTCATGCAGTATGGATAGAGGCTGAGCAGTTTAGGGTTCTGCAGTATAGATCGAGGATGAGCGGTTTAGCGTCATACCGTATGGACCGAGGCTGTGCAATTTAGGGGTATGCAGTATGGACAGAGGATGGGAAGTTTAAGGTCATACAGTATGGACCAAGGCTGAGTAGTTTTGGGTGTCATGCAGTAGGGATTGAGGCAAAGCAGTTTACATGCTTGCAGTATGGACCATTGCTGGGCATTTTCGGGTCTTGCTTCTCGGGCCGTGTCGGAGTAATTTAGGGTCATATCGTATGGACAGTGGCTGAGTAGTTTAGGGTCATGCAGTATGGATCGAGGCTAAGAAATTTGTCGTCATGTAGTACGGACTGAGGCTGAGCAGTTTAGGGTCATGCAAAATGGACCGAGGCTGGGACTTTTAGGGTCATGCAGTATGGACCAAGGCTGAGCAATTTAAGGGCATGTTGTATGGACCATGGCTGAGCAGTTTGGAGTCATGCCGTAGGGACCGTGCCTGAGCAGTACAGTGTCATGCAATATGGATAGAAGCTGAGCAATTTTAGGGTCATGCAATATGGACTGAGACTAAGCTGTTTAGTGTCATGCGGTATGGACCGAGGTTGAGCTGTATAGGGTCATGTAATATGGACTAGAGCAGTTGAGGGTTTTGTAGTATGAACCGAGGCTGAGTAGTTTAGGGTCATGCAGTATTGATAGAGGTTGTGCAATTTGGGGTCATGCCGTATGGATCAAGGCAAAGAAGTTTAGAGTCCTACATTATGGACCATGTGTTAATAGTTTACGTTTTTGCAGTATGGACTGCGGCTTAGCAGTTTAGGTTCTTGCAGTCTGGACCATGACTGAGCAGTTTAGGGCCATGCAGTATGGATCTAAGCTGAGCTTTTTAGGATCCTGCAGTATGGAACGATGCTAAGTAGTTTAGGGTCATGCAGTATGGATCCAGGCTGAGAAGTTTAGGGTCTTACAATATGGACCATGACTGAGCAGTTTAGGATCTTGCAGTATGGACCGTGTTAAGGTCATGCAGTATGGACCGCGGCTGAGAAGTTTAGTGTCATGCAGTATGGACGGAGGCTGAGAATTTTTTGGTCAAGCAATATGGGCCGAGGGTGAGCAGTTTCGGGTCCTGTAGTATGGCGGAGGCGGAGAAGTCCAAGGTCATGAAGCGCTGACTGAGGCTGAGCTGTTTAGGGTCATGCATTACAGACCGAGGCTTAGCCGTTTAGGGTCAGGTAGTATGGATCAAGGCATTGATGTTTTAGGTCATGCAATACGGGTCGAGGAACAACAGTTTAGGGTCATGCTGTATGGACCGAGGCTGGGAAGTTTAGGGTCATGCCGTATGCACCGAGGCTGCGTAGTTTAGGGTCATGCAGAAAGAACCGACGCTGAGCAGTTTAGGGGTATGTAGTATGGACCTAGGCAGAGCAGTTTAGGGTCACGCAGTAAATACTGAGGCTGAGTAGTTTAGGGCCATGCAGTATGGATCGAGGTTGAGCAGATTAGGGGCTTGCAGTATGGACAATGCCAGAGCAGTTTAGGGTCTTGCAGTATGGATTGAGGCTTAGCATTTTAGGGTCATGCAACATTGGCCGTGGGTGAGCAGTTTAGGATGATGCAGTATGGACCCAAGTAGAGAAGTTTAGGGTGTGCAGTATGGACTGAGGTTGAGCAGTCTAGGGTCATGTAGTATGGACTGTGGCTGAGCAACTTAGAGTCTTGCGGTACAGACCATGGCTGAGCAGTTTAGGGTTTTTCAATATGGACCGCGGCTGAGTTGTTAAGGGTCGTGCAGTTTGGACTGTGGCTGAGCAGTTTTGGGTCATGCAGTATGAACCGAGGCTTGGAAGTTTAGGGTCATGCAGTATGGACCGAGGCTGAGCAGTTTAGGGTCATGCAATATGGAAAGAGCCTGAGAAGTTTAGAGTCATGTAGTATGGACCGAGGCTGAGCAGTTTAAGGTCATGAAGTATGGACCGAGGCGGAGCAATTTTGGCTCTTGCAGTATGGACAGAGGCTGAACAGTTTAGGGTCATGTTGTACGGATAGAGGCTGAGACTTTTAGGGTCATGCAGAATGGACCGAGGCTAAGTAGTTTAAGGGCATGCTGTATGGACCATGGCTGGGCAGTTGAGGGTCATGCAGTGGAGGATGAGAGGTTTAGTGTCATGCAGTATGGATTGAGGCTGAGCAATTTTAGGGGCATGCAGTATGGACTGAGGCTGCGTAGTTTAGTGTCATGCCGTATGGACCGAGGCTGAGTAGCATAATGGATCGAAGCTGAGCAGTTTAGGGTTTTCCAGTATGAACCAAGGCTGAGCAGTTTAGGTTCATGCAGTATGGATCGAGGCTGAGAAGTTTAGAGTCTTGCAGTCTGAACCATGGCTGAGCAGTTTACGGTTTTGCATCATGGATTGAGACTGAGCAGTTTAGGGTCTTGCAGTCTGGACTGTGGCTAAGCAGTTTAGGGCCATACAGTATGGATCGAGGCTGAGTAGTTTAGGATCATGCAGTATGGACCGAGGCTGCGCAATTTAGGGTCGTGCAATATGGATCGAGGTTGAGCAGTTTAGGGTCATGCTGTAAGGACCGATGCTAAGTAGTTTAGGGTCATGCAGTATGGAACGAGGCTCAACAGTTTAAGGTCATGCAGTATGGACCGAGGCTGAGCAATTCAGGGTCTTGCAGTATGGACCGAGGCAGAGTAGTTTAAAGTGATGCTGTACGGACCTTAGCTGAGCAGTTTAGGGTCATGCAGTACGGACCGAGGCGGAGCAGTTTAGGGTCATGCAGTATGGACAAAGGCTTTTCGGTCATGTAGTATGGATCGAGGCTGAGTAGTTTAGGGTCATGCAGTATGGTCAAAGGCTTTTCGGTCATGTAGTATGGATCGAGGCTGAGTAGTTTAGGGTCATGCAGTATGGACAGAGGCTGAGCAGTTTAGGGTCATGCAGTATGGACCATGGCTGAGCAGTTTACGAATTTGCAGTACGGACCGTGGCTGAGCACTGTTGGGTCATGCAGTATGGACCGTTCGTAAGCAGTTTTGAGTCATGATGTATGGACAAAGGTTGAGCAGTTTAGGGTCATGCAGTATAGACCGAGGTTGAGCAATTTAGGATCTTGTAGTATGGACCATGACTGAGCAGCTTAGGGATTTGCAGTACGTACCGTGGCTGAGCAGTGTTGAGTCTTGCAGTATGGACCAGGGCTAAGCAGTTTAGGGTCAAGCAATATGAACCGTGGCATAGCAGTTTATTGTCATGCAGTATGGACTGAGGCTGAGCAATTTATGGTCGTGCAGTATGGACAGAGGCTGAGCAGTTTAAGATCATGTAGTATGTATCGAGGCGGAGCAGTTTAGGGTCATGCAGTATGGATCGAGGTTGAGCAGTTTAAGGTCTTGCATTCTTGACCGTGGCGGAGCAGTTTAGGGTCATGCAGTACGGACCGAGGCTGAAATGTTTAGGGTCATGCAGTATGCATCGACGCTGAGCCGTTTTAGGGTCATGCAGTATGGACCGTGGCTGAGCAGTTATGGGTCATGCAGTATAGATCGATGCTGAGCAGTTTAGGGTATGTTAGGAGGGACCGAGGTTGAGAATTCTAGGGTTACGCAGTATGGACCGAGGCTGAGCCGATTAGGGTCATGTTGTGCGTATCGAGGCTGACCAGTTTTGGGTCATGCAGTATGGACCGAGGCTTAGTAGATTAGAGTCATGCATTAGGGACCGAGGCTGAGGGTTAAGGGTAATGTAGTATGGACCGAGGCTGAGAAGTTTAGGGTAATGGAGTATGGACCGTGGTTGAGTAGTTTAGAGTCTTACAGTATGGACCAAGGCTGAGCAGTTTGGGGTTTTGTTGTAAGGACAGTGGATGAGCAGTTTAGGGTCTTGCAGTATGGACCGTGGCTGAGTAGTTTAGGGTCATGCAGTATTGACCAAGGCTTAGCATTTTATGCTCACACAGTATGGACCAAGGCTACGCAATTTATGGTCATGCAGTATGTACCGATGCTGGACTGAGGTTGAGCAGTTTAAGGTCATGCAGTTTGAACTGTGGCTGAGTAGTTTAGGGTCATGCAGTAATGACTGAGGCTCAACAGTTTAGGGTCATGCAGTATAGATAGAGGCTCAGCAGTTTAGGGTCATGCAGTATGGACCGAGGTTGGGCTGTTTAGGGTTATGCAGTTTGAAACGAGGCAGAGTAGTTTAGGGTCAGACATAACGGACCGTGACTGAGCAGTTTAGGGTAATGTAACATGGACTGAGGCTGAGCAGCTTAAGGTCATGCAGTATGGACCGAGGTTGCGCAGTTTAGGGTCATGTTGTAGGGACCGAGGCTGAGCAGTTTAGGGTTATGCAGTACAGACCGAGGCTGAGTAGTTTAGGGCCATGCAGTATGGACTGAGGCTCAACACTTTAGAGTCATGCAGTATGGACCGAGGCAGAGATGTTTAGGGTCATGCTGTGTGGACCGAGGCTGAGTAGTTTAGGGTCATACTGTAGGGACCCAAGTTGAGCAGTTTAACGTCATGCAGTATGTACCGAGGTCGAGCAGCTTTTGGTCATGTGGTATGGACGGTGGCTGAGCAATTTAGAGTCGTGCAGTTTGAACCATGGCTGAGAAGTTTACGATTTTGCAGTATGGACCATGGCTGAGCAGTTTAGGGTCATGCAGTAGGGACCATGGCTGAGTAGTTTAGGGTCATGCAGTACAGATAGAGGCTGAAGAGTTTGGGGTCATCCATTATGCATCGAGGCTGTGCTGTTTAGGGTCAGGTAGTAGGGACTGAGGCTGAGCAGTTTAGGGTCATGAAGTCTGGACCGAGGTTGAGTAGTTTAGGGTCATGCAGTATGGATCGAGGCTAAGTAGTTTAGGGTCATGCAATATGGACCGAGGCGGAGCAGTTTATGGTCATGCAGTGTGGACTGTGGCTGACTAGTTTAGGATCATGCAGCACGGACCGAGGCTTAGCAGTTTAGGGTAATGCAGTGGGGACCGAGGATTAGCAGTTGAGGATAATGCAGTCTCGACCGAGGCTGAGTAGTTTAGGTTCATGTAGAATGGATCAAGGCTGAGCAGTTTAGGGTTTTACAGTATAGACCGTTGATGAGCAGTTAAGGGTCTTTTAGTGTGGACCGTGGTTGAGAAGTTTAGGGTCATGCAGTACAGACCGAGGCTGAGCAGTTTAGTGTCTTGTAGTATGGACCGAGGTTGAGCAGTTTTAGGGTCATACAGTATGGACCGAGGTTGAGAAGTTTTAGGTCAGGTAGTATGGACCGAGGATGAGAGGTTTAGGGTTATGCAGTATGGACTGAGGCCGAGTAGTTTAGGGTCATGCAGTATGGACCGTGGCTGAGCAATTTAGGGTCATGCAGTTCGGATCGAGGCTGAGCAGTTTGGGGTCTTGTAGTATGGACCATGGTTGAGCAGTTTATTGTCATGCAGCATGTAACCGAGGCTGAGCGGTTTAGGGTCATACAGTATCGACCAAAGCTGAGCAGTGTAGGGTCATGCAATATGGACCGAGGCTGAGCAGTTTAGGATGATGCAGTATGGATCGAGGCTGAGCAGTTTTGGGTCATACAGTATTGACAGAGGCTGAGCAGTTTCGGAGTATTCCATATGGATCGAGGCTGAGTAGTTTAGGGAGATGCACTGTGGACCAATGTTGAGTAGTTTAGGGTCTTGCAATATGGACTGAGGCTGAGAAGTTTAGGGTCATGCAGTTTGGATCGAGGCTGAGAAGTTTAGGGTCATGCACTATGGACCAAGGCTCAGCAGTTTAGGTTCTTGTAGTATGGATCGAGGCTTAGCAGTTTAGGGTCATGCAGTATGGGTCGAGGCACAACAGTTTAGGGTCATGCTGTATGGACCGAGGTTGGGATGTTTAGGGTCATGTAGTATGTACCAAGGCTGGGTAGTTTAGGGTCATGCAGAAAGGTCCAACGCTGAGCAGTTTAGGTTTATGTTGTATGGATCGACGCTGAACAGTTTAGGGTCATGCAATATGGACCGAGGCTGAGTAGTTTAGGGTCATGCAGTATGGATCGAGGCTGAGCAGTTTAGGGTCATGAAGTACGGACCATGGCTGAGCAGTATACGGTCTTGTAGTATAGACCGTGACCGAGCAATTTAGGGTCATGTAGTGTGGATTGTGTTTGAGGAATTTAGTGTCATGCAGTATGGACTGAGGCTGATCATTTTAGGGTCATGCAATATGGCCAAGGGTGAGCAGTCATGCAGTATGGACCTAGGCGGAGAAGTTTTGGGTCATGCAGTATGGACCGAGGTTGACCCGGTTCGGTATTTTCTTCTCTTTCATTTCCTCTTTTATTTTTCTGCATTTATTTTATTTTGATCTGGATTTGATTCATTCTGATTGAAAATTTTGTTTTGAAATGGTTCGGATCACGCTGGCTCGACCACAAATCTTAGAGCAGATCTGCTCGTTTCTGGGCAGATCTGATCTCAGATCTGAATTTGATTGTTCTCACTTTCTCTACCATTGCTTTTTAATTTATTTTTATCAGTTGAAATTGTTAGATCTAATAGATTTACATCGTTAGATCGCTCGATTCTGCGCTATAAATAGTTTGGCGTCCACCGTGGGGCAAATCGAGCGTGATCCAAGCATCAAAATTTTGAAAATCTCAAAACCTTTTGAAACTTTTCAAGCATGTTCTAGGTAAAATTTGTGATTGTTTCCAAAGTTTCAGGTCAAAATAAAATATTTTAAAAATTCAAAAAACTATTCTTTTGTTAGATCTACTCTCACTTTATTTTAATTTATTTTAATAAAAAAAAATTTTATTTTCTGTTTCTCCAAGTTTACAGTAAGCTTATTTTATCAACATATACAATAAATAAATATAAAACAAATAAAACATATTAATGGTTTTGGGCGACACTAGCGTGCTACCCATGCGACACTGAGTCGTGCCGCCCAGGTCTTGGGTGACACGCTTTCTGGTTACCCTCGTCGCCCAATTCAGAATTTTTTGAAATTTTTTAGGCTGGGTCCTGGGACTTTCTTGTGATTGATCAAAACATTTCAGACCGAAATAAAATTTTTAAAAATACCAAAAAAATATTTTGCTTGATACAGGTCTATTCTATCTACTGTTCTTCTATTTCACTTTGTTTTAATTTTATTTCATCAAAAGTATGATTTTTCTGCTTCTCCAAGTTTCAGTAGCTTTATTTCATCAGGATCAATAAGATAAAAAAAAAAAAAATTCAAAAAGAAAACTTTTTTTTTTTGGCAGCACGACCCGTGCTGCTCAACTTACAAGTGCGACACAACTTGTGCAACCTAATCACAGATGTCCCAGAAAAATTTTGGGACACCACAGGCTTGTTCCAGAGCCTCTTTTGTGCTTGGTAACCAATTTTTGGCTTAAAATAAATTTTTTAAAAATATAAAATAACTATTTTTCTTCAAGTAAGTCTATCCTACTCTTGACTTTTTTCTTTTTTATTTTAGTTTATTAATTTTGGATGAAACCATTTTTCCCTACTTTCACCATGCTTAGTTTAACTGTGTTTCATTGAACTTTAAAGCGATAAAAAATTTAAAGAAAAAAAAAAAAGAATACGTCGACAGTTACTTGCACCCTCCCTGAACCGCGTCCCATTCAATTCATCCTTGACTCGGGTCACGTTTGACTTAGAACGAACTGTGCCTGGTTTCACTACTTTGACAAAAGAATCAGCAATCATTGAAGGCCAATAATACCCCAATCTGCGTATCCATTCATAGAGCTTAGGGCTGGACTTATGCAATCCACAAATGCTTGAGTGTACTTCTTTCAGGACTTTATTTGCTTCTTGCACGTCCACACATCTAAGAAGAATACCATCAAATGACCATCTGAAGAGAGGATCTCCTTCAAGGAGGGTATAATTGGTTGACATTCGACATACACTATTGTGCTCGACACGATATTTCGAGAGTCTACCATGTTTTAGAAAACTAGTGATGGGCTCTCTCCAATCTTCTACCTGCTCGACTTCTGCACATATTTGAAGAACTCCGGCTCTTTGTTTCGAACCTTAACTCCCAGACCTCGTGCCATTTCATGTTCAATCTTGATAATTTCTTTGGCTGATAAAAGTGCTCCGAATGGATAAGGAGGGAACTCGGGAAAGAGATTTCTCTCATCATCCGCATGTACCTTAGTTCTCAGTTCAATGTGTCTCCACTTTGCCACCCTGAAAAGTGTGGGTCCTAATGTGGATAATTGAATTGTAGCCTTGAGTTTTGCAAGTGCATCAGCCTGCAAGTTTAGCCTTCTGGGGATGTGACTCAAGGATACATCATCAAACTGGGCCATATACGATTTTGCAATATCGTGATAAGGCTTGAGAGTGTCTTTTCTCACATCATATATTCCTTTAAGCTAGCGAATGACCAACTCAGAGTCTCCATAGATCTTGAGCTACTCCAAGTCTAGATCTCTCCAATCTAATTATAAGGGCATGATATTCTGCCTCATTATGGGAACCGGCTTCGATGAGAGAGAGAGAGAGAGAGAGGAAATACTCCTCCTTTCGGAGTCAAGAACACTACTCTAGTGCCTCCTCGGTTATTGGAAGACTCTGTCGAAGGATATTTCCCATGCGTGAGCAAGCTCTGCACATAATACTTCTTCATCAGGGAGATCACTTGATAAGGGGATTCTCCCAATACAGGATGTGCTACGAGAAAATCGGCCAAAGCTTGGCCCTTGATGGCCTTTTGTGGAACATACATGATGACGAATTCCATCAGCGATAGTGCCCACTTAGCAAGACATCCTAACAAGCATGGGCATGTAATGAGGAACTTTACAAGATCTGCTTTTAATATAAGTTTCACTTCATGACCAAGAAAGTAGTGATGAAGTTTTTATACTACGGAGATCAGGGCAAGCACATCTTCTCTATAAGGGGATAATTCTTCTCGGCCCCTTGCATTCTAAGGCTGAGATAGTATAGCGTGGTCTCTTTTCCTTTGTCATCTTCGAGTGCCATCCGTATCTGATTATACCTAGAGTATCCAACAATGAAGGAAAAGATTTGGCAGTGAGCCATAGAATCAATGAGCATCTCAGTGAATGGCAATGGGAAGTCATCCTTGGGACAGGCGGCATTCAGGTCGCGGAAGTCAATGCAAACCCTAATTTGGTAATTCTTCTTGACTAGAATAACATTTGCTAGCCACTTTGGGTATTTGACATAGCGAATGAAGCCTGCTTGTCTGAATTTGGTCACCTCGACATTTATTTGCATTTCGAGGTCAGGCCTAAACCTCTTTGATTTTTGCTTAACAGATTCGACAGTCAGATCGATGGCAATAAGATGAAAGGCGCCTTGAGGGCCTAAACCAGGCATCTCACGGTAATGCTAGGCAAAGACGTCTCGGTTTGCTCTCAAGAAAGTACTGAAATTTTCTTTCTCTTCTGGAGACATATTCGCCGAGATGAAAGTGGGTCTAGGATCAGCCTCATCCTCTAGATTTATCTCCTCGAGTTCATCTGCTATGGCTTGACCGCCTTCTTCCCATTTTGAGGCCTCTTGCAACTTTTCCTCAATGTCTTCAAAGGTCTTTTCATTAACCTCAAGTGCAGAGATCCATGATCCTGACATCTCCACCTCCAATAGAGCTCCAGGGTAGGTCATGATTTTTGCACCTTTCTCGAATTGAAGAATAGAAGGATCTACCTCAAACCTGGACTACCTCTCAGGCTGCAAGAGTTTGACTTGAAAGTTACAAGGAATTTGAGATTCAACTATTGTGGGGTGAGAAGTGTCCTCGTATGAATCAAGGGTGTCTACAGTGTTTGCCTCGTGCTGGCTGGTACTTCATAGACTTGTACCATGTGGCAAGCTTCCTGAGAATAGAAGCTCTGCCCTTTTGATTCTCTCAGTCTTTGCTCAAAGTCAGGCTCAGGAGGCCAATATGGGTTCTTTGACTTTGACCTCATGTGCTTCTTTGAAGTAGATGGCTCCGCTTTGGCTCTAGCCGTCAGGGCATCAACAACTGTTAAGAATCTAGCTGCCTAGGCCAGCATCTATTTCAACCGCCTCTTATGTGTCCGGCTTATGTTGGTTCCTTCAAGTTCTCTGTCAAGAGCCTCGAAGTCTGTACATTTCAAGGTTGTACCTGCAGGAGATATAGAAGAGGAAGGATGATAATTAGAATAAGGAGAAGGAGAAGGGTTAGTGAGTGAGGAACTTTTAAGGTCGTTCCCCTCATCTGACCGATCTGGCCAGCTTTTTGCATTATCACCAAAGTTGGACGTGTGCAGGGAATCTTTTAGGTCTTTCCCCTGCTTAGACTATTGGGGAGTTCTTTCAATGCCATCACCCTCATTGGATGTGCTCTGAGGAGAAGATGGCTTGGGAACATCTTGTTGATGGGATGACGAAGGAAGGATTATCGAGCTAGGGATGAAGTCCAGTAAATATAGCAATGGGGGAAGAGGCCTGAGAAATTCCTACTCGTCTAGTGGTTGAGCCGTCTTGTTTTTTTGAAGAGCAACCGTTGATACCCGTCTTCTCCTGGTTTCCATTGAAGGTGCTTGATTCATGTCGCTAGGATTGTGAACTACCCTAGCTTGACGAGCTGCTTCTCGCCTCAAGGACTTGAGTCTACTTCGCGTATGGTAGACTCTTCATGATTGGGAAGTTGAGGGTTCAATAGGGTTTAAGTCATCATTATCCAGGTCTTGTGTTGGAAGGCCTTCTTGTAATGGTGCAGCAGTGATTTGGGAATCACTTTCTGAAACATTCTAAGACTCTTGGCATCCCTGTATTTTATTTGCGATTATATCATTAAAACTGGAGCATTTGATCAGGTCATGACCCCATATCTAATGGTACGGGCACCAGTGGTCCTCAGTCCCCTGAGCGAGGGTCGAGGATGCCTTGTCGGGTTTGGTGTGATAAGACCTTCTTGAAGCATCAAAACGAACAAGGCGCGAAGGAGGTCAGGCGCTTCGTCTTCCTCTTGGACTGTCATTGCATGGGAAGTTTCTACTGCCCCGAATGCTTTCTTTAGCTCTTCAAGCTTTATCTGACCCTTTTGAATCAGGGCCTCGATAATGTATTTTAGCGTGTAACAGTCATCTGTGGGGTGGTTCATCCTTCGATGGTAAGCACAGTAATTCGCTTGGGTATCGAGTCCAGCTTGATCAGAGAACTTGGTCTCTAGGAGGTCGATCATGTTATGTTCCAGTAATAATAGGAGTAGTGCAGGGACCCATTCCTTCTCAAAAGGGTAGACTTTATTCTTATGCCTGGTCCAATAATCATCTCGATTAAGGTTCGTAGGTAGGCGTACTTGGTTGTACGACTGTTGTTGCTTGCCTTCCTGAGGCACTGTCCTTGCAGTGCTTACCCCTTTGGAGAGGTCCAAAGTTTGAGAGAGAGCTTTATTTGGATTGCTTACAGTGACGACTGCGTTGATCACTCCTTTTGGTTGGTCCCCGAGTATTAATCCGAGAGCTACCATTACCTCGGTTGTTCCCTGAGCTTGTTGACTGTTGTCGTGACTCGTTGTGGTCGCGTGACAAACTTTCTATGCAGACTGATTTAGAGATTAGCTCTAACGTGGAGGTTGGATTGGAGGCCTCAACATGTAGGGCAATCTCAGGTCACATGTTTCAAACACAGGTTTGAACTACTTCTTTCTCAGGCATAGGATAGGGTCTTGGGTCAAGGTGAGAAGCTCGATGTTTTGAATCTCTCTCTCGACCTCATAGAAACACTAGTGGAATAGTTTCTCCATTTCCTTTCAAGTATGTACTGGGTTTGGGGGAAGCTGAGCATACCACTGGAAAGTCGGACTCAAGGGTTTCAACAAATTGACAGATAAGAAGTCTCCCATCAGCCGCTGTCTCTTGACACGTTGCTTGGAAGTGAGCGATATGTTGGTTTAGGGATGTGGCTCCATTGATCGAGGGAAACTTCCCTTTCTTGTAATATGAGGGAAAAGGCACCTAGTCAATGTATGAAGGGTACGGATTTTGATATGGTGTTGCACCTTGTATTCTTGGGATTTGTCTATTCTTTAAGTTATGGGTCACCGTAGCATCGATGTCTACCTATGAGGTGGGGTGAGGGACAGAATTGTCTTGTGAGGTCGGGGGAAGGGGCTGCCTTAGAGGCACATCATGTGAGTGATGGAACTCGACCTCATGGTTAGCTGACTATCGTGCGACATCTATGAAATCAATCTTCTCCATCATTGTGTGCATCATGTCTTCGAACGTATTCATGCGCTCTTCCGGTGAGTCATCAGGCTCGTTTACAACCATTACGTTGACTGTTTCTCCAGGGAGGTCAGCCTTAGTCGCAGTTGAGGGCTTCCGAGCTTGATGGATCGCATACAGTAGATCACTCAGCAAGGGGTCTGCATGCCCCAACTAGACTCGAGTCCTGTATGCCGATCGCGTGAGGACCGGTTCTCGACGGTCTTGGGACCGTGGCTGCTAAGTGGCTGGGTCATCTTCTACAACACTAACCACATTGCAAGGTTCATGGACTTCTTCTTCAGACTTTATCATCTGAAAAGGGTAGAAGGGGTGCAGGTGAAGAGGGTCATCAGAGCTGGTTGCCCCGACCATATTGGTTGCTTCACTAGTCAGAATTTACAGACCCCTATCGCATTTGGCTTTGAGGTTTTGATGGACCTCATGGCAGAACTACGATCGAGACTGCAGCTGGTCGTTGAGCAAGAAAGAGATGTTTCCATTAAGTGAAGCAAAGGGTGTGGGCTAGGAACTGAGGTCATTCTGAGCTGGGGAGGATGATGGACTTGATCTCCCATCAGGTCTTTGACTCAAGCTCTCTTATGAGCTCTAGAGACATGACCGAGATGATGGGGCTGGTTCAAGATGGTACTCTTGGGGAAGGTCTTCGAGTACCAAGGATGGAGATGCTTACCCATAGGAGGAGGGGCAAGTAGGAGAAGGGTTGACTCATGAGGGCGCCTGAGTCGGGAGCAAGGGGTTGTCTGTGATGGTGACGCGTGTGCGCCCTTTGAAGAACCTTGGGGATCAACTCAGCCTCGAGCAATTGTTCTGGCCTTAGGAGGCCAAGAACTGCGAGCAGGTATCTGTAAAAGAACAGGTGGAAGCCAGCCCCTTACAGGGTATGCTAGTGTGCGCTAAGTAGGAGGATGAGGGGGTTGTCTTTCGCATACTTGAGTTGGCGTGATGACAGCGTTCCCTCAAATGGTGGGATGTATATGCATAATGTGTGTAGGACCTAGCCTTAGGAGGCCTGATCCTGGATGCTGACTCGAGGTAACATAGAGGTAGCAAATGCCACTCAGGTCGGAGTGCACTCATCGCTTTATTAACGCGGTAAACAAAGCAAACCATGGTAAGGAATTAAAAACAATGATTATAAAAGACAAAAGAACATCTAGAAATAGAATTCCCATACACCAAAAATCCACTATAAGAAATTTCTTTCAAAAAAACATTTCATCTTAGTTTGGGGCATCAGGTCCAATAGTACATGTGATCCACAATAAACAATAACCAAGGCCAAACTACCCACTACGACATACAAAGGGAGAGAGTGTCTTCGTCAACTTCAGATCTCAACTGTCAACTGCTTCCACTAAGCCACGTCTTCCACCTGTGACTCTTGCTCTACAAAGATGGTAAAAAAATAATAGAATGAGCTATACAACCCTGTAAGTAAGTCTAGATACTAAGTATCATCAATAAATATAACATAGTATAAATATCAGATAAATAAAAAATCTCATCAGTGCATCAATCAAAGGCATCATTAGAATTCTCATTCTATTAATACAATAATTAACATTCACATTCATAGTTCAAATAACAGAAAGCATAAGGAGTAACAGTTCAGAAAACCATTCCTTAATGAATACCATCATGATACATAACAATCATGCACTTCACGTTATCATTAATTGATCTATAATAGAACACATTTCACAGTAGACGTTCTTGTCTTAACAGAGTATACTCTTGCTTTATCAATGAGCTCATTCCCATTTCACGATAAACAGATGGTCAGGTCATGAAATACGCCCAAAGCATGCACCTCACTGGCATTGGTCACATAAGTAAGCCCTGCAGTACTCTCGAAGCAGGCACCTCTCAACTCAATCTGAGCCATGCGATACGGACAAGGCATGCTGAGGATTCTCATAACATTAATTGCACCATTCACATGAATAGGCCCTATAATACTCTCAAAGCAGACACCCCTCAATCTCAATCTGAGCCATGCGATACGCACAAAGCATGCACACTGGCATCAGTCACATAGGCTGGCCTTGCAATACTCTTAAAGCAGGCATCCCCTAATCTCAATCTTGGCTATGCAATATGCACAAAGCCTGCTAAGGGTTCTCATAATGTTATTCGCATCAGTCACACTATAAATGGGCATTCCATTACGTAGTGGCCATTGTCACCATATCAGAACAAAACAGTGCCCATTACCAATGGGTGGCCCATTGCGTAGTGGTCAGTATCACAATATATCATGGTACCATAACATGATCGAGCATTAAGTTTTCCCATACTTAGTCAGTACTTTCTGACAGATAATTCCAGTCTCATCAAGCAAAGTTTGAGTCTTGATCACAATTATACAGCTGTCATGAAACACTAAAACACTTAACACGAAAAATTCATAATGAAGCACTATCAAGTGGCACTTACACTCATCAATCAGCATTTATGACACTTGTCACATCAGCATTCATATTGATAGTCTCATTTACAGGGCCATCGTAGTGCATTCGTAATTGTTAAATTTTCGCTTAGTGCATCGTCGCATAGCATTGTTCACATAACATCACTACCTATAACATGCAACCTTCATCATATGAAACTATCTCATAACATTATGCTTAGCAATTATCATTTGTAACACATTTCGCTTATTCGGTCAGTGAGCAGTTCATTCAAAAGAGTGTACAATATCACCACCAAGGTATTCTCATAGAAAAAGGGCGTTATCATCAAACCGTGGAAGGTTCTTGTGTGGTTTTAAAACCAATTTCGAAATAGACTCACTCATGATTCATATAAAGTGATTTGAACACATTTGGTCAGGGTTTTAGCATAAAACAATTTATTTCTCAAGACAGGCACAAAGCTGAAAATCTTGGTGTTGAGTAACAGTGACGTACCCCCTTCCTCAGAGGCATAACTCTCAATCTACAAAAGTTTTCAAAATAATTTGAGCGTGCAACTTTGACATCACTCATATATATCTCAAATGGAAGTGGTTTGGAGGAATTTGAATATCGTTTAACAGATCAAAGGCTTGACACCAAACACATGATAGTTGCTAGGGTTTCATGCAACTGAAGGCAGTGACATACCCTGACATTTCGGGGCATATCTCCCAATTTATGGGGAATTTCAAAACAAGTTTTGCATAAAACCTTAATCTTACTCAGAGATATTTCAAACGACAGAGGTTTCAAAACATTGGAAGTCGTTTGGTGGGCCAAAAGCTTGGTGCAAAGTAGGCAACAGTAGCTGGAATTCCTGCAACTGTGGCAGTGACACACCCCCATATTTTGGGGCGTATTTCCTAATCCATACAACTTTTGAAATGGTGTAAAAAGCACGTTTATATACAGACATATTTTTCCTTTAAAACCAGTTTAGGCTCGTTTGAACATCGTTTGGTCACTGAAAAATGAGATGCAAGAATAGTCACAATCCTAGAATATCTTATTCTCAAGCTTGACATACCGCAAAGAGCACTTAAAAATTCAAAACCCAAGACAGTTTGTGATGCACAACCATATTCATATACACTAGTCACACAAGAGAACTACGATACAAATTTTCACAGCTAACAAGTCTTTTTCATAGCTCAAACAACCATGGCATTGAAGGCATGAATCTAGCATTTCCAATCTCATTTACCCCATTCAAACTTGCATGCTTATCCCCTTCATGTAACCCACTACTCATGCTGAAAATCAATCCCTAAGACCTATTGATGCAAAGAAGCTAGACCCACTTACCCTTACGTTCACAGTGCCTCCAGAACTCTGACTCGTAGGCCACTCAAGCAATGGCATCCCAATGGCAGCAGCAACGAACTCTAACCTTAGGATCTAGAGAGAGAGAGAGTATGAGGGCAAAAATAGCAGTGAGATGGAAGGAGAGAGGGCTTTAAGTATCCGGGGGTAGGCCGAACCACGTGGTTGTCATGCACGGCATTGACAAGTGCGGCACTGACACATATGGCTTTGACAGACGCGGTGCTGACAGGGTACGACAACAGTCACCTCATAGCTTTTCACTCACGACGCTATGCTTGCTTCATGTCTGGCGATGCTCCAGACGGCGCTACACTCGCAACGATGCTCCAGACGCCTGCGGTGATGCTCCAGACGGTGCTACACTCACGGCGATGCTCCAGACGGCGCTACACCTGCGGTGATGCTCCAGACGGTGATACACTCACGACGATGCTCTAGACTGCGCTACCCTCGCAGCGATGCTCTAGACGGTGCTACCCTAGCGGTGATGCTCCAGACAACACTACCTTCCCAGCGATGCTCCAGATGGCACTACAATCACGATGTTGCTCTAGACAGTGCTACACCCGCGACGATGCTCCAAACAGCACTATACTTGCGGCGATTCTCCAAACAGTGCTACCCTCGCGGCGATGCTCTTATGCATACGACGTTCCCTCTCTTTCATGCAAAGCGCTTCCTCCTATTCTTGCACGGCGTTACCGCTTACACTAGCTGCAGTACGCCTCCTTCCTTTGTACTGGGCGTGTGATTCCTTCACTTATCTCTATTGCTGTGAGAAATTTTAGTGCAGAAGAATTGGGGTCCTTAAATCATCCCCCCCTTACAAGGATTTTTTCCCCAAAATCATACTTATGGAATCCAATAATCGGGCACCCTCTCATCCACTACTGTCCCATACAACTATCTATAGTCTTATCCCTAACATCACATAGTCTTATACTTGATATTCCACAACAATCCATAAAGTGTCGTGCACCAACAAAACATATATCATATCAATCCAATTATGCAAACATTAATAGGTTGACACACATAGATCAAATCATTTAGCTACAAGCGATCTCAATAGATCAGCCACTACCAACTGAAATACTGGTATTAATCTTCAATTAGGGTTTGACAGTACTCACAAAGAGGCACCTAACTGGTTAGGCACCACGATCTCACCTTCCGAATTTAGATGATTTGGCGTCACGTATCTCGGGTTTTTAACGAACCCGAGATTTGAGATTACTCTCTCAAAACCTTGCTCAAGGGCAAGGGTAGGTTTACCAACCGATGAGAGAGGAGTTTAAGGTGGGTTCAGGACTTATTCAGGTTGTGGGTGCCCTCTTAGATCATGTCAGAAATCCCTCCAACTGCTTTGGCTTGTTTGGAATTGCCTCTCTTGACCTGTAATCTCCTTATTTTTGTGCACAATACTAGTATGGTTAAATTGCAAGGCAAGTAGGTCGAAGAGACCCACCCTTGTCTTAGAGCATTGCGCATCCGTGTGGTTAAGAATGTGCGGGGTTATAGTGATGAAGTGGAAGTTTTGAGCAAAGGTTGAAAAGATAAGAAAACTTGATGAAGGAATGAGCTAGCTTGATAGCCAGACAGTGACCGGCTCGGATGGTAGCAAGACGGGCATGGTACTCAGGACCAACATTGCATCAATACTACTCGAAACCGAGACCTATGTGGCGATGCTAGGTTAAGTCCACCTCAATCAAGTGAGGAAAGAAAAGAGTGAAGAGAAGGAAAGAGAGCGAAAAGAAAGAGAGTGATACTACAGAGGGGATATGGTCTCGACAGCGCTAGGCGTTGCCACCCATGACTGTGGAGTAGCAGTGTCACGGCCCTGAAACGACATTAGACACTACTACTCACGGCTAGAGGGTGAGTAGAGGACTATAGATGGTGCTAGACATTTTTATTGGCAACATAAGAAGGTAACACGGCCCTGCATGGGCGGCAATAGCCTCTCATGGAGCGTGCGACGATAGCCATTTGCGAAGCGTGCGGTGATAGCCATTTGCGATAGGCGTGGGACGCAAGGGCGACAGCGATGAGCACTGAACGTGTGGAGGAAGCTCGCGGATGGTGATGGGCACCGTGTCTATGAAGGAATATTGTGGATGGTGGTAGGTGTTGTCGGGGCCTCTAGTGGGCTGCAATAGGTATCGTCGTCCGCAATAGGTGCGCAACAGGGGAATACCCCTGTGGGCGGTAATGAGTTTCGCTGTCTGGGCTCATCATTGAGACGTCGAAGCTACATATGCAAACTACGATGAGCAGCGCTATCTGCAGGCCTCACTGGGAGAGAGAGACAGACGAACAAAAGGGGAAGAAGACTCGCGCATGGCACTGCCTTCACCATGCACGTCCTGTGAGACCACGGGAGGGGCATGCACAACACTGCCACTACCGCACATGGCCTCCACGAGGAACTCAGACGGAGAAGAGGACGAGGAAAGAGAGGAGGAGAAAGAAAAAGAAGAGAAGAAAAGAAAGGGAAGAGAGAGAAGATCTACCTCAAGCCTAGGGGTATCGATCAAAAGTTTCTCTTACTTACTCTGTCTTTCCAAACGTGACCCAACAGTGGTAAGAAAGAGAAACTGTATTAAGTAAAATCTCTCTCTTTTGTGGGGGATTGAGTCCTTTGGTGTGTATAATGATGGTACGCATATTTAGAATTTGCCCCAAACATGGGTGGATGATCAAAAGTAACCCTAATTTATGAAAATTAAGATTAAAATAAATTAAAAGAAATTAGAAAACAGGGTGAAAAATGATAGATTTGCCTCTTTCTAACAATTCGTGGAATTCCATAATAGTCACTGAGTCGCCCTAAAACGTGCATGATTTTTCATGGATGATCCGGGGTCGTTTCGATGCTTGGTTGATCATGTTTTTGGTGCACGATCATGTGACTTGAAATTTTAATGGATCTTGAAACATCGGATCGATAATGTGCTCTTTCCTTGATGTTTTTCGATGATTTCTTTGCTAGGTCACACTGAGCATGCCGTTACGATCGTGGGGCAATAAACGCAGCTCGATTTTGTGCCCGAATGAAGATCTTGTAACCTTAAAATTTTCTCCGAAATCTATAATTCTGGCGAAGGAATTTGCAGTAGATTTGTCGGCTTCGTGTGTGGAATCCGACCGTTCATCATGTATGGGGTTCAGGTCAGAGATGGCCCAAGACCTTACGCACGCGATAGAATTGGTCTCGCATCAATCGGGCTCCCGAGTGGCGAGATTCGTGTTCGAGGGAGGCATGACGCTGTCAAATTTCCTGTACTTTTTTCATGGATCAACAACTTCTCTCTAGCTTTTCTTTGTGCTCGGGTATCGTCACGAGGCATGCCACATATCTAATCGCTCGTCTTAATGCGACGAACATGCTCACAAAATTTGAGTACGATCTGACTTGAGATGGGTGAGATATGAGCATCGAAGCTCACTACTCATGACTATCCTTCAATGGTGTAGAGTTGCAAGGTGACCGCATGGGAATAGCATGCGGCTCCTCCTATTGCTCTCTTTTTCCTACAACTTCTTCCAGAAGTGTCCGTTCGAGTTGAAATTTGACCCCTGGGGATTTTCAGCCGTGTCGGATCTAATGGTGATGGTCCATAACAAATTGAGATACCAAGAATCTAGCTCTAGTTGTAGGATCTGTTTCAGGGTGCTAGAGGCTAATTTTGTCGGAATTGTTTCTCAGTCTGTACTGCTTTAGACATGTCGGAATGCGACGAAACTTGGCAGAAGACTTTTGAGAGACCTCATGAAGATCTTGGCTAGTTTTGGGGCTATTATGAGATTGTCAAAATTTTTACTGTTTGCAAGGTGTTTATTGAGCTAGGGCCCTATGATGATGATTAATATCTTCCAATAGCATGCAACGCGGAATGTTGTGCTTAGAGAGAATCGAGAAGTGCAATCATTCGAGACATTTGAGGGATCTTGTTGATGTCCTCACCCTCGAGGAACTATTTGTGATACTGAAGCGTGAGGTCTTTGTAGGGACCTCCTCAGACAGAATCAGGCCTAAGGGGTGTTGTCGAAGTCCTGTTCCTAAAGGGACTTTCTGCAATTTTGAAGCGTGATGCCTTTGTATGGATCTCCTTAGACAGAATCAGGCCTACGTGGTGGCCAAGTTCTAAGAACCTTTTGGTCGGCATTGTTCGCTGCTACACCACGTTTGCTCTTGATGCTCAGGGTATCTTTGTAGTTCCCATCATACAGGGTCCAGTCGGGGGCTTCTGGCCTATCTCAAAAGTTTGGTTCCATGTGGGCTAGGGGATTTGGCGAGGAATACCCTGAAGCCTGTGGCAGGTTAGACCTTGGCTTCGTTAAGTTCTTGCCTTTGTGATGGTCTTTAGCATTCTAGAGGGATATTTTGGTCATCGTGCCCACTCTCAAGGACTCTTGTTGTTGTTGATGATGAAATGTGGGAGATATTATGCAGCTCTCACTCCCTAATGAGCCAATTTGTGTTGTTGATTAGATGCTGGCATTTGAGGACTTTAGATGGCAAACAAGGAAGCCCTCCTACCGCAGTCTGTTGGAAGCCAAGTCCTCCAGCAGAACCGTGAAGTCCATATTGTTCCACCATTGGCCGGTCCCTTGGTAGCTTGCCATGCCTTATCAGATGAATTAAAGTTGATTCGGGAATGGTTGGCTTCTTCTTTTTTGCTTGTAACCATCCTCTTTGGTGCTTTTCCTTCTTCTATATGAGGAGAGAATTTCTTCGGTGGATTTTCTTCTTCTTCATGAGGAGAGCGTTTCTTTTTGGCCTGTAACTGTCCTCTTATCCTCAGATGCAAAAGCTTTGTAAGCTCCTTAGTAATGGGCTTCTGACTCTATCTTGTAATTTTTCTTGATGCAATAAAAGAAATGCACTTCCCTTGATAGACTTGTCAAAGGCTCTCTCTTCATTCTTCTTTGATTGAGCTTGAGGTTCTGCATGGCCTCTAGTCTCTTTTTGTTAAGGGAATCCAACTCTTGGTAACGGAGCTTGACTCTCTCATCTTCAGTCACTCCCTAATGTATAGCGACACGGAGTGAGGGTATTTGAGCCTCGAGGGGTAAGATAGCCTTGCTTCTATATACCAGGGAATAAGGCGTGGAATTGGTAGCATTTCGGGTGGTGGTGCGATAGGCCCACAGAGCTTCAGGTAGCTTCCATGCCAATTCTTCTTTGACTTCAAAACTGACTTCCGGAGTACCCCACACAGAGTTTTGTTGAATGCCTTAGCCAGACCGTTGGCTCGAGGGTAGTACATAGTCGAGTACTTCCACTTACATAATCGAGTACTTCCACTAAAAACCGAACTGGTTGGCTAGGCGATCAACATGATGGCTTCTAAACCGGGGGCCATTATCAGAAATTATTCAGTCTGGAACCCCGAATCTATAGATGATGTGATGACACATGAAGTTAGCTACCGCAGTCTCTGGAACCTGCTGGAGAGGGACCGCTTCAGCCCACTTGGAAAAGTAATCTGTCGCTGCTATAATGAAGGCATGACCCAAGGCAGAAGGAGGGTCAATTGCCTACAATATCCATTCCCCTCTGAGAAAAGGGCCACGATGTCACTGTAGGGTGAAGAGGCTCTGGGGGTTGATGAATGAGGCCTGATTGAATCTGGCACACCTAGCATCTCTTAGCATAGTTTTGGGCGTCAGCCACCATTGGAGGCCAACAATAGCCGAGTCAACATATGAGCTTGTAGAGCTTAGGGGTGGACTGATGTATCCCGCAGATACCCCAGTGCACTTCTTCAAGTACTTTGCTTGCTTCTTGTGTAATGACGCATCTGAGGAGAATTTCGTCAAACGACCGACGAAAGAGAATGTCCCCGTTGAGAAGGGTGTACTGGGTTGACATCCGTCATATGCTGTTGCGTTCCATCCAATCCTGAGGTAGCCGCCATGCTTTATGAAGTTCATGATTGGCTCTCTCCAGTCTTCGACTTGTTCAACCTGTGCACACATCGGGTCAAAATATTCGGGCTCCTGGTTCTTGACCTTGGGGCATCTCTTGCTCTGCCTCAATGGCATCTTTGGTCGCGAGAAGTGCCCCGAATGGGTAAGGCGGGCATTCAGGGAAGACATCCCTCTCATTATCTGCGTCAACTTCAATTCTCAAGTCGACGTGTCTCCATTCGGTTACCCAGACTAGAGTGGGCCTTGATGAGGTTAGCCTTCTAGGGATGTGACTTAAGGAGAAATCATCCAACCGAGCCATATAAGATTTGGCCGTGTCATGATAAGGCTTGAGAGTATCCTTCCTTACGTCATACATCCCTTTAAGTTACCGGATGACTAGCTCAGAGTAGTCGAAGGTGTTTAGGTGCTCCAAGTTTAGCTCTTGGGTGATCTCTAGTCTGATTATGAGGGCTTGATACTTGGCTTCGTTATGAGAAAACGTCTCTACAAGCCAGAAGGATAGAGGGATCATTCTGCCATCCGGAGTGAAGAACATAACTCTGGCGCCCCTCTCTCAGATTGGAATGCTCTATCAAAGTAAAATTCGCACGGCTGAGACAACACCGTATAGAAAACTTCTTTATCTGGGAGGTCACTTATCATAGGAGATGCCGAAGGGATTGGGTGAGTTGCGAGGAAATCTACTAGGGCTTGACCTTTGATTGCCTTCTGTGGTACATACGTGATGTCGAACTCCATCAGCAATAATGCCCACTAGGCCAAAGGTCCTGACAAGCACGGCCGGGTCATGAGGAACTTGACCACGTCAGCCTTGGAGATTAACTTAACCTCATGACTAAGCAAGTAATGGCGGAGCTTCTGTACTACAAATATCATGGCTAAGCACGTCTTTTCGATATGAGGGTAATTCTTTTCGGCTCCTTGCATTATGTGGCTGAGATAGTAGAGCATTGTATGTTTCCCTCCATCATTGTTTTGAGCTAGGAGTGCCCCGAGTGATTCATCAAGGGCAGTCACATAAAGGATAAGAATCCTTCTTAACACTAGAGTGGAGAGTACCGGTCGGTTCAACAAGTACTGCTTGTTGTCATTGAGCGTAGCATGGCACGCTTCATCCCATATGAAAGGAGTGTCCTTCTTCAGGAGGTGTGAAAAGGGTCTGCATCGTCCTGAAAGGTTTGAGATGAACCTCTAAATGTAGGTGAGCTGTTCTTTGAGAGACCACAGTTCATGGAGGGTTGCAGGAGTCGCATGTCCTGACTTGCCTTGATTTTGACTTGCTCGATCTCCAGTCCATAGTACCTCACAGTGAACCCTAATAACTTTCCTGAGCGTATGCCAAAGGCGAATTTCAGAGGGTTCATCTTGAGTTGGAGACACTGCAGCAGTTCAAAGACCTTTTTAAGGTCTTGTATGTGAGTATCCTTTGTTTCAGACTTCACCACCAAGTCATCCTCATAGCACTCGACCTCCTTGTGGATCATGCCCTTGAAGATGGTCATCATGGTTCGCTGGTATGTGGCACCGACATTCTTTAACCAGAAAGGCATCACAGTGTAGCAAACAACACCTTTGGGGGTGAGGAACACAGTGGCCTCCTCATCTTCAGGAGCCATCCTGATTTGATTGTAACCAGAATATCCATCCATAAAGGAAAAGATCTGGCAATGAGCCCTGGAGTCGACAAGCATCTCGGTGAATGGCAGGGGGAAGTCATCCTTGAGGCAGGCGGTGTTGACCTTGATTTGAACATTTTTCTTGTTGTTTGGGACGACATTTGCCAGCCATCTTGGGTATTTGACTTCACGTATAAATCCAGCAGGCTTGAGTTTATTCACTTCAGCGGCGATTTGTATCTCGAGGTCGGATCTAAACCTTCTTGATTTCTACTTTATGGGTTTGATGGATGGATCAATGCCAAGTCGATGGAATGCAATTTGAGGTTCTATACCAGGCATCACATGATAATGTCAGGCGAAGACGTCTCGATTTACTTGGACGAGGGAAATATAATTTCCTTTCTCCTCTGGGGACATCTTTGCTGAGATGAAAGTTGGCCTCAGGTCAGCCTCATCCCCCAGTTTGATCTCTTCGAGCTCATGAGCCGTGGCCTGACCGCCTTCATCTCACTCTTCTGGAGCTTCCTAAAGTTCCTCATTAAGGGATTCACAAGGATTTTCATTGACCTCGAGTGCAGAAACCCATGATCCTGACATCTCGACTTCTAGGAGCCGTCGAGTGTTGGAGAGGGCCGGTCTCTGGCTGGTCCAGGTGATAGAAGGGTCAGCTTCGAACGATGAGTCCATGGTCTCGTGGATGGGGTAACCTGGTTCTTGCCCCGATATGGATGCTTCATGCACTTGGATCATGTGGCAGGCCTCATGAAAGTAGGAACTTCAGAATGACTCGATTTTGGCTAGGGAGGACAGGGCGTCGACGACTGTCGAGACTCCTGCTGCTTGGGCCAGCATCTCTTTGAGGTGCTCTTGCTATGGTTGGGTGAGGCTGGTGCCTCCGAACTCTCTGTTTAGAGTGTCGAAGTCTGGGCACCATCGAGCTGCACCTGTGGAGAAAATAGAGGAAGGAGAAGAAGAGTTAGGACGTTCCGAGCAGCTTTTTATGTCATCGCCAAAATTGGACGTGTGCAGGGGTTATTTTTGGTCTTGCCCCGGCTTTGACTGTTGTGGGGTTCTTTTAGCGTCATCACCCATATTAGAGGAATCTCGAGCTGCTGGTGGCTCGGGGCTGTCCGCCTGATTGGATGAAAGGAAGAGGCAAGCTGCACCTGGGATGAAGTTCTGCAAGGTCGGAAGTGGGGGGAGAGGCCTGAGAAATTCTTCCTTGACTGGTGGTTAAGGGATGGGATTCCTTCAAAGGGCTGACCTAGGTGCTCGCTGCCTCCTTCTGGGTCCCGGAGGGGGTGTTTGGACTGCCCCCTCTGGCTGATAAGTAGTCTCAGCTTGATGGATCGCTTCACGTTTCAGAGATTTGAGTCTACTTCACCCATCCCAAGGCAGCGAGGTCAAGGTTTTCGAAGGGCATGCTCATGAAGGGCTTGTCGTGTGGCCTCCTCCTAAACAAGAGTGATGGCTTGAAAGTGTCCCGGGAGGATGGCACAAACGATGTGGCCTTGCTAGACTTTCTCCACGATTATAGCTTCAAATCCTAAGCTCTTTTTTTGCTTGTCACCCCATCCTTAGTGATAAGGGAACCATAGTTTTTTCGTGCCCTGGGCAAGCCGCTTAGGCTGCCTGGCGGGCATGGGAGTGACGAGGCCCTGTTGAAGCATCGCCTCGAAGAGGGCCTGCAGAGGGTCTGGGCCTGTGTTTCCCCTGGTTGGCGCCATGAGGTCTTCTTGCACAGGCAGAAGAGGGACTTGAGGGCGTCCTCTTGGGTTGCCTTGAACTTCCTGACACTATTGCATCTTCTTTGCTAGAAGCTCATGGAAGCCGGTGCACTCGCTGACATCATGACCTTGTATCTGGTGATATGCGCTCTAGAGGTTCTCAGTTCCTGGAGCCAGGAACTTGGCTACCTTGTTGGCTTGGCAGTGTTGAGTCCTTTTTCAAGCATTATCGTGACTATGTGAGAAGCCTCAGTTGCCCTAAATGCTTTCTTCAATCTTCGAGCTTTATCTGACCCTTGTTGATAAGGGTTTTGATGGTGTCGTTGAGCTTATAGCAATCGTAAGTGGGGTGGTCTACTCTTCTGTGATAGGTGCAATACTTTTCATTTGTCTCCTACCCAGCTGACTCTTTAGTATTGACCACCGGCAACTGGATCATATTTTGTTCTAGGAGCAGTCGAAGCAGTGCAGGAGTCCACTCCTTGTCGAAGGGGTAAACTTTATTTTGGTGCTGGATCCAGAAGTCATTTCGCTTAGAATTTTTAGGAGCGAGACCTGATTGTAGGACTGTTGCTTGCCCCTGGCTGGAGATGTTTGTGCCTTGGAAAGGTCCAAGGTTTGAGGAGCTTCACTCTTAGTGTCAGTCATGGTGACAACCGCGCTGATCACTGCTTTTTTGTTTCCCCGACTGTTGAAGCGAGAGTTTGAGCCGAAGGGTTGCTGATGAGGGCTGCCATAGTGCTTGAACAACCCCTCAATACGAACTACCTTAGATATGAGCTCTGATATGGAGTGTGGATTGGATGCCTTGACATGCAGGGCGATCTCAGGAAGCATGTTCGGTATGCAGGTCTGGACCGCTTCTTTCTCAATCATGGGAGTGGCATGGAAGGTTGCCAACTCTCTCCATTGGGTGATGAACTTGTCAACTGGCTTACCAAGGTCTTGCATCAGGGTGAGGAGTTTGATGGTCTTTACGTTCCTCTAGACTTCCTAGAAGTGTTTGTAAAACAACTACTCCATCTCTTGCCACGTGTGTACCGAGTTGGGAGGCTATCATGCATACCACTAGAAGGCTGGCCCTTCAAGAGTCGCAACAAACTGGCGAAAGAGTACTCGTCTGTCAGTTTCCATCTATCGACAGGCCGCTTGGAAGTGAGCAGTATGCTGGTGCAGAGACATAATACAGTTGAATAGGGGGAGTTTCCCCTTTTGAAATTTCAGAGGGAAGGGTACTTGGTCAATGTACGAAGGGTATGGCTTCTGGTAAAGCGGTGTCTCTTGCATGCCTGGGACCTTGTTCTTGAGGCTATGGGCTCTCATAGAATCTATGTCAGTTTGGGAGACCCCGTGGGAGGCAGAACGGTCTTAGGAGACTGGTGGGGGAGTTTTCCTAGGAATTGTATCCTAACCGATCGGGGAATCGGTCCCATGATGAAAGGAAGCAGACCGTGAGGTTTTTAGGCATCCCATATTTTCAAGGATGGATTGCATCATTACCTCGAACCTGGTCATTCTATCTTCCTGGGCTTCGTGCGGATCATTGATCATCATGACACTGACCGTCTCTTCTAAGAAGTCAGAGCCAAGAGGAGGAGCGGACTGCTAGGGTTAGCGAGTCATGGGTGGCAAGTCAGTCTGTAGGGTCTCAGCTTGCCCCAACTAGATTCGTGCCTTGTATGCTGATCTTGTAAAGATAGGTTTTCAACGGTCTTGGGACAATGGTTTATTGGAGGTGACTACTCAGCAATACTCTTGGACTCGCTTAGGTTCTAGAGTTTGAAGAGGGAAAAAGGGGTTACGAGGCTCATGAAGGGTCGCCACCTAGACTGCCTTGGAGGCTTCTTTGGTCAAGATCTGAAGGCCTATCTTCTGCTTAACCCTGAGACGGTTGTGGACCTCATTCCAGAACCGAGCCTGCGACTTAGACTGCCCCGCCTTATTTGAACATGTAAGGGCCATGTCTATGAGCTGGAGCGAAGAGTGGGGTCCAAGGACAAAAAGCAGCTTGGGTTTCTACCTTGGAGGCTGGATGCCTCTGTCTAACATCACGTTGTTGGCCTGAGTTCCTTTGTGGGGCCCATGTGCACGACTGACCTGAGGCTCGCTCAAGATGGTACTCTTAGAGAAGAACTTTGAGTGGTAGTGCTCAACGTGCTTGACAGGTGTTGGGCGAGCGATAGAGGAAGTAGCTGGTTCATGACTCCGCCTGACTCTAGACCGGGGAGGGACCAGTGAAAGCCATGCGTGTGCACCTTTAGGGTTTGCCGTCCGGGTGACTTGGGGGATCAACCTGGGCTTGGCTAATTGGTTCGACCTTGGGAGGTCGAGACCCACGAGCTTGTGTTTGTGAGGGACGAGGCATAAGCTCATCTTTCACAGAGTGGGGCCGTGTGTGCTAGGAGGGAGGACGAAGTGGTTGACCCTCACTTGCTTTAGGTGTCATAGAGCTAGCGCTGCCTCGAGTTGTGGAAAGCAAATGCATGGTGCACGCAGCTTGCAGCCCAAGAAGGTCTGGCCCTTGATGCAAGCTCAAGGCAATGTGGTCGAGGTGTGACTCGAGTGGATGGACTACGAGCCCTTGAGTGTGTGCAAGAGGTGGAGGCTGCAGGGTCTCTCCGCCTTGTTGTGCCGAGCCTCTAAGTCTAGAGGTTCGAAGAAGTGAAAGAGTATAGGGGTTGCCTTGCGGCGAACCTCAGGAGCGACTACAACTTGCTTGCCTCCTGCGAAAGCGGTTAAGGCAGCCTTCCAGCGTGCCCTAGTAATATGGCTGGCAAGAGACTTGCTAGTAGCATGGTGCGTGCTGTGTGCAGTGGCAGACATGCCACCGATGAAAGGGGCCTTGGTGGAGGGTCCACCACGGCAAGGAAGTGGGGAGTCAGGGACTTTTAAGTCCCCGCTCATGCTAACTCAGGCAAGAACCTTGGAGTCGGACCGTGAGTCCGAACTCAAAAGGAGAGTAGGGAAGGAAGCTTAAGCAGTTCGCTTCCCTAGAACAGTCACGAGTACAGGAATAAGGAAGTCTCTGACTCAGATGAACGGGTTGAACAACCTAGGTTCCATAGAAATTAATGTAGAAAGTAAAAGAGGATTCTGGGCAAACAAGAGTGAACCGACTAAGGGGTAGTAAGTCCCCCGTGGAGTCGCCAAGCTGGTTAGGCTCCTCAATCTCGCCTTTCAAATCTAAATGATCTGGCGGCACGTATCTCGGGTTTTTAGCGAACCCGGGATTTTGAGATTGCTCTCTCCTAACCTTGCTCAAGAGCAAGGGTAGGTATACTAACCTATAAGAGAGGAATTTAAGGTGGGTTCGGGACTTACTCGGGTTGGCTCGCGTGAGCATCTTCTTTGATCACGTCGAAAACCTTAGTTGCTTTAGCTGGTTCAGAATTGCCTCCCTTGACTTGTAATCGCCTTGTTTTTATGCACAATTCTACTATGATTAATTTGCAATACAAGTGGGTCGAAGAGACCCACCCTTGTATAGAGCATTGCACATCCGTGTTGCTAAGAAAGTGAGGGGTTAGAGTGATGAAATGGAAGTTTCGAGCAAAGGTCGAAAAACGAAAAAAAACTTGATGACGGGTCGAGACTAGCTTGATAGCCGGATAGTGACCGACTCATAGTGGTAGCAAGATGGGCATGGTACTTAGGACCAACACGGTGGCAATACTACTCAAAATCGAGACCGATGTGATGATGTTAGGTTAAATCCACCTTAATCAAGTGAGGAGAGAAAAGAGTGAACAGAAGGAAAGAGAGCTAGATCGCAGAGGGGATATGGTCTTGACGGCACTAGGCGTTGCCACCCATGACCATGGAGTAGCAGTGTCACGGCCCTGAAACGACGCTAGACACTACTGCTAACGGCTAGAGGGTGAGTAGAGGACTATGGATGATGCCGACGTTGGCAACATAATAAGGTAACGTGCCCCTGTGCCAGCAGTGATAGCATCTCATGGAGCGCACGACGATAGAAATTTTTGAAGCATGCGGTGATAGTTCTCATGAGGTGCATACGATGACAGGCGTGGGACACAAGGGGGACGACGATGAGCACCGAACGCGTAGAGGAAGCTCGGGGACGGCTATGGGCACCGAGTCTGCGAAGGAAGCTCATGGACAGCGATAGGTGTAGCCGAGGCCTCTAGCGGGTGGTGATATGTATCGCCGTTTGTAATAGGCATGTAACAAGGGAAGACCCCTGCGGGTCGCAACGAGTTAAGCGGTTTGGGCTCTTCATTGAGATGTGAAAATTACATTTGTGGACGACAATGAGCAGCGCCATCTGCAGGCATCACTGGAATAGCCTTATTTTTCTACTTCTGCAATAGCCTTATTTCATCTAGATAAACAAGAGAAAAAAAAAAATAATAAATTTTTTTTTTGGGCATAAGTGCGACACGACCTGTGCTGCCTGGGTGACACGGTCCGTGCCGCCCTATCACAGAGGTCCCAAAACAATTCTGGGACCCCACAGGCCTGTTCTAGAGCCTTTTTTGTGCTTCTTCACCAATATTTGGCTTAAAATAAAAATTTTAAAATTATATAAAAAATATTTTACTTCAGATAAGTCTGTTCTGCTCTTGACTTTTTCTTTTTTATTTTAGTTTGTTAATTTTGACTGAATTCCTGTTTTCCCTGTTTCATCATGCTTAGTTTAGTTGTTTTTCATCAAATTTAAAAGAAACGCAAAGAAAATAATATATATATATATATACAAAAAAAAACACTGATTGAGGGTTCCCTCCCTGAATCATGTCTCGTTTGAGTCATCCTCGACTCGGGTCACGCTCGGCTTAGCATGAACTGTGCCTGGTTTCACTGCTTTGACCATACAATCTTAGGGGTTCCTCACCCCTCCATCTTTATTGTGCCTCGAGCGAGTTTCACCTCGAAGCGTGCATCGCTAGGCGTAATCAGCGTCAACTGCTCACTTGTTTTCTTTCTTATTGTGTGCCTGTGTGCTTGACTTTATTTTCATTTGCGTGCTTCTTTACACACTCTAGCACACACCTACAGAGAATCCCAAAAATCCAAAATTTTTTCTTTTTGAAAACCCTCAAAATCCACGTTAACGGCGTGAGGGGAACCCAGCTTTGAGAGTCGAGGCGATAGGGATTCGCGTAACTTTAACTGTGAGCGTCCCTCCGTAATCCTTTGCCTTAAAGCAACTCTGTGTATAGTAGGACTTGGAAAAATCCTATAACAGGAGGCCAGGACCTATGCGTGGACCCATATCAGCCTAGCCGCATTTCAGTAGTTAGACCCACTCTCAAGCCAAGCCTACCTATAGTACTATACTAGGTCAAATGTTTTTGTGTGCTTGATTGCCTATTGATCTTAGGTCTCAACCCAATTCTGCTTTTGGTCCGAGCTGAACCCTCTGGGTCCAAGTTCAAACTTGTACCCAGCCTAGCCCAGGTCCGAACTAGGTTTTGCCTTGGTCCGAACTTAGGCCCCTCTTGGTCCAAGCTGAAGGCTCATTCCTAGTTCATCTTTGATCCAATCCAAGTCCATACCTGGCTTGATCATTAAAACTCTCTGGGTCTAAGTTCATGCTTATACCCAGCTTAGCTCAGATCCGAACTAGGTTCACACCCAGGTTCGAACCTAGGCCCCTTTTTGGTCCGAGCCAAGGGCTCGTGCCTAAACCAACTTTGATTCAATCTGAGTCCACACTCGATTTCATTGTCATAACCCTCTAAGTCCAATCTCAGGCTTGCACCCAGCTCAGTCCAGGTCTGAACCAGGCTCACACCCAGGTCCGAACCTAGACCCACTCTTGGTCCGAGCCGAGAATTGCACGCATCTAGTCTAGCTCTTAGTCTAGGTTCTAGCATAGGTCTAAGCTTAGAATTGCCTCTAGAGCTAAACTAGGCTTACCCTAGTTTAGGGTCTGAATCGAAACCCATTGAGTCTAGCTAGTCTAGATTTCGGGCTAGTCTTACCCTTGGTCTTAGTTAAGGTTTTTCCCTTAGAGTCAGGTTGAGTCTGCCCTAGGTCATTGAGTTTAGATATTACCTAATCCTAGACTCTAGAACCCAACTAAAGAAAGTCATCATGTTGGTTACGCAAAACGATTATGATGACTGCTCCACGGCTGACTCTAAACCGAACCTTCCCAAACCTAAGGAACAGTACGCCGCGATCCCTTGGGATTACGACCAGAACTCGCGCCAATCCATTATCCATCGTCTAGGTCTTCAATTAGAAGCCGAGTCCCAGGGATTCACTTCTAACCCTGAGCTCTGTATGGTATGAAAAGTTGGCTCTGCCTGAAAAACATTGAAAAGCCAGGGGGTCCGTCCAGGCATTGTCCTATAGGGAACCTTATGTAGCCGTCTGACCTTAGGCAACCAAAGCAGGAGCCGTGCAAGGGAAGAAATTCATGCGGCATCTAACACCAATTCCCACAACTCGAACCAAGATAACCCCAAGATGCAACGGTCTCAGAACCAAGACCCACCTAGGTCTAAGAGATCCAATCCAACCTCGAGCCACCATAGTACTACTCACGATGTTCATAACACTGTACGGAGAAGTGGCATAAATTTAGATCAACCCTTGGGTGAGATGGGTGTCCAAGGTGCCCTTAAAAGTCTGGTTGACTTAGGTTACACTGTTCATGCCCATGCTCACGGGTCAAACCCAAACCAAGTCAGCGGTATAGGCCAACCCCTAGCACAACCGAGTTAGCCGATTCTTCAATCGGCCTCCTTAGTTTACCCGGTCCAACAAACTGTGCCATTTTCGCAGCTGGAGGTGACACTTATTGGTCAGTATGCCCCTTAGGCACAAAAGTATCAAACTGCCCCGGTGACCGTAACCCATCAACCTCAGGCCCATACAAGCCTACATCTACCCCAAATCTCAACTTACCAATCTACACTTGGGAACCCACCGACCGGTGGGCCTACTGTCACGCCAAATACTCAACAAGAAGGCACTTTAAAAGCGATGCAGGATATGCTCGTAAGAATGGCCATGCATGATATTCTACCCCCAATGTCTTATGTTCAAGAGACCCTTCGAGGCATGGAAGACCTTCCCCCTGGATTTGTCGTCCCAGAGTTTAAAAACAAATTCCATGGGAAGAGTGACCCTGATATTCTAGTAACCACATACCTCCTCTCCGTCCAAGCCTTGCGAGATAGGCCTAACTAGTTGAAGGCCCTATTTTCACAAACTTTGACCGGCGAGGCTTTAAACTGACATCGGAGAATAATGACCTCTCAACAACACATAACTCCAGACGAAATGTTCAACCAGTTCGTCTCTCATTACCATGGGTCGACACCAAGATCTCTCCCCTGGGCGTGCTCAATGCAACGAAGCAAAATCCAGGAGGATCCTTCGAAGCGTCGATTCCGCGAGGTGGCAATTCGGGTCATAGAATGCCCACTGACAGACCCAGCCAAAATCTTCATGGCCTTAGAGAATGCTGCTCCTGAATACAGGACGTTTTTCAGTCAAGGCCTTATCCCCCACTCTTTCAACTCCATGATCGAGCGTGTGCGCGCGATATAAAAGGTCGAGACGGACACCCCTCAGCACCAGGCCCGACAATAAACCAATAATGACTCCCCAAAATAAGAGCAAAAACAATAACAAGGAGAAGACTTCCGGTCAGGTTAACGAGATTGTCGTCAACAGATCGGCTCAAGGTTCAGCCACTCAGCACAACAATCAGAACCAAAACTGAAGGGGTTTGGCTTGAGCCAATGCTCGAAATAATAACCAATGGTGAGAGGATGATTTCACTCCTCTCAAAGACCCGAGGGAAAAAGCGCTGGAATTACTCTTGACAAGAAACATGGTTTATCAATCGCCACCATCTTAAACACCATTTCAAGTCATGAACAAGAGCAGGTAGTGTAAATGGCATCAAAACCATGTACATGATACCCAAAACTGCGTATACTTGAAACGAATAATTCAGGGGTCAATCAATAGGGGGGACATCACTGTCACGCCTAGAAATCAAAAGATGGGTATCTTCACAATCCCTCTCCCTAAAAATATGGTCACAACGATCGAAAAGCTGGGAGCTTAAGACAACTCAAAAGAAAATATTGTCATTCACATGGTTGAGAGTGGAGACAAAGAAGAAGATCCCAGTCAATTCATATTGACATGTGATCATCATTTTCAAGAACCTGAAGAAGATCTATTAGATCGTCTAAGAGGAATCCCTTCATCTCCAAACATCGATAACCTGCACAAGTGGGATCAATATGGCGAAGATGATACGTTAGAAATCGATATGGTTAGAACCAATGACAAGGCATCATCTCCTAAACAAGGGGCCAAATCCCCGGAATCTCCCATTACTCTTGCTAAGGCTAACCCTATCGAGCTTAACACTGGCGAAGTTGATTCCCGAACCTGAAGAGGCCAAGTGTTCAAACCCATCCAATTAATGGCCGACACTCTCGATGAAAGGATGGGAAACTCCTCAAGAGCCAGACAACCAAGGGTTGTAGATCACGAGCGGAATAAGGAAATTCAAGGATCTACAACCACCTACGATCTACCGACTCATCTCGAGAAGATCTAGGCTCAAATCTCCATCTTGGAGCTACTCACCAGCACACAGGGCCCAGATCGAAGACAAACATCCCAACCAACACACAACCGGATGCATTTTTCGGTATGATCAACCAACTAATGGCACCAACGCCAATCGTGTTCACAGACGACATCCCTGCCAGTTTTAATCGCTTTCATGTCTAACCTCTGCACATCACTGTTTTCATTCAAGGATATGAAATATTGAGAGTGCTTGCTGATAATGGGACATTCCTAAACATATGCCCTATGAAAATGATGAAGCAGATAGGTAAAAGCTCGGATGACTTTGAGCTGTGTCAACTAACTATCGTTACGTACGACGGGACCAAGACACAAGCTGAAGGCATACTGCCTCTCACACTTACGATCGGCCTGGTCATCCAAGCGATAAAGTCTATGTCTTAGACATAAAACCTTCATTCAACATGCTTCTAAGAAAACCGTGGCTGTACAAAAACCTCGTGGTCGCATCTACGCTCCATCAATGCCTCAAATTTCCAATGAAAAATGGCATCGCGAAGGTATGCGCTGAACCCCCTGCTTTTCTCAATCCTAGCTTACATAACGGGAAGCTAGCTGTAGGGGTCGAGCATGGAGAAATCCCACTCGTGTCCTTTTAGCAAACCGATAATGCAACCCGACGACCCTGTTCCTCAAATTTTGTAAACATCTGCATCGATGGAGGACATTATCCAATGTCAACATCGATACGGTTTCGGGTCCCTCAAAGCTTGGAACATGCTCCTCTCCCAAGGCTTCCAACCAAGCCAAGACTTGGGAGTCAAGGGCAAGGCATAATGTCGACGATTTCTAAAGCACCCCAAGCCAAATATGAAAACAGGGATCGAAGAGGACTCAAGTGTTCTCTCACTTTATTTCAAAGCCAGATGAAGCCTTCAAGCTACTCAGGCTTTTTATCCAGGCATTCAAAGCCTTGATCCTCTCGATGCCCGTCCTTTAAAATGGCCAAAGGTGATCCTTGATTGCCCAATAGGGAATAACTCTTCTTCCAGCACACACAATCAGCTCTAGCACAGCCAAGCATGCTCATTCCCCTACTCAAACAGAATTGGTTGGACATTTCTTTATCTTGAGAATCGCTTGAAGCATACCAGTGGCACCTTCATGTTCTGGTGCCAAAAAATGGATAGGCGTGGGGCGATCATCTAACCACCTTGCGCGTCCAGTCCCCAACATTTCTCTCACGAGTCCCATAAGGGACACTTCATGCGACATTTCAAAAATCGTGAAAAATTCAAAACATGATAAAGCTGATAATAATGAAAAAGAATTTTAAAAAACGGCGCTCACTCAAGATAGCCCAATAACAGTTCATAATACCCAAGACGATGAATTGGATGACCAAGATGAAGATCAAGAGAGTCAAGAGTCTGAAGAAATCTCTCAACCTGAGGAACTTACTTCCCATGTTGAACAATTCAACAAGTGGTTCGATGGTGACCTAATGACTTTCATCGAAGAGATGATTGACGTAAACCTAGGAACTGAGAAGGACCCAAGGTTAAGCAAGATTGGAACCTCCTTATCTTCTGAGGAGCGGGAAAATGTGATTTCCTTTCTCAAGGAATATCACAATGTCTTCGCCTGGTCATACGATGATATACTAAGGCTTGGTGCAACATCACCTAGTATTCAACAAAGGGGCAAGGCTTGTAAGGCAGAAGCTCCGACGTCAAAAGACTCACCTTGAGCTCAAAATTAAGCAAGAGATCGACAAGTTGTTCAAGGCGAGGTTCATCACCCCCGTCGATTATTTGGAATGGTTGGCTAACATAGTGGATGTACACAAGAAAGACAGGAGAATCCGAGTGTGTGTCGACTACCGAGACCTCAACAAGGCATGCCCAAAGAAAAATTTTCCACTACCAAACATATATGCCTTAGTCGACAACACTGCGGGATACGAGATGCTGTCATTCATAGGTGGCTTCTCAGGATACAACTAGATTCTCTTGACATAAGAAGACTAAATCAAGACGTCATTCATAACGCAATGGGAAACCTACTGTTACAAAGTCATGCCCTTCGGTCTCAAAAATTCAGGGGCAACTTATCAACGGGTAATGACTAGCATCTTCCATGATCTAATGCATACTATTATGGAAGACTATGTCGGCGACATTCTGGTCAAATCAAAGACCAGTTCTAATCATCTCACCAACTTGAGAACCATTTTCGAAAGACCCTAGAAATATCAACTCAAACTCAATCCACAAAAATGTGCCTTTGGAGTTGAATTCTCCAAATAACTAGGCTTTATAGTAAGCTAAAGAGGTATTGAGGTGGACCCATCCAAAATATGTGTCATCACTGAAATGCCTCCTCCCCAGAACATCAGAGAAATCCATGAGCTTCAAGGTCGCATATAAGCCATAAGGCGTTTCATTTCACAACTGGCAGATAAGTGCGCACCATTCAATAGACTCCTTAAGAAGGACACCCCATTCATATGGAACAATGAATGCCAAGAAGTGTTCGATCAAATCAAGGAGTACCTCACCAAACCACCCATTCTTAGTCTTCCTAGTCTAGATAAACTCATGTTCCTATACATGCCAGTGAAAGACAAGACCATGGAGGCAATGTTAGGACAATATAACGACCATGGAAAAGAACAAATGACATACTATATCAGCAAAACCATGGTCGACTATGAGACAAGATACACGGATGTGGAGAAACAATGCTTAACACTTGTGTGGGCCATGCAAAAACTAAGACATTATGTCGTATCTCATTCAGTAAAGCTCATATAAAAAATTGACCCACTCAAGTACCTATTGGAGAGGTCAGTCCTCAATGAACGTTTGGCGAAGTGGAGAAGGCTATTGAGTGAGTTCGAGATCGAGTATGTCACTAAAAAATCGGTCAAATGACAAGCCATTGCTGACCATTTAGCTGAACACACACTGCCATACAATATTCTTGTTAACACTAATCTTTCTGATGAGAACCTCTTCACAATTGAGGACTTGATTTGGAAGCTATACTTCGACGGTGCAGAGAACGAATACGGGTCAAGTATAGGAGTCATACTATGCTCACTCGAGTAGATTTTAATGCCAACATCCATCAAATTGAAATTTCCATGTACCAATAATGCTGCTGAATATGAAGCCGTAATAGTTAGGCTCGAGAATGCCATGGGAATGAAAATCTAGCAAATACGAGTGATTGGTGACTCCTTACTCATTATAAACCAAGTTCAGGGGATTTGGAAGGTGAAAGAAGAAAAGCTTAAACCTTATCAAGAAAAGGTGGTAAAGATGATCCCATATTTTACGGAATCACCTTCTAGCACATGACTAGGGAAAATAATCGGTTCGCCGACACCCTTGCAACCCTTGCCTCAATAGTCGATATTCCCCCAGAAATCACCACTCTCCCATTCTACATCAGAAACAAACATGACCCTTCCCTGCCAAGGATAAAAAAAGAAATAGAGCAAGAAAATGAGAACGATGGGGAAGTGTCTCTCGTGGCTTCAAATGCATTAGTTAACGTAAACCGTGGTTCCACGATGTTTTGTCCTTGCTGAAAGATGGTTTAGACCTCGAAGGAGCCATATAAAAAGATAAAGAAGCCCTTCAAAGGTTTTCGATGGGATTCTTGGTAAGAGGTGACATTCTGTTCAAGAAATCCTTTGCTGACATCATTTTAGAGTGCCTCGATCAGTCAGAAATTGAGCAAGTACCAACAGTGTTGCACAATGAAGGAGGCCAATCTGGGGCAGCCGTTAGCTCAGAAAATCATGCGCCAAGGCTATTATTGAACCACCATGGCTGAAGACTGCTGGAAGTTCATTAAGAGGTGTCTCAAATGTCAACTCTATGGAGACCTCATCCATGCATTGTCCGTATCACTCAACTCAACATCTCATGTATGGCCCTTCTCCATGTGGGGTCTTTATATCATTGGAATGATATCACCAAAAGCCTCAAACAACCACCATTTTATATTAACAGCTATAGAATACTTCACCCAATGGGTAGAGGCTGTCATTTGTTAAAATTGAAGGCTAACATATTGCCCGTTTCATAAAGAATAACATTGTATTCAGATTTGGAGTTCCTAAGTCAATCATCACTGACAACAGATCCAATCTCAATGAAAAGGTCACTAAGATGTGAAAAAACTTTGGGATAACATAGAAATTCTCCACACCTTACTACTCTCAAGGAAACGGACAAGCAAAAGCCACAAATAAAGTACTTCTCAAAATCATAGACAAAATAATAGAAGGCGTGAAAGATTGGCAAGAAAAGCTTAATGAAGCCCTTTGGGCCTACCGGACAACTGAGAAGACTCCTACTGGCATGACCCTATACTCATTAGTGTATGGTATGGAAGCAGTACTACCTACCGAGGTTGAGATACCATCTCTCTAAATCCTTATTCATAAAAATTCACATGAGGAACAAAAGATCGAAGCACAAATTACTGCCCTCGTTGCTTTGGATGAAAAAGTGGCTACGAGCAACAAAAAATATCGTTGCTTACTAGCATAGAATCGAGAGGGCATACCAAAGGAAAGTTATTCCTGGACAATTCAAAGAAGGGGATATGGTACTCAATAAAATCTTTTACATTATTGCAAATCCACACCCTTTAGGCAAGGTCAAACCTAATTGGGAGGGGCCATTCGTGGTTACCCTAGTGCATGCAGGCAATTCTTATAAGATAAAAAATCAGGAAGGGTATGAACTCAATGACCCCATTAATGTAATATATCTCAAAAAATACTACCCGTAAGGGGCTCAAAACAAGGTGAAAACTTGAAAAGGTATCACAAAGAAAAAAAATAAAAATAAAAAAATAAGAAAATAAAAAAATGGACATCGTGAAAACCTGAAAAGGCATCACGGGTAAAAGGATTAAAAAGATCTCCAAGAAGGATCTTTCAATGCAACGCACTCAAGTACAAACAAGTACTTGCAAGTTCCAATAATACTGCACAAACAGACCCTAAGGATGAAGACTCCTCCTAAAACCCCGTAGGTTCCCAACAGAACTATGTCAGAAAGGTGTAGGAGGGTGACATGAATGGAAAACCAAATTGATTTCGACGAACCCTGGAAAACGTTGAGACCCCTCCAAGATGGAAGCCCGATAAGAATCTAGAGAACTCTTCATGAATCCATGAAGCATAGGATGAAAGCTCCAATGGTAAAAAGACAACTTCAAGACCTTTGAGTTCTCATGATCCTATAAGGAAACCCTTTCATCATCTTTGGGTAAAACATAATAAAGAAAATAACCACCAAAGGGGCAACAGGTGGCAAAATTGTAAGGCCCATCCCTTTTGAAATGTTGTTTCAATTTGATTATTAAAATCATCCATTTTCAAAAGCTTTCTCCTTTTATAAGGGACTTCCTCCATCACTACAAGGCTAAACTGTTAGTCAAACTGGCCTCGTTATCGAAGCCAACTCCCTACACCTGTTATGAAGGCTTGAAACTAGTCAGACACTCCATGGTTATATGAGTATAACTACCAACTACCACATATCAAAGATGGGTGAACCTCGCCAATGACGAAAATAGCTAGTTTGGGAGTGTTTTTCTCTCGACTGGATCCCCTAAGGAAAATGAGGCAAGCTCATCCCTGTCTGTGCGTATGATGACCTAATAGCGAGAAATTCGAGATAAAAGACCCTACAACTAGGGGACTGAGTTTGCAAAAATTTAGTTTGAAAAGTGTGCACAAAGAAAGTATTCTGTTATGCTTCGACGAATCAATAGCACATGCACAAGTTAAAAGGCCCCCAAACAGGGGCACTAAAAAAAAAAGAGTAGGGGAAGGATACCGAGCAAGAGAAAGAAGCCGAGGTAGAACAAACGAAGCAGTATATATATATATATATATATATATATATATATATATATATATATATATATATATATATATATATATATATATATATATATATATATATACTTGGGTGGCACGTCTCATACCACCCGGGAAACATGGTCCGTGTCGCCCACTTGCGTGCCGCCCAATTTTTGTTTTTAAAAAAAAAAAATTAAATATATATATATATATGGGCGACACGTCTCAGGCCGCCCAAGCAACATGGTCTGTGTCATCCAATTTTTGTGTTTTTTTAAATATATATATATATATATATATATATATATATATATATATATATATATATACATGGGTGACACGGTCCGTGTCCCCCACCTAAGCATCACGCCTCGTGTTGCCTGGGCGACACGTGCTGTCAACCCCATTATAATCAAAAAACAAATTTTAGAAAAGTTTGAAAAATAAAAGAGGATTCCAGAATATCAGGAAATCAATCAGAATGTAAAACAAAATTTTGGATAAGTCACAATTTCATATTTTATTCATCCCTTGAAAAAGGCTTCCTTACATGTATTCTCACGATCAAATATGATCTCGAGACTGAAATTCCTATTGTCCTAACAAACTTCAACAAAACTACTAAAAAAGAGTGCCGATCATGAGATTAACTTATTCATGCCAACAAAAATAAATAAATAAAAAATAAAGAAAAGAAAATATGTTTGGCTATTCTGGCTTCAGCTTCGGTTCAACGTCCTTCTCCATGACTTCAGCCACGATGGCCACCCATCAAGCCAATTCACCTTCAATGTCTTCCAAACTAATGTCAGATATGTCCTCATTCGATTTGATTCGTTTAATAGAGCAAGTGGCGCTATCTTCCTAATGGGGCACGAGATCCTGAGCTGGAGCAGAAGACTCACCACGAAGTCTCGAAGATTTAGGGCATAGAGGAAGACGGTAGCCAAGTTCCCACCAAGAAGAATAGTTCGAAGTAGTTGTGGGCCTATCTCTCTTAGCCAGCCCCTCGCTAGAAGAGGACTTCTTTCCCTTCGGCAACAAACTCACCTTGACTAGAAGAGTAGAAGAATGCCGATGAAGTAGAAAGATAGGGCGACAATCGACCACCTCTCCTGGAGAGGTATAATTCTAAGTATGGAGAAATTGGCGACGCACTCTCTGAGGGAAGTGCCTCTCTGTAAAGTGTTGCCTCGCCAGAATAAGACATGAATGCCCCATAGTAGGCAGCAATAGAGACACATTTTCAAGACCCCTGATCACCCAATCGAAAGACAACAACTCGTCAAGAATCCAGCAATAATAATTGACATTCCAGGGTCGAGTGGTGTCATTGACATATGTCAGTTCCAGAGCAGTAGATACAACCATCATTGATCGAGGAGAGGGTGGAGAGCAATGACGTGTTTGTAAGCCAAAATGTGCAGAAAATTAGGAAACTGTCCTCAAAATCGAGTTTTAGGGGCAAAATAAATAAAATTATGTTAACAAATATACCTGTAAAATCAGGACACTGCCCTCAATAAATTGGTCACCTTGCGTTACTCTGTCGTGAAGCCCCTGGTATATGTCCGCCAACATGGTCAGAACAATAGTGTAACTCGCTCGTTCCAAGAAAGCATGGACTAAAGGAATAAGGGAACTACGAACAGTCTTCCGACGACTCGGAAAGAGAACGAAGCCCAACAATACAAATGGAATTATACGGATCTGTTTGGCGGCTCGAGATTGCTCACAATTCCAGACCAACAACTCCATATCAACCCACTAACCACAAGAAGAATAAGCAGCCCCCAACAGGCGCGCACTCATGATAGAATGGTCGTCAGTGGCAGTGGAGAGTTGATATGCAATCCTGGCCAAGTTCAAGCCAGAAATCCTGGCAACTTCCTCCAAAATTGGCTTTGTCTTACCTGCACGAAGAAAGAAAGTGTTCGTTTGATAGTTGAACCTTTCGGCAAGAGCTTTGAGAAGTGGAAAGTTCACATGGCAAGAGGCCATGTCCAAGAAGCCTATCATCGAGATTGAGGTCAAAAGGGTCATGATCTCGGGCCATTACCGAGTGGAAAGAAACCAATCCCAGAAGCACGGCCCAATAATAGGGAAGCCATTGACACGTCGAGGAATTTCACCCATTCGAAGGCCCTGCAAAATATGAGAGGGCAGACCCTAGGGAAAAGTGGCAAAGCCTCCTCCTCTCTTTCAATGTCAACCCGCTCGAGAACCTTTCCTTTTACCTTGGAGATCGTGTTGTCCTTCTGAAGAGCCATGAAAGCTTGAAGTTGAGAGTAAGAAAAATTTGTAAAAACAGAGGGAAGAGGATGAAGAAGGGAGAATTGAGTTTGAAAGATGAAGGAAGAATGGGAGGGGATGAGTTTTATATATATAAAAAAAAGAAATCCGACCCAAAACGCTCCATACCGCCCAATTCCGTACTCGAACTTGGGCAACACGACCCATGTCACCCAAATTTTATTTTTGTTTTTTTTTTAAAAAAAAAGGGGGTATGTGGGTGGCACGTCTCATGCCACCAAGGCGACACGGTCCGTGTCGCCCAGCCCTGGGCAGCACTAGGCCTGCTTCCTGAGCAACACGGTTCATGTATCCAAAATTTTATTTAAAGAAATTTTATTTTTGTTTTTTGTTTCTTTTTGCTAGACGACACACCTAGTGTCACCCATATGATTTTCCAAACCAATTTTCCAAAATTTTAAAAAAATAATTTGCTCCTTGGTGGCATGAGCCTAAATTGCCAACCAGTTTTCCAAATTTTCAAAAAACAATAAAAATAAAAAAGACAATCTCCTTGGTGGCATGAACCTAAACTGCTAACCCATTTTCAAAAAATAAAAATTTCAAAATATTCAAAAAGAAATGCTCCTCGATGACATGAGCCTAAACAACCAACAAATTTTCCGCAAATTTTGCTCCTTGGTGGCACGAGCATAAACTACCAACCAATTTCAAAAATAAAATAAAAAATAAAAAAGGCAACGCTCCTTGGTGACATGATCCTAAACTGCCAACCAATTTTCCAGAAAATTTCATAAAAATTCAAAAAAATAAAAATGCTCTGCGGTGTCATGAGCCTAAACTATCAACCAAGTTTCCAAAATTTCAAAAAAATAAAAAATAAAATTAAAAAGAGAGAAGACTCCTCAGTGGCATGAGCCTAAACTGCCAACCAAAGTCCAATCCAGGGCATAACCACCCTGTTTCAATGGAAAAATGTCAAACTCGTGCAATGTTAAAGAGCCGAGATAGGAAAAACGTCAAACTCGTGTGACGTTAAAGAGTGGAGACAGGAAAAACGTCAAACTCGTGCGATGTTAAAGAGCCATGACAGGAAAAACGTCAAACTCATGCGACGTTAAAGAGCCGCGACAGGAAAAATGTTAAACTCATGCGACGTTAAAGAGCCAAGGTAGGAAAAACGTCAAACTCGTGCGACGTTAAAAAGCCGAGACAGGTAACATCTAGCCCCGTATGATGTAAAATGTTGAATGTGTTCAGGGCACAACCACCCTGTTCAATGTGGTCAGGGCTCAACCACTCTGTTCAAACGTCTAGCCCCATATGATGCTAAAGGTCGGGTATATCCAATTTAATGTCAAACTCGTGCGACGTAAAAGAGCCGAGACAGGTAAAGTCTAGCCCCATATGAAGTAAAATGTCGGATATGTTCAGGGCACAACAACCTTGTTCAATATTGTTCAAGGCATAACGACCCTGTTCAATGTGTTCAAGGTACAACCACTTTGTTCAAACGTCTATCCCCGTATGACGTAAAAGGGTCAGGTGTATGGTCCATCGTTGCATGACATTAAACTGCTTAGACGGCTCTATGATTGCAGGAGTTAAAACTGCTAATCAACCTTGTTTTTCAAAATATCTTTCTCTTTTAAAAAATTTCACTATATGTCTTGTGATTTCAAAAACTTTAATTTCTTTGCTAAAATCGTGACCTGTCCCTGCTCCGGGTGTTATTTTAAATCTCCCCCAACTTTCAAATTTTCTAAAAATGACTTTTAAAATGAAGGAGCTTGGACACCCGTATATGATGAATACCGCACCACATTTGCCACGATTGCGGCGTTGCTGCCTCGTCTCTCACTTCGGATTCGGTCAGACAAGTCTCTTCTTATAGAAAGCTTTTCCCTATAAACAACCTTAAGAAACACTAAGGAGATCAAAGAAAATAACAGGGTTAAAAATTCAAATTGTGAATCCCCTGAAGTTAAGTGGCATGGCCAGAAAATCTAACTCGATTTTCAAGATTTTGTAACTCATCGACATCTCACGTCGAAAACTCTAAGAGGAAAATGCCCTAGGTGGGTGAGCTCGGTGAGCGCAATGACTGGGAGGGATTAATTGGCGTGGCCCTCAACCGCGTGACTTCATGACAAAATTTAAAATGTTTGCTTTATCTTTGATGTTCACTTGCCCTCGAAGGAGAGGGAACGCCAAAGTGCCTACTTCTTTGCCACTCACCTGTCCCTCGAAGGACAGGGAGTGCTAAAGAGGGGCAACTGTAGACACCCCATTTTAAATTTGGCAAATTCTGTGGTTTCTTGAACCCTTAGGACCACACATAACGTAGTCAATGCAAATCCATAGTTCACATAGCCTACCTCGTGATTCAGAACCAGTTGGCCTGCCCAGAACCCGCAGAAACCCTGTTTTGACTCAGATTTTTGTAAATGCCCTGTTTTACAAAAACAATCGTTAAAAATTTAAAAAAATTCCATTTTGACCCAAATTTTCTCTGAGAGCTTCTCAGGTGTGTGCAACACTGAGCGTGCCGCCCAGGGTACACGTCACGTGCTGCTTGAGGGACACGTCCCTTGCCACCCAACCTTGGGCGACACGAAAAATGCTTCCCGGGTGACACAACCTGTGCCGCCCAGACTTGGGTGACAAGGGGCGTGCCGTCCAGGTGACACACCCCGTGCTGCCCAGGTGACACGACCCATGTCGCTCATATCCGAGACCTTTAAAATGCATTTTTTACTGAGTTTGCTAGTTGGTTATGGGAAGATATTCTCCCCAACAAATTCACCTCCCGCCCCCCCATTTTAGCATCTTTTCGAGACAATTTAGAGGGTGACGGAGAGAGAAACATAGGGATTTCAGAAAAGGAGACTTTAGAGAGAAACAAAAATCCAGAGATAGAGATTGAAACTAGATAGAGAATGAGAAACCCTAGAGAAAACCCTAGCTTCCTGAGACTCTAACCCCAAAGTAAAAGAAAGCCTAGACCTAGGGCGCAACCACCCTAAATCTACCAGAGACGTGCTGATCGACATCTGGACCAGAAGGGCAAGAGGAACCGATTCTGATACCAGCGAGTCCCCGAAGGCTAGAGAGTCTGGGGTCATTCGGCCTAGTCAGGTACTCATTCTCCTTTCATTTGTTCTTTATTTTTTGTTATTTATTTTGATCTGATTTTGATTTGTTTTGATTGAAAATTTGTATTTTGAAATGCTTTGGATCATGCTGGCTCCGCCACAGATCTGTTATTTCTGAGCAGATCTAATCTCAGATCTGATATGATTGTTCCCATGCTCTTTGCCATTTTATTTCCTTCATTTTTCATCACTTCAAAGTGTCAGATTAGAGTGATCTACTTCTACAGATCGCTTCGAATTTACACGGTAAATAGTAGTTCCCGTCTAGCAGGGTCCAGTCGGGGGCTTTTGACCTATCCCAAAAGTCTGATCCCATGTTGGCTAGGGGATTTGAGGAAGAATACCCTGAAGCCTTTGGCAGATTAGACCCTGGCTTCGTCAGTTTCTTGCCTTCGTGATGGTCTTTAGCATTCCAGTGGGATCTTTTGGTCATTGTCCTCACCCTCAAGGACTCTTGTTGTTGTTGATGTTGAAATGTGGAAGATCATATGCGACTCTCACTCTCTGATGAGCCAATTTGAGTTCTTGATTGGATGCTGGAATTTGAGGACTTTAGGTAGCCCTCATTGGCCAGGATTGTGACTATTTTGAAATTGAGTGTCGTCTGAGGTTGTGGTCATGCGTCAACTTGTGTCATCGGTCCAAACACCCTTTTACGGGTTTTCACTTGGAAAAGCAAAGTGGCGCCGTAAAAAATAGTTTTTACCAACTTCTTTTATTTCTGTGGTCTTTTACCCACGACCTTGCAGTCATGTCCACCCTTTTCATCCGTTTTTGCTCACGATGCCCTTTTGGGGTTTTCACCTCGATTGGAATTTTTTTTCCACTGAACTCTCTTACTCATGGTTTCGTGACCCTGCACGTCCGTCATTTTACTCATGGCGTTCCCTTATTCAGGTGTACATCATGCCCATTTCTTGTGAAGGCATGTTTTTAGGGTCCTGCCTGCAAGACCTGTGCAAAGCCTTTTGTCATGCGGCCAGTAGATGCACTATAGTTTAGGGTCATACAACTGGACCATAGCGATGGTGACTGGTAGTGAGCGTGGTTGTGGCTTTGCCTTACTTTTGAGGAAAAGACACGAGGTTGCCTATGAAGAGTTGATGATGAATGAATGGTGGGTGAATAATAGTGACCTTCTTGCTGACGACGAGTATGGGAGGCAAGATGGCTTACCGTTTTGTGAGCGTGGGTAAGACTCACTGAGGGATGGTGAAAGATGGTCGTGATGAATGGACTCATTAGAAAGGTAATGAAAGTGGTGCGTGCACACGAACGGGTCGGTTAGGGAAGGCATGCACAAAGATGCACGTAAAAGGCCTGTGCGTGTGTGTTGTCTCACAGGAGAGGTAATGGAGGTGGTGTGAGCACACGAACGGGTCGATTAGGGATGACGTGCATGAAGATGCACATAAAAGGCGTGTGCGCATGTGTGGTCTCATTGGAGAGGTAATGTAGGTGGTATGCGCACACAAACGGGTTGGTTAGGGAAAATGTGCATGAAGATGCACGTAAACGTGGGTGTGCGCAAGCATGGGGGCATATTTAAGGTCATGCCTCTTGGACCTGAGAGAAGCAGTTTAACGTCATATGGTCAGGACCTGCATTGTGGTTTAAGGTCATATAGCTTGGACTGCAGTTATGCAGTTTAAAGTCATGCAACTCAGACGGTGTAGTTTAAGGTTATGCAACTAGACCTCTGCTATAGTTTAGGGTCATATAGTTTGGACCATGGCAGTGCAGTTTAAGGTCATAAATCATGAACAAGGTTATACATTTTAAAGCCATGCAATGAGGACCATGCGATTTAAGGTCGTACAAATAGACCTCTGCTACAGTCTAAGGTAATGTACTTCGGACCAAGGCTGTGCAGTTTTGAGTCATGCAGCATGGACCATGCAGTTTACGATCGTGCAACTAGACCTCCCTTAAAATATGGGTCATGTAGTTTGGACTATGATGCTAAGCCTTTCAACGTGATGAGGCCAGGACGTGTACTGTGGTTTAGGGTAACACAGCTAGACCATGGTCGTGCAGTATAGAGTCGTGTGATGAGGACTAAACAGTTTAAGGTCATGCAACTAGACCTTCGCTGTAGTTTAAGGTCATATAGTTTGGACCTCGGTCATACAGTTTTGAGTCGTGCGACGAGAACTAAGCAGTTTAAGGTCTTGAAACTAGACCTTTGCTACAGTTTAAGGTCATATAGTTTGGACCGCGACTGTGCAATTTAAAGTCATGCAGCGCGGACTGTCGTTATAGTTTAAGGTCATATAGTTTGGACCCCGGTCGTACAGTTTTGAGTCATGTGAAGAGGACTAAGCCATTTAAGGTCGTGCAACTAGACCTTCGCTACAGTTTAAGATCTATAGTTTGGACTGTAGCAGTGTAGTTTAAGGTCTTGCAGCACGGATCGTGGCGAAGGCATGCGGCTCCATGGGGAACAGAGCCATCATCAGAGACTGGACTCTCTGAGATGGCCCGAGACCTTACGCATGTCATGAAATTGGTTTCACGTCGATTGGGCTCGTGAGCAGCGTGATTCGGCTGCTCGTGCAAGGCACGATGCTACTGAATTTCTTGCACTTTCTTCCCGGATCAGAAACTTTCTAGCATTTCTTTGTGCTCGGGCATTATCACGGGGCATGCCACATATCGAATCGCTCGTCTTGATGCGACGAACATGCTCACCAAATTCGAGTGCGATCTGACTTGAGACGAGTGAGATATGAGTGTCGAATGTCACTGCTCATGATTGTCCCTTCAATGGTGTAGAGTTGTAGGGTGGCCGCACGGGAATAACGTGCGGCTCCTCCTGTTTCCTTCTTTTGCCTATAAATTCTTCCTGGAGTGTCCATTCGAGTTTAAATTTGACCCTTGGGGGTTTTCAGTCATGTCAGATCTAATGGCAGTGGTCCCACATCAAATTGAGACATCGACAATGTAGCTCTAGTTATAGGGTCACTTTCAGGGTGCTAGAGGCCGATTCTGTTGAAACTGTTTCTCAGTTTGCACTGCCTTTGACATGTCGAAATTATGACAAAAATTGGCAAGAGACTTTTCAGAGACTTCATGAAGATCTTGGCCAGTTTTGGGGATATTCTGAGACTGTTGGAATTTCCACTATTTGCTAGGCTTTTATTGAGCGGGGGCCCCATGGTCATGAAAAATATCTTCCAACACTTACAAGTATCAATCATACAGTACACACAAAAAAACACACCTTATTATTATCAATCATGCAGTGTACTTTGGGCACGCAACACAAAATCATAGAGCCACAAAAACAAAAAGGCAGGTCCTGCGATACACTCAAAGCAGGCACCGCAAAATCACAGAATCTCAAATCAGAGAGTCAGGTCCTGCAATACGCTTGAGCATGTACTACAGAAACATAGATTCACACCGTCACATAGTCAGAAAATCGGGGCCTGCAATATGTTCAAAGCAGGCTAATCAATCACATGTCACACTATGGTCATGGCATACGCTTAAAGCATGCCAATCAATCACATATCACAGTATGGTCATGCACTACGCTCAAAGCATGCCAATCAATATCATATTACAGTATGGTCATGCAGTACGCTCAAAGCATGCCAATAAATCACATAGTTAGGCCCTACAATTCGCTCAAAGTAGGCACCTTACCGATATCTCAAAGTCAAGCGCTGCAATATGCTCAAAGAAAGCACCTCAAAATCACAGAATCACATAGTCAGAAAGTCAGGTCTTGCAATACGCTCAAAGCAGGAACCGCATAATCATAGAGTCCGGCCCTGCAATACGCTCAAAGCAAGTACCTCACTAAAATCAACTAGGACCACGCAATACACTCAAAGCATGCCCAAGAAACTGTGTAGCACTCGCGACGTTTATACCATGTTTCATACATCACATTTCACTCATCGCAAGATTGACCACATAGGTCAAAGCATAAGACACTTATCACTTCAATCACATGGCTAACAGTTCTCAACTAGACGGGATAGGATATACCCCCCAAACTAAGTTCCACACAATCATCATACAAAAAGGATCTCCAATCAATCGCACACAATAGAAAACACAATCAAACAATAAAATTTCAAATGCTATTATATGTGCCAAAATATGGTGTTACAATAACAATGAGAGGAAACAAAGTCGAACAAAATTTTTGATTTCACATTACACTCAAAACACACTTCTAGTACTTCGAAGTCGAGGCCTTAACTCCTTCCCCACCGAGTGCAAGGACCCGACCTTGAGTCTTTGTTTTGGGCTCGTTCTTCAATTTCGGGCAATCTCTAATTAGGTGACCCAACTTGCCACAGTTGTAACATGCTTTTGTCTTTAACCAACACTTAGATGGCCTTGCTTTCCACAAGAAGTACAATGCATGAGCTGGATCTGCTTGACATCGCTCTGGGAGGTCTTTTGAGTCTTGTCAATCCTCCGCCTTTCCTTTTCCTCGTGGACCCCCAAGGGAAGGAGGTCCTATCCTTCGCGTCTCTTTCTTCAGTCGATATTAATCACACTCTTTTTCCACCTTCCTAGCCAAGGCCACCAATTGAGAGAAGGCCTTAAGATTGGTTGACAAAACTCTCCCCGTGATATCGAGCAGCAAACCTCTCTCAAACTTGCTTGCCTTCCTAGCCTCTGTGTTGATGATATGCAACACATATCGGGATAACTCTGAAAATTTCACCACATATTGATCAACGGTTAGATTCCCTTGTTGTAACTCTATGAATTCAACCTCTTTCCTTTCCTTTATTGATTCAGGGAAATATTTCTTATTGAAGGCCTCCAAAAATCCTTCCCAAGTAGGTACTATCTCATTCTCTTCCCATGCCTGCTAGGCTGAACACCATTAATGTTCGGCGTCCCCTTCTAACATGAAGGAATCTAGTCTCAACTTCTTCTCATCAGAGCACTGTAGGACTCTAAAGATCTTTTCTACTTGCATTAGCCATATCTCTGCTTTCTTTACACTTCCCTGTCCTAAGAAAGTCGGAGGTGCCCTCCTCTTAAACCTCTCTATCAGGTTACTATCATTCTGTTCTGAGGTAGCGGTGGATAAGGCCGGCATTGACTCTTTCATTAATCAAGTAATAGCCCCTAGAGTTCTACAAAATTCATCGAGGCCCTCAATGTTATAGTTGTTAGAACTCTCATAGTAGCCACAAGCTTTTGGCATCTTCAACCTAGTCCAAGGAACATCCAGTCATTACTCTATCCTAAAACCACTCTACGGACACTATTAAAACTCCCCAAGCCAAGGAACCAATCCTGGCCGCTCTGACACCATAACTGTCATGACCCCGCCCCCAACCCCCTTGCCGTACTCGTTGGAGGGTGACCGATTGCGGGTTCGTAATCTAGAGGTAGCGAATGCCACTCAGGTCGGAGTGCACTCATCGCTTTATTAACACGGTAAACAAAGCAAATCATGGCAAGGAATTAAAAACAATGAATCTAAAAGGCAGAAGAACATCTAGAAACAAAATTCCCATACACCAAAAATCCACTATAAAATATTTCTTAAAAAAAAAGACATTTCATCTCAGTTTGGGGCATCATGGCCCAAAAGTACATGTGATCCACAATGAACAATAACGAAGGCCAAACTGCCCACTAGAACATACAAAAGGAGAGAGTGTCTTTGTCAACTCCGGATCTCAACCGTCAACTGCTTCCACTAAGCCACGTCTTCCACCTGTGACTCTTGCTCTACAAAGATGGTGAACAAAATAATAGAATGAGCTATACAGCCCAGTAAGTAAGTCTAGATACTAAGCATAATCAATAAATCTATCATTGTATAAATATCAGATAAATAAAAAAAATCTCATCAGTGTATCAATCACAGGCATCATTAGAATTCTCATTCGATTAATACAATAATTGACGTTCACATTCATATAACAGAGAGCATATGGAGTAACAGTTCAGAAAACCTTTCCTTAAGGAATATCATCATGATACATAACAATCATGCACTTCACATTATCGTTCATTCATCGATACCGAACACATTTCACAGTAGACGTTCTTATATTAACAGAGTATACTCTTGTTTTATCAAAGAGCACATTCCCATTTCATGATAAACAGATGGTCAAGTCGTGCAACACACCCAAATCATGTACCTCATTGGCATTAGTCACATAAGTAGGCCCTCCAATACTCTCAAAGTAGGCACCTCTCAACTCAATCTGGGCCATGCGATACGCACAAGGCATGCCGAGGATTCTCATAACACTAATCACACCATTCACATGAATAGGCCTGCAATACTCTCAAAGCAAGAACCCCTCAATCTCAATTTACCTCATTGACATCAGTCACATAAGCAAGCCCTGCAATACTCTCAAAGCAGGCATCCCCCAATCTCAATCATGGCTGTGGAATACGCACAAAGCATGCCAAGGGTTCTCAGAATGCTATTCGCATCAGCCACGCTACCAATGGGTATTCCATTGCGTAGCGGCCATTATCACCATATCATAATAGAACAATGCCCACTACTAATGGGTGGCCCATTGCGTAGTGGTCAGTATCATAGTATATCATGGTACCATAACATACTCAAGAATTAAATTTTCCCATACTTAGTCAGTACTTTCTGACAGATAATTCTAGTCTCATCAATCAAATTTTGAGTCTTGATCACAATTATATAGCTGTCATGAAACACTAAAACACTTAACACAGCGCAATGTGTTAGAAGTGATAATTGCTATCACATAACATTATGCTTAGCAATTATAACTTCTAACACATTTCACTTAGTCGATCAGTGAGCACTTCATTCAAAAGAGTGTACAATATCACCACATTCACCACCAAGGTATTCTCATAGAAAAAGGGCGTTATTATCAAATCGTGGAGGATTCCATGTGGTTTTAAAACCACTTTCAAAATACACTCACTCATTATTCATATAAAAGTGATTTGAACACATTTGGTCAGGGTTTAGCATAAAACAATTTATTTATCAAGACAGGCACAAAGCTGAAAATCTTGGTGTTGAATGACGTACCCCCTTCCTCGGAGGCATAACTCTCAATCTAGGGAAGATTTCAAAATAATTTAAACATGCAACTTTAAGTTCACTCATATATCTCTCAAATGGCAGTGGTTTGAAGGCATTTGAAAATCGTTTAACAGATTAAGGATTGATACAAGACACATGACAATTGATGGGTTCCCTGCAACTAATGCAGCGACATACCCTGACGTTTCGGGGCATATCTCCCAATCTATGGGGAATTTCAAAATGAGTTTTCATGCAACTTTAAGCATACTTAGAGATATTTTGAAATAGTGGAGGTTTAAAAACATTTGGATGTCATTTGGTGGGTCAAGAGCTCGGCGCAAAGTAGGAGAGTTTCTGGAATTCCTGCAGCTGTGGTAGTGACACACCCCCACATTTTGGGGCGTATTTCTTAATCCCTGCACACTTTCGAACTGATGTAAAAATCACGATTAAAATAAACAAGCATATTTTTCCTTTAAAATAAGTTTGGGCTCGTTTGGACATTGTTTGGTCACTGAAAAATATGATGCAAGAATAGTCACAATCCTGAAAAATCTCATTCTCAAGCTTGACATACCTCAAAGAACACTTAGAAATTCACAAACCAAGATAATACTTGATGCACAACCATATTCATATACAGTAGTCACACAAGAGAACTACGATTAAAATTTTCACAGCTAACAAGTTCATTTGCATAGCTCAGACAACCATGGAATTAGAGGCATGAATCTAGCATTTCCAATCTCATCTACCCCATACAAACTTGCATGCTTCTCCCCATCATTTTACCCAATACTCATGCTCAAAATCAATCCCTACAACCAATTGATGCAAAGAAGCTAGACCCACTTACCCTTATGTTCACAGTGTCTCAAGAACTCCCACTGGCAGGCCACTCAAGCTCCAAACAATGGTGTCTCAATGACAACAGCAAAGAACTCTAATCTTGGGCTCTAGAGAGAGAAAGTATGAGGGAAAAAACGATAGTGAGAAGGAAGGGGAGAGGGCTTTAAGTATCCGGGGTAGGTGGGAACCATGTGGCTATCATGCATGGCACTGACAAGTGTGGCGCTAACACATACGACTCTGACAGAAATGGTGCTAGCAAGGTACGGTGGTTAGGTGCCTCGATCTCACCTTCCAGATCTAAATGACCTGGCGGCACGTATCACGGGTTTTTAATGAACATGAGATTTGAGATCGCTCTCTCAGAACCTTGCTCAAGAGTAAGGGTAGGTATATCAATTGATGAGAGAGGAATTTAAGGTGGGTTCGAGACTTACTTGGGCTAGCTCACGTGGGCGCCCCTCTTAGATCATGAAAAAAGCACCCCAGTTGCTTTAACTGGTTCGAAATCTCTTCCCATGACCTGCAATCCTCTTGTTTTCTGCACAACATTTCTATGGTTAATTGGCGAGACAAGTGGGTCGAAGAGACCCACCCTTGTCTTGGGGAATCGCATGCTCATATGAGGGAGTGATGAAACAGAAGGCTTCAGTAAAGAGAGAAAGGAGAAGAAAACTTGACAAAGGGGTGAGACTAGCCTGGCGGCCGGAATGCTACCTACTCGGAGTGGTAGTAAGACGGGCATGGTTCTCAAGACCAGCACGGTGTCAATATTACTCTAAACTAAGACTGATATGGTGGCGCTAGCCTATGTCTACCCTCAATTAAATGAGAAGAGAAAAGAGTGAAAAGAAGGAAAGAGAGCGATGCAGCAGAGGGGATAGGGTCCCGACGGCACTAGGCGTTGCCACTATTTCTCACTATTTCTTATGTCGTCGTTGGCAACATAAGAAGGGAACGTGCCCCTGCGCGGGCGACAATAGCCTCTCATGGAGTGCACGGGGATAGCCATTTGCGAAGTGGGTGGCAATAGTTCTCATGAGACACACGGCAACAGGAGTGGGGCGTGAGAAGAACGGCGATGAGCACCGAATGCACGAAGGAAGGCGATGGGCACCGAGCATGCAAAGGAAGCTTGCAGACGAGATAGGTGTTACTGAGGCCTCTAGAGCATGGCAGTAGGTATTGCCGTTTGTGATAGGCGTGTAACAGGGGAAGATCCCTGCTGACGACAATGAATTTCACCTTCTAAGCTCTTCAATAGGGTGTCGAAGCTATGTATGTGAACGACAATGAGCAGCGCCATCTGTAGGCCTCACTGAGAGAGAGAGACAGATAAACAGAAGGGGAAGAAGACTCGCGCATGGCACTGCCATCACCATGCGTGACCTGTGAGACCACGGGCGAGGCATGCATGGCACTGCCACTGCCTCAGAAGACCTCCACGAGGAACTCAGATCGAGAAAAGGAAGATGAAGAAGAAGAGAGAGAAAAAAAGAAAAGGAAGAGAGAGATCTGCCTCAAGTTTCAGGGTACCGATCAAAAGTTTCTCTCACTTTGTTCTCTCTCTCCAAATGTGACCTAACAAAGGTAAGAAAGAGAAACTGTATTAAGTAAAAACTCTCTCTTTTGTGAGGGATTGAGTCAGTGTTCTCTTTTGTGCATACAATGATGGTACGTATATATAGAATTTTCCCCAAACATGGGTTGATGATCAAAAGTAACCCTAATTGCTAAAAATTAAGATTAAAATGATTGAAAATAAATTAGAAAATAGGGTGCAAAATGGTAGATTTGGCCCTTCCTAATAATTTGTGGAATTCCAGAACAGTCCCTTTGTAGCCTTAAAACTTGCGTGATCTTGCATGGATGATTCGAGATTGTTCTGATGCCTGGTTGATCGAAAGATGATTGTTTTCTTGTAGGGCTTGACATGAAGTTCGATTTGATACCAAATTTGAGCATAGATCGTGTTTTTAGGGTACGATCATGTGACTTAAAATTTGAATGAATCTTAAAACTTCAGATCAAATGTGTGCTCATTCCTTGATGTTTTTATGTGATTTCTTCGTTGGATTACACTGAGCATACCTTCACGAATGTGGGGCAACAAACGCAGCTTGATTCGGTACCCAAATGAAGATTTTGCAACTTTGGAGTTTTGGTCAGAATCTGGAATTTTGGCGACGGAATTTGCAGTCACTTCATCCGCTTCGTGTGCAAAATTTGACTGTTCATCATGTACGGGGTTCTGGTTAGAGTTAGCTCGTGACCTTACACACACGATGGAATTGGTCTCGCTTCGCTCGGGCTCGTGAGTGGTGTGATTTGGATGCTCATGCGATACATGTCGCTATTGAATTCCTACATTTTATTAATGGATCAGCAAGTTCTCTCTAGCTTTTCATCGCGCTTGAGTGTCGTCACGGGGCGTGTCGCATATCAAAACATTCGTCTTGATGAGACGAATACGCTCACAAAAAATTGGGTTTGATTCGACCCCATACGAGTGAGATATGAGCATAGAAAGTCACTGGTCATGACTCTCCCTTCAATGGTGTAGAGGTGCAGGGTGGCCGCACGGGGAATAGTTGTGGCTTAACTTCTTCCTGGAGTATCCGTTCAAGCTGAAAATTGACCCTTGGGGGTTTTCAACCATGTTGAATCCAATGGTGGTGCTGTCAAAGAAAATTGAAATATAAAAAATGTAGTTCTAGTTATAGGGTCTATTTCAGGGTGCTAAAGGCTGATTTTGTTGAAATTGTCTCTCAGTCTACACCACCTTAGATATGTCAGAATGTGACGAAACTTGGCAGGAGACTTTTGAGATTCCTCATGAATATCTTGCCCTATTCTGGGGCTATTTTGAGACTTTCAATATTTCCACTGTTTGCTCGGCTTTATTGAGTGGGGGCCCCATGATGAAGAAAAATATCTTCCAACAGCATGGCCGGCCGAATGTTGTGCTTCGAGAATCGAGAAGTGCAATCATTTGGGAAGTTTGAGGGATCTTGTTAAAGTCCCCACCCTCAAGGGACTATTTGTGATTCTGAAGCGTGAGGCCATTGTAGGGACCTTCTCGGACAGAATCAGGCCTGAGGGATCTTGTCGGAGTCTTCACCCTCAAGGGACTATTTGAAATTCTGAAGTGTGAGGCCTTTGTATGGACCTCCTCGGACAGAATCAGGCCTGAGGGATCTTGTCGAAGTCCTCACCCTCGAGGGATTATTTGTGATTCTAAAGCATGAGGACTTTGTAGGGACCTCCTTGGACGATGTGGGTAAGAGTGAGGTCATTAGACGCTAATCCCAATGGGGTGAGGATCCTTCTTGAGATTAGGTTGACTTTTGACCCTCCATCTAGCATGATCCGATTGATAGGGCAGGCGTGGAGTTCTCCATTCACAAATATGGGGAAATTGTGGAATTTACCCCCAACTGAAGGTCATCTTTAGAAAACGAGATTGCTATGAACCCACTTAGGATGGCTAGCTCAACCTCAATGGGCTCCACTTCGGTCTCGTATACATCTACGTTAGAAAGAGCTTGCTCCGGGGCCATACAATAAGCTCTAAACAGCAGGAGGGCATCATATATACTTAAAAGGGCTAAAAGCTTTCTCAAGTGCCTAATTACATCGTTCTTCAGTTTATCCTCATTAGTCTTCTGTGTGTTTGATCTAGTCACTGGTGTAGATGGTAAGCTTAGGAACATGCTTTGGTTGGGTTTTGGTTTGTGACACTGGCTGACTTTGTTGCTCACCCGGTGCGGTCTAGGTTGATGAGGAAGTGATAGGGACTTGTATAACAGATGTAGAAGTTTGAGGTTTAGGCTTACGGGAAAGTGAAGGATCATGAAATTTGAGAACCTTGAGCTTTTGAGGTGTGGAACAAGAGCCTGAGGATAACTCGGTTTTCACTTGGGAGGACAGGGCGTCGATGACTATCGAGAATCCAGCCACCTGGGCCAAAATCTCTTTGAGATGCTCTTGCTGTGGTCGGGTGAGGCTGGTGCCTCCGAACTCTCCATTTAGAGTGTTGAAGTCTAAGCACTGTCGAGCTGTACATGTGGAGAAAATAGAAGAGGAGGGAGGAGAAGAAGAGTTAGAACGTTTAGGGTAGCTTTTTACGTTGTCACCGGAATTGAACGTGTGCATGGGTATTTTAGGTCTTTCCCCAGCGTTGACCATTGTGGGGTAATTTTAGCGTCACCACGCATATTGGAGGAATCCCGAGCTACTGGTGGCTCAGAGATGTTTGCCTGATTGGACGAAAGGATAAGGCGAGCTACGCCAGGGATGAAGTCTTGCAAAGTCGGGATTGGAGGAAAAGGCCCGAGGAATTCTTCCTTGATTGCTAACTGAGGGATGGGATTCCTTCGGCAGGCTAACCTAGGTGCTTGCCTTCTCTTTCTGGATCCCTATGGGGGTGTTTGGACTGCCCTATCGGGCTGGTGCGTAGTCCTAGCTTGGTGGACTGCCTCACACTTCAGGGATTTGAGCTTTCTTTGCCCATGGTGGACTTCCCAGGGTTGAGAGGTTGAGGATTCCGAAGGGTCCAGTGCATGGTCTTGAAGGTCTTATAGTGTGGTGTCCTCTTGAACGAGCACGACGGCCTGGATGAGTTCTGGGAGAATCGCACAAACGATGTTGCCTTGCTGGACTTTCTCCACGACTATAGCTTCAAATCCAGAGCACTCGTTGAATTCGTGGCCCCATACTTGGTGATGTGGGAATCAGAGCTTTTTCGTACCCTAGGCAATATGCCTTGGCTGCTTGACGGGCTTGGGAGTAACGAGGCCCTGTTGGAGAATCACCTCAAAGAGGGCTGGCAGGGTCTGGTCCTGCGTTTCTCTGGGCTGGCACTGGGAGATCTTCTTGCACAGGTGGAAGAGGGACTGTATCTTCTCTGGTAAAAGCTTATGGAAGCCAGCGCACTCGCTGATGTCATGATGTTGTATCTGGTGCTATGCGCACTAGAGGTTCTCGGTTCCTGGAGGCAGTAACTTGGGCTGCCTTGTCGGCTTGGGAGTGACGAGTCCTTCTTCGAGCATTATGGAGAAAAATGCACCGAGAACAGTGGGTGCCTTGTCACCCTCTTGGATCGTGATTATGTGAGAAGCCTCAGTTGCACCGAACGCCTTCTTCAACTCTTCGAGGTTTATCTAACCCTTATTGATAAGGACTTCGTTACTTTCGTTGAACTTATAACAGTCGTACCCAGCCAACTCTATAGTATTGGCCTTCGACAGCTGTATCATGTTTTGTTTTAACAGCAGTCAAAGCAGTGCAGGAGTCCACTCCTTGTCGAAGGGGTAAACTTTATTCTAATGTTGGATCCAGATGTTATTTCACTTAGAATTTTTAGGAGGAGAGACATGATTGTTGGGCTGCTACTTACCCTTGGCCGGAGACGTCTGTGCCTTGAAAAGGTCCAGGGTTTGAGAAGCCGCGCTCTTAGTGTTAGTCATGATGACGGCTGCGTTGATCACTACTTTTTGATTGCCCCAACTGTTGGAGCGAGAGTTTGAACCAGAGGGTTACTGACGAGGGCTGCCATGGTGCTTGAACAACCCGTCAATATGAACTACCTTAGAGATGAGCTCTGACATGAATGGTGGATTGAGTGCCTCGACATGCAGGGCGATCTCAGGAAGCATGTTCCATATGCAAGTCTGGACCGCTTCCTTCTCAGTCATGGGAGTGGTGTGGAAGGTTACCAACTCTCTCCATTGGGTGATGAACTTGTCAACCGGCTCACTAGGGTCTTGCATCGGGGTGAGGAGTTCGATGGTCTCCATGTTCCTTTTGACTTCGTAGAAGCGTTGGTAAAATAATTGCTCCATCTCTTGCCACGTGTGTACCAAGTTGGGAGGCAGCCGAGCATACCACTGGAAGGCTGGCCTTTCGAGCGTCTCGATGAACTGGCAGAGGAGGTGTGATCTGTCAATTCCCGTCTCTCGAAAGGCCACCTGAAAGTGAGTAGTATGCTTATGTGGAGACATAGTACGGTTGAACAGGGGATGCTTCCCCTTTTGATAGTTCAGAGAGAAGGGTACTTGGTCAAAGTACGAAGGGTATGGCTTCTGGTAGAGCAGCACCTCTTGCATGCCTGGGACCTTATTCTTGAGGCTATGGGCCACCATAGAATCTATGTCGGTTTGGGAGACCCCACAGGAGGCAGAATTGTTCTGGGATACCGGTGGGGGAGTTTGCCTAGGAACTGTGCCCTCATCAATCGGGGAATCAGTCTCATGGTGAGAGGAACTGGGCCTGGAGGCTTCTAAGTGTTCCATCTTTTCAAGGATAGAAGGCATCATTACCGTGAACCTAGTCATTCTGTCTTCATGGGCTTCGTCAGGGTCATTGATCACCATGATGCTGACCGTCTCTTCTGGGAGATCAGAGCCTGGAGGAGGAGTGGACTACTAAGGTCAGCGACTCCTGGCTGGCAAGTCAGTCTACAGGGGCTCAGCTTGCCTCGATTAGATTCGAGCCTTGTGCGTCGATTTTGTGAGGATCGATTTTCGATGGTCTTGGGACCGTGGCTTCTAGGCAGTGACGACCCAACAATACTCTTGGACTCGCTCAGGTTCTAGAGTTTGAAGAGGGAAAAAGGGATTACGAGGCAGGAGGTCATCAAGGGTGGTGATCTTGACTGCCTTGGAGGCTTCTCTGGTCAGGATCTGAAGGCCTCTCTTCTGCTAATCCTGAGATGGCTGTGGACTTCATTCTAGAACCGAGACTGAGACCTGGTCTGCCTTGCCTTCTTTGAACATGTGAGGGCCATGTTTATGAGCTGGAGTAGGGAGTGGGGTCCAAGGATAGAAGGCAGCCTGGGTTTCTGCCTTGGAGGCTAGAGTACGCTGTCTGAAATCAAGTCGTTGCCCCAAGTTCCTTTATGAGGCCCATGTGAATCGCCGACCTGAGGCTAGCACAAGATCGTACTCTTAGGGAAGACCTTTGAGTACCAGGGCTTAGGGTTCTTGATGGGTTTTGAGCGCGCGACAGAGGAAGTAGCTAGTTCACGACTCCGCCTGAGAACGGACTGGGGAGGAACCTGTGAAAGCGGTGTGTGTGCACCTTGAGGGTTAGCAGTCCGGGTGACTTGGGGTCAACCCGGGCTTGGTCAATTGGTTCGACCTTAGGAGGTTGTGACCCACGAGCTTGTGCTTGTGAGGGATGAGACAGAAGCTCATCTCTCATAGAGTGGGACCGTGTGTGCTGAGGAGGAGGACAAAGCAATCGACCCTCGTGTGCTCTAGGTGGCATCGAGCCAGTGCTGCTCCGAGCAGTGGAAAGCGAATACATGGCACACACAGTTTAGCTCAAGAAGGCAAGCCGTTGATGTGAGCTCAAGGCAACATGGGGGTTTCCTCGAAGTGTGGCTCGAGTGGATGGACCACGACCCCTTGGGTGTGTGCAAGAGGTGGAGGTTGCAGGGTCGCCGCCTTGGTGTGCCGAGCCTCTAAGTTTAGAGGTACGAAGAGGTGAAAGAGTACAGGGGGTTGCCTTGTGGCGAACCTCAAGAGCGACGACAATTTGCTTGCCTCTCGCCAAAGTGATGGGGGCAGCCTTTGGTGTGCTTCAGTAATATGACTGGCAAGGGACTTATTGGTAGCAGGGTTTGTGTTGTATGCGGTGGCAGATGTGCCACCGATGCAAGGGGCCTTGGTGGAGGGTCCACCAGGATGAGGAAGCGAGGAGTCAAAACTTTTAAGTCCCCTCTCGCGCTAACCCTGGTAGGAACCTGGGAGCCGGACCATGAGTCCTGACTCAGAAGGAGAGTTGGGAAGGAAGCTTGAGCAGTTCGCTTCCCTGAGACAGTCACGAGTGCGGGGATGAGAAAATCCCCGACTCGGATGAACGGGTTGAACAACCCGGATGCCATAGAAAGATATGCAAAAAGTAAAAGAGGTTACTGGTCAAAAGAGAGGGAACCGACTAAGGGGTAGTTAGTCCCCAGTGGAGTCGCCAAGCTGGTTAGGTGCCTCGATCTCGCCTTCCGGATCTTGATGATCTGGTGACACATATCTTGGGTTTTTGGCAAACCCGAGATTTGAGATCGCTCTCTCAGAAGCTTGCTCAAGAGCAAGGGTAGGTATACCAACTGATGAGAGAGGAATTTATGGTGGATTCGGCACTTACTAGGGCTAGCTCGGGTGGGCCTCCTCTTAGATCATGAAGAAAGCCCCTCAGCTGCTTTAGCTGGTTTGAAATCGCATCCCTTGACTTACAATCCTCTTGTTTTCTACACAACACTTTTATAGGTAATTGCCGAGACAAGTGGGTCGAAGAGCCCTTGTCTTAGAGCATCTCATACTCATATGAGGGAGTGATGAAATGGAAGGCTTCAATAAAGAGAGAAAGGAGAAGAAAAATTGACAAAGGGGTGTGACTAGCACGACGGTTGGAAAGCTACCAACTCGGAGTGTTAGCAAGACGAGCATGGTCCTATAGACCAGCATGGTGTCATTACTAATCTGAACTGAGACCGATATGGCAATGCTAGGCAAAGTCTACCCTCAATCAAGTGAGGAGAGGAAAGAGTGAAGAGAAGGAAGGAGTGCAGAAAGAAAGAGAGCGAGATGGTGGAGGGGATAGGGCCCCGACACCGCTAGGCGTTGCCACCCATGACCATGAGGTAGCAGTGTCATGGCCCTGGAACGACATTAGACACTACTGCTCATGGCTAGAGTGTGCGTAGAGGACTATGGACGGCGTTAGACATTGTTGTTGGAATCATAAGAAGGTAACGCTCCCCTGCGTTGGGGGCGATATCCACTCAAGGAGTGCGTGACGATAACCATTTGCCAAAAGCACGGCGATAGTTCTCATGAGGCGCACGGCGACAGGTGTGGGATGGAAGAAGAATGGCGATGAGCACAGAACGCGTGGAAGCAACTCGCGGACGACGATGGTCACCAAGCACACGAAGGAAGCTCGTGGATGGTGATAGGTGTTGCCAAGGCCTCTAACAGGCGGTGATAGGTATCACCGTCTGTGATAGGCCCACAACAGGGGATGACCCATGTGGGCGGCAATGCGTTTCACCATCTGGGCTCTTCATTGGGACGTCGAAGCTACCACTGCGGACGAAGATGAGCAGCACCGTCTACAGGCCTCACTAGGAGAGAGAGACAGATAAACAGAAGGGGAAGAAGACTCGCACATAGCACTGCCATCACCATGCGTGACCTGTGAGACCACGGAAGAGGCATGCAGGACACTGCCACTACTGCACGTGGCCTCTACGAGGAACTCAGACGGAGAAGAGGAAGAAGAAGAAGAAGAGAGAGAAGAAAAGAAAAGGAAGAGAGAGAAAATCTACCTCAAGCCTAGGAGTACCGATTAAAAGTTTCTATCACCTTGCTCTCTCTCTCTCCAAACGTGACCAACAATGGTAAGAAAGATAAATTGTATTAAGTAAAAACTCTCTCTTTTATAAGGGATTGATTTTGTGTTCTTTCTTTTATGCATACAATGATGGTACGTATATATAGAATTTGCCCCAAACATGGGTGGATGATCAAAAGTAACCCTAATTTCTAAAAATTAAGATTAAAATTATTTAAAAGAAATTAGAAAATAAGGTGAAAAATGACATATTTGCCCCTTCTTAACAATACGTGGAAGTCCAGAACAGTCCCTATGTTGTCTTAGAACTTGTGTGATCTTGCATAGATGATCTGGGATCGTTCTGATGCTCAGTTGATCGAAAGATGATTGCTTTCTTGTAGGGCTTGGAATGACGATCGATTTGATACCAACTTTGAGCCATGGACCGTGTTTTTAGGGTATGATCGTGCGACTTGAAATTTAAATGAGTATTGAAACTTTCGATCTATTCGTGCTCGTTCCTTGATTTTTTTTGTGATTTCTTTATTGGAGTACACAAAGCATGCCATCATGACTGTGGGGCAATAAACGCGGCTCGATTCCGTGCCCGGATAAAGATTTTGCAACTTTGGAGTTTTGGCTGGAATCTAGAATTTCGGCGATGGAATTTGCAGTCACTTCGTTGGCTACGTGTGCGGAATCCGACCATTCATCAGGTACGAGGTTCGGGTCAGAGATAGCTCGAGACCTTACGCATGTGATGGAATTGGTCTCTCACCGATCGAAATAGCGAGCAACGTGATTTTTCCACTCGACCGAGACACGACGCTGTTGAATTTTCTGCACTTTCTTCACGGATCAGCAACTTCTCTCTAGCTTTTCTTCAACTCGAGTGTCAACACGGGGCGTGCCACATATCGAAACGCTCGTCTAGATGAGAGGAATACGCTCACAAAATTTGGGGTAGATCCGACCTTAGACGAATGAGATATGAGCATCAAAATTCACTGTTCTTGATGCCCATTCAATGGTGTAGAGTTGCAGGTTGGCCACACGAGAATAGCGTGTGACTCCTCCTCTTTCACTGTTTTGCCTATAACTTCTTTTTGGAGTGTCCGTTCAAGCTAAAATTTGACCCTACGGGTTTTCAACCCTGTCGGATTCAATGGTTGTGGTCCCACAATAAATTGAGGCACCGAAAATGTAGCTCTAGTTATAGGGTCCGTTTCAGGGTGCAAGAGGTGATTTTGCCAGAACTGTTTCTCAGTCTGAACTGCATTAGACATGTCAGAATGCGACAAAACTTGGTAGGATACTTTTGAGAGTTCTCATGAAGATCTTGGCTTGTTCTGGGGCTATTTTGAGATTGCCGAGATTTCCATTGTTTGCTAGGCTTTATTGAGCGGGAGCCCCATGATGATGTAAAATATCTTCCAACATACGGTAGCAGTCACCTCATCGCTTTTCACTCATGGCACTATGCTTGCTTCATGTGTGGCGAAGCTCTAGATGGTGCTACGCTCGTGGCGATGCTCTTAACGGCGCTACACCCATGGTGATGCTCCAGATGGCGCTACGCTTGCGACGATGCTTCATACTGCGCTACCTTACGACGATGCTCCAGACAGCACTACACTCACGGTGAAGCTCCAGACAGTGCTACCCTGATGGCTATGCTCCATGCGGTGCTACCCTTGTGGTGATGCTCCAGATGGAACTACCCTCACGGTGATGCTCCAGACAATGCTATACTCGCGGCGATGCCCCAAACGGCCCTACACCCGCGGCGATGCTCTAGATGGTGCTACACTCGTGGTGATGCTCTAGACGACGCTACCCTCGCAACGATTCTCTTATGCGCATGACGTTTCCTCTCTTTAATGCACGATGCTTCCTTCTGTTCGTGCACGACGTTACCCCTTACACTCGCGGCAGTATGCCTTCTTCGTTTGTGTCGAGCGTGTGTTTCCTTCACTTATCTCTATTATCATGAGCATCATTAGTCCAAAAGAATTGGTGTCCTTACATCATCTGCGTCCACTTCGATTCTCAGTTCAATATGTCTCCACTCTACCACCCAAACGGGAGTGGGCCCTGGTCAGGACAGTTTAATGGTAGCTCCAAGCTTTGTGAGTGCATCAACTTGCAAATTCAACCTCCTGGGGATGTGACTTAAACAAACATCCTCAAGGCTTGAGGGTGTCTTTTCTCACCTCATAGACCCCCTTAAGCTGTCGAATAACCAACTCAGAGTCATCGAAGGCATTAACCATTTCCAAGTCTAAATCAAAGGATATCTCCAATCCAATTATAAGGGCCTGATATTCTGCCTTGTTATGGGAACTGGCTTCGGTGAGTGAAAAGGATAAAGGACGCATCCCTCCTTTCGGAGTCATGAATACCACTCTGGCACCTCCTCGATCAGATTAAAAACCTCTGTTGAAGTACATCTCTCAAGCATGAGCAAGATCTGCACATAATACTTCTTCATCAAGGAGGTCACTTGATAAAGGAGATTCTGTTAGTAAAAGATGTGTCGCTAAAAAATCAGCTAGGGCTTGACCCTTGACAGCCGTTTGTGGTACATATGTGATGTTGAATTCCATCAGCAAAAATGCCCACTTAGCAATGCGTCCCGACAAGCACGGGTGTGTCATGAGAAACTTTATAGGGTCTGCTTTCGATATAAGCTTTACTTCATGGCAGAGCAAGTAATGGCGAAGCTTTTGTATCTCAAAGATTAGAGCTAGGCACATTTTCTCGATATGGGGTAATTCTTCTTAGCCCCTTGCATTCTGCGGCTGAGATAATATAGACAGTTTCTTTCCCCTCGTCATTGTTTTGCACCAATAGTGCCCCGAGTGACTCGTCCAGAGTTGCCACATACAGGATGAGGGGTTTTCCCAGCACCGGTGTAGAGAGCACTAGAGGATTGAGTAAATATCGCTTGATGTCATCAAGTGCTGCTTGGCATGCTTCATCCCAGATGAATGGAGTATCCTTCTTTAACAGGTGCGTTAAGGGTGTACATCGACTTGAGAGGTTCGAGATGAACCTACGGATATAAGCCAGCAGCCCTTAAAGGGACCGTAGCTCTCGCAATGTAGTTGGTGGCGGCATTTCCTAGATAACCTTGATCTTGACTGGATCAACTTATAGCCCTCGGTGTCTGACAATGAACCCCAAGAATTTTCCTTAGCGCACACGAAAAGCGCATTTCAACCGGTTCATCTTGAGCTGATGAAGGCATAATCTTTCGACCACCTTCCCAAGGTCTCCCATGTGAGCTTCTTTCTTTTCAGATTTCACCACCAAGTCATCGACATAACATTCGACCTCCTTGTGCATCATATCCTGAAAGATGGGCGTCATCGCTCTCTGATACGTGGCACCGACATTCTTCAATTCGCAAGGCATCATTGTGTAGCAGAAGATCACTTTCGGAGTCAACAAAGCAGTTGCGTCCTCATCTTCTGGTGCCATTTGTATTTGATTGTTCCCAGAGTATCCATCTATGAAGGACAAGATCTGACCATGAGCCGTGGAGTCAATGAGCAAGCGGCATTCAGGTCAGGAAGGTCAATGCAGACCCTGATTTGGCCATTTTTCTTCTTGACTGGTACAATGTTTGCTAAGAATTTTGGGTACTTGACCTCACGAATGAAGCCTGCTTGCCTGAGCTTAGTCACTTCAGCATCTATCTGCATTTCGAGATCAGGCTTGAACCTTTTTGATTTGTGCTTGGTAGACTTGAAAGATGGGTCGATGCGAAGATGGTGGACTGCGACTTGAGGATCTAAATCAGGTATCTCATGGTAATGCTAGGCAAAGACATCTTAGTTTTCTCGCAAGAAGGAAATAAAATTATCTTTCTCCTTTGGCGACATATTTTCCAAGAAGAAAGTGGGTCTGGGGTTGGTTTCATCCCCTAAATTTATCTCCTCTAGTTCATCAACCGTGGCTTGGCCAACTTCTTCCCATTCTTCTGAGGCCTCCTGCAACTCCTCATCATTGACTTCAAAGGTCTTCTCGTTAACCTCAAATGGAGAGACTCATGATGTTGACATCTCTACTTCCAATAGAGCTCCAGTGTAAGACATGATTTTTGCACTTTTCTCGAATAGAGAAACAAAAGGGTCAACCTCAAACATGGAAAACATATCAAGTTACAGGAGTTTGATTTTAAAGTTACAGGGAGGTTGAGATTATGCATTTGTGGGGCCAGAGGCACCCTCACAAGAATAACTCGGTCTTTGCATGGGTATCCGTAGTGTTTACCCTATGCTCGTTGATGCTTCATAAACTTGTACCATGTGGCAAGATTTTTGAGGATAGAAGGTCTGCCCTTTTGATTCTCTCAGCCTTTGCTCAAAATCAGGCTCAAGAGGCCACTGCGATTTCTTTGGCTTGGACTTCCTGCGATTCTTTGTAGAAGAAGATGGCGTTGACTTGGCTTGAGCCGCTAGGGCTTCATCGACTGTCAAGAATCCAGCTGCTTGGGCTAGTGTCTTTATCAGCTCTCCTGTGCGTCCTACTTAAATTGATTCCTTTAAGTTCTTTGTCAAGAGCCTCTAAGTCTGGACATTTCAAGATTGTACCTGCAAGAGATATAGAAGGGAAAGAATAAGAACAAGAGGAAGAAGAGGGGTTAGTAGTTGAGGGACCTTTAAGGTCATTCCCCTCATCGGACGGATTTGGGCAGCTTTTTACGTCATCACCAGAATTGGACGTGTGCAGGGGGACTTTTTGATCTATTTCTTGCTTAGTTTGTTGGGGGGTGCTTTTAATGTTGTCACCCTCATTGGATGTGCCCCAGCTAGAATATGGCCCAGGGTTCTCCTCTTGGTGAAGTGAAGGAGTAAGGATAATTGTGCCGGGGATGAAGCCCTATATGGTCGGCAACGGGGGAAGTGACCTGAGGAATACTTGCTCGACAGGCGATTGGGGGATCTTATTCCTTCGGTGAGCAGCCCTTGGGTTCATGATCCCTCCCCTTGACCTACCACCATCCTAAACGGTTGGGCGACAGAGTGCAGGATCGCGACCGGAGGTCACATACGTCACTCAAGTGGGAGTGGCATCAACACGAGTCTTAATTGCGGAATCAAAGAAACCACAAGAAAAAGCACAATCCCCCACAAGAAACAACAACAAAATCAAGATAAATTCAAACCATTCATATCTAGATGCATTCTCCAAAATTCATAACTACAATATCCAGAATATTACAATTCATCCAAGGCACCAAATCCTATTAACAAAATTTTAAAGCTTCACAAACAACACAGTACAGCCGACGCCCAGCTGACACCTACAAAAACTAGGAGATCTTCTAGTCTAGCGTAGGCCTTCAGTCCACCAAACACGATCACTGCCCGCCTATCTTCATCCTATAGCTACTAATCTACAAGGGTGGAAGTAAAAGAATGAGCCAGAAATCCCAGTAAGTAGATCACAATATCATGCTTCCCTACCTAGGAATATTATCACACATCACAAATCAAGGTTTTAAGCCATGCTCATAAAACAGGAGTCATGCAACACAATTACATCACAATTATAGGATGATGCTTTTCATGGTAGAGCAGGAACAATATAAGATGTAAGATATCATCTACAGAAGCAATATATCAGATTTCAACAGATCCACATAAACAAGAGAGCATAACCAAATCTACCAACACAACCCCACTCTGTAGCCCTATCCATCCCTCAGGATATACTCTTACTACTGGTATCCCTTCTAGCTGGGACTGAATATCCCTATTCTCTACTACATAGGCTAGATATCCCTCACATCTCTTAGCCAGGACACGAGAGGCCTGAAGAGTAGAAATAAAGTATAGAGGTGGAGTATCCCTAGTGCCCTTAGTGTGTAGTTTATTTGGGTCAGAGAGTTTAAAGGTCACCGTCTTTTCAAGGAAATTGACTGGTGCATGGTGTGTATACAACCAATCCATGACCAGAATAACATCAAAATCTTGAATATCTAAAACGATCAAGTCCACAGGCAGGTAACACCCATCAATTGTGACTCCGCACTGCCTATACACTATGAGTTTCCATAGAATCCCTCATAGGAGTGCATACTCCTAGAGTATAATCAAGACAAGCAGGCTCAACATTTAGATAACAAGCAAAATTGGGTGCAATAAAAGACTGAGAGAAATGGTTAATTAAGGCTCTAGCTTTAACAACACAAATAGAGAGCTTACTTCTGATCACCGAGGTGGACGCCTTAGCTTCTTGTTTGGTGAAGGAAAACACTCGTCCTTGTGCCTCCGGTCTGTCCTTTGTCTTTATCATAGGGCAATCCTTAGCTCAATGGCCGGGCTTGCCACATATGAGGCACACGTTTCGCTTCCTATAGCATTCGCGGTAGTGTGGTTGTCTTTTCCACAATGAGAGCATATCGGGCGTCGATCACTTTCCATATTACCTGGGTGATTCTTTTGGGCCCTCTGATTAAGCTAGTAGGGCCTTCCTCTAATATCCCTCCTCAGAAATTGTTGAGGCCTCTTTCAAAACCTCCCCGGCGACACAACCTTCATTTTTCATTCCTTCCTCGATCTATGGTCCTCGCAGTCCCTTTCAATCTTTAAGGCAAGGTCTATTAATGAGGCATAAGCCTTCAGGTTGAGCGACAATACTCTTCCTCTAATATCCGTCCAAAGGCCCCTCTCAAATTTGGCTTCCTTTTGGGCCTCGGTGTTAATAATGTGAGGCACATACCTAGACAGTTCCACAAATTTAGAGGCATATTGTTCAACTCTCACACTCCCTTGCTGGAAACTACTTCTTTCCTCTCCCTGATGGAGTCTGGGAAGTATTTCTTATCAAACACTACCAAGAAGCTTTCCCATGTGGCTTCGGTTCCTGACTCCCTCCAGGATTTCATAACTGAGTCCCATCAATGTTCTGCCTCTCCTTCCAACAAGAAGGCTCCTAATCTGACTTTCTGCTCATCCGAGGATCATTTCTATCTGTTTCTTCTACCTCTCAGCTTTTTCTACTCCTCCTTGCCTCGAAAAGGTTAGGGGCGTCGGCCTTCTAAACCTCTCTATCAGGCTACTGACATTCTGCTACGAGGTAGAGGTAGACTGAGCTGGCATTGACTCTTTCATCATTTGGGTCATTGCCCCTAGAGCTCTATAAAACTCATCGAGCATCTCGGTGTTCTCATTGCGGAAGCTCGCATTGTTGGCACGAGCCCTCGGCATCTTCAACATAGCACAGGAGCACCCAATCACTAATCAATCCTAAAACTATTCCAGGGACTCTTCTAAAACCCCCTAGGCCAAGAATCCTATCCTGACGGCTCTGATACCATATATGTCACAACCCTGCCCTCGAACCCCATTCCGTACTCGGTGGAGGTTGACCGGGTGCAGATTCATGATCTCTATGTAGCGTACATCACTCAGGTCGGAGTGAACTCAATGCTTTAATAATGCTGTAAACGGAGCAAACCATGGAAAATAACTAAATCAATAATTCTAAGTACAAATGAACATTTCAAACTTGGAGAATCCATACATCATTAAAAGAACATTATAGAAAGTTCTTCCAAAAATATTACACTTGAGTCTGGGGCACCAGAGCCCAAAAGTACATACATTCCGAAATAAACAAAATACAGGGCTAACTGCCCTATTACATACAAGATCTGGACTTCCTTTTAAGCAGAAGGATTTCAGCTCCCAACTGCAACACACGAACTTTTGGCCCTCGACTTGACGCTATCAATCTAAAAGTGGGGAGATGCAGGGGGATGAGCTAGAAAGTCCAGTAAGTAGATCTAGGTGTTATGCATCATTAATGAGTCCATTCATATATCATAATCAATTCTTCCAATTATAAGAGGTCATCAAGCAATAGTCATGTATCTTAGAAATCAGATCAATATATAAATTACGACATCATATCCAAATGTCAGGTATCATTCAATCATTACAATCATCAACATTCACAATCACTATCCAAATATTACCCACTCACTCCTTAGTTCACCTACTTCTAAAGTAGAGGCCCTATCCATCAGGCTAAGCCAATCTCATTGCTTAGGACCTCTACCATCTCACAGGAGGGAGGGCAATGATAAGTGGGTGAATCCACTTCGTAATGCCCTTGTACTCACACACACGGTCCCCAGCACGCATTGGGCTTTTGATAGGCACTTAGCTTGCAAGGCGTTAGTTGTTAGTCTCATCTCAGTAATCTCGAGGGGTGTGACCCTCCCATTTCACTTTCTCCTAACTGCATCCTATCATTCAGCAAAACCGGCGTCACTTTCCTCAATATAGCAACCCTCACTACCGATGAGTGCCCCATCATGTAGCGAGCAGTACCAGTAACAGTATCCACTACCGATGGATGCTCCATCATGTAGCGACCAGTACCAGTGAAATAATGGTCAGTATCACAGTATTACCATAGAACAGGGCCCACTACCGATGGCTGTCCCATTGCGTAGTGGTCATTATTATGGCCTCTTATCATGCTCAAGCATTTAATTTCATTCATGCTAAATCAGTACATTAAAATAGATAAATCAAAGTTTCATCATGCAAGAACAAAGTCTTACTAAGAAACATCCAGCATTCAGAAAACATTATAACATGGAGCATCCATTGCAAGAGCTATCACAAGGCATTTACGCTTAGACGTTAACAATAGTGATTCGACACTTATCATGTAACATTCATCATAGAATAATCACATTAGTTTTGCACTTATCCATGTATTACATAACACATATTTGCATAGCACCATCCACATAACACTATGGAATTGGCATGAAAACATCGCATACTACTCACATTTATCACTTATCAAAGACGTTACATAGCTACTTGAATAGCATAAGGATTAATTCCGAGAGGTGGCAGAAAACGAGCATAACACAAATTTTGTGAGGTGCAACTGTGACATACCCCTCTACTCGAGGGGGTAATTCCCCAATCTAGGGGGATTTTCGAAAAACTTTAAACATGCAACATTAAGTTCATACCCAGGGCTTTAAAATGGCAGTGAGTTGAAGGAATTTAAAAAAATTCTAATAGGTCAAAAACTCAGCTCAAAACGATTGAAAGTTGCTAGAATTTTACTGCAACAGTGGGTAGTGACGTATCCACACATTTCAGGGCGTAACTTGAATTTTACGAGAAATCTAAAAATTATCAAAACATGCAACTTCAAGCTTATTCACTGATCTTTTAAAAGGTAGAAGTTTGAAGGTGTTTGGACACCATTTGATAGGCCAACGTGCGGCACAAAAAGGGTCACAACTGCTGGAATTAACTGCAACTGTGGGCAGTGATATGCCCCATTATTTTGGGGCATATCTTTTGAGCCATATAAAATTTTAAATAGTAAATGAGGCAAACTTAAAATAGACATACAAATCTTTCCTTCAAGACCTATTTGGACATATATGGGTGTCGTTTGGTCGCTGAAAATCCCATGGAAAAGACCCTCACAGTTGCTGGAAAAATCCCTTATCCCACGATTTAACAAGCTATCCACATGATACACACCATTTCACAAGCCAAAAACAAAACCCAGCAAAAGCCGTATTCATGTCAAGCAATTTAAGCAAGTTTTACAAAAAAACTACTCTATAAATTTATCAAGTTCATTACTCAATGCTCAATCACTCATTCCCTTTATATTCCTTTATTTTTATATACCTCATTCTATAATCTTGCTTTTCATAGCAACTTAAATTTAGATCTTATGAAGTGAAATGATGCACGACACTAAACCCACTTACCTGGTGTTCACCATGTCTTCAAATCTCCCACTCGCAGGCCACCTCGAGCTCCTAGCAATGGCTTCTCCAAGGCGTTACTCCCACTGGTTTTAGAGAGAGAAAGTGCAAGGGAAAAGTGAGGGGAACCGTTGTTAATAGGGGAGGGGAGAGGGCTTAAGTACTCAGGGTAGGTGAAGGTCACTGTAGCTGTGTTCGGCTCTGATAGATGTGGCTTCACACGTATAGCACAGACAAGTGTGGCGCTGGCAGCAGTCACAACTTTCCCTCTTCTCTACTTACACGCACGACAATACTCCAGTTCACACACGACGATGCTCCAAATGGCGCTACACTCGAGGTGATGAGCAAATTTTCACTTGCGGCGATGCCTTTTTGCACGCGGCATTGCTCTTCCTTCTCTCTCTTCACAGCTGGCATTAGGCCTCTTCCACAGGTGGTGATGCTCATCCTTATCTTCACCCGCGGTGCTGACTTTTCATGCGATGCTGGTTCTCTCTCTCTCTTCTTCATTTCACAAACGACGTAGGGTCACAGACGGCGCTAAGCTCTTATACAAGCGCGGCGATGCTTCAAACGGTGCTAGGCCTCTGTTTGACCCTTCATCGCCGTGCGCATACTTGGACTGAGAGAAAATTGTAGTCCTTATAGACTGTGCTTTTTTAATAGAACTATAAAAGTGCAATCAATGTGCACCTTAAGATTCCAATAGGTAGTCAAATAGGCAAAGGACAATTCCTATGGTTAATTATGAATTATTTTCATGCTAGGGAAAATACGGTTCCAGTGGTTAAAAATGGAATAAAATAGTATCAAAACTTTATTCTCCATAGTTTTTGATAATCACGGCTATATGCCAATACTTTCTATATCCATGACTATTTAATGGTAATCTTCAAGCATAATTATCAGAGTAAAATATAAAATGTGAAGCTACTTCATAGTCTAGGATCTCTACCGATCTCTGATTCTTCTACAATAGGATCCATTATAGGGCCCTTTCCACAACCATAGATCCAGCTGAATGAGCTTGAAACCTAAATAACTTCTAGAATGTAAAACCATATGTATTTTTGGCAATACATTTTTTTCTAATTGATCTGTATCTAGGAAAACCATTGTTATAAGAAGAGACATGTAAGTGAAGTTCTTTGAAAATGCCTTTGTAATATTGGGTTTGTTGTAGAACGTTGAGCTTGATCATCATTTTTCTTCTTCATTTTGGCTGTTGTTTACCGACAGCATACGAACTCGGATGTAGTATTCGAACTGTGGATGGTAGTAATGCAATCGTCAACCACTAAACAGTGAAGCCCAAGACTGGTTCCACCTTTATTCAAGAAAATATATCATTTAATTTCTTGAATTTTTACACGTTTGATTGTGGTGAAGATGGATTGATGATTATCGGTCTTTTTTTTTAAAATTTTCTTTTTTTCATTGTGTGGCAAGAAAAAAATGTTGGATACAATGAGACACCGGTAAAAGTTGAGGAAAAGAAGTTATGGCATTGTAAAAGTGCACATCATTGTAATTGTTTTCAAAACATAACTGGGTATTTCCTATTACAATAACATAGGTTACCAAATTTTCTTCTTTTTGTCAAGCTTTAGTAAAATTAAATCGTATCATATCACTACTGATTTAAGACATGCATTGTTTTCTTCTTTCACATACACAGAGCGATGTTATTAGAATAATATAGTATTACGTTTTCTAGAATATTGATGAACTTACTCGCATGTAAATAAAACCATGCCCATAGATGCATGCACGCATACACGTAAATTTATTGTCACCCACGTAATATTTATAAGTTTGTCACATATATTGTTTGGCTTGAACAATTATTTACGTTGCATAGTCCTCATTGCATTTGGAGGATGGTTCACTTCAACTTCTCTCTGAGTGGTGAATGCACATTATAATTATTTGCCCCTGAAAATAATTAGCTTGAAACAATCCTCAAAACTTCACTAATCTTGTTTATTGGTCACTTTGCTTGTTGCAAATCGGATTTTATTTTTCGAGGTCCTATTGCATTATTAGTTCAGTGGTACGAATAGTACTTGAAAGGTAGCGTTGCTTATGTCAACTGCTAACCACTCAATCCCAAGCCTGATTCTTAACATACCACTCCATTATATACACATCTTCACACCATTTAGGTGGGATTTTCTCATTTCCATACTATTTGGGTGTGACTTTCTCTATTCCAATATCACAAATTCTATCACACTCTCCATGCTTGAAGAATTGATGTTCGGATCTTCAATCTCATCCTCGTCAGCCTATAGAAGAAAAGAAAAATATTCTAGTCTTCTCTCGTTAACGAATTAATCAAAAACTATTTTTACTAGAGACACCTAAAAAAACAAGTACTAGTTCAATAATTTTCTCTCCAAAACCATACTCTGGGTTGTCTTTTAGTAGTAAGGAAAACCTATGGATGACTTGGGCTTTTAGTAGAAATATTCTATTGATATTGATTTATACATGATGCGCCCTTGACTGAGCAAAAGACTACTGGACATCAAACTGGTAGGATACAGGGAAAAGTTATGTCAATCAAGCAACAACCTTTGGACTTTGGCTGGATTTGTTTTAATTCAAAAAAGAAGGAACTACGGGGATGAGAAAGTACTACTAAAAAAAAAAAAAACAGGATGTGGTTAAAACTGTAGAAGCCTTGAGATGTGAGGGAGATAGTTGATAGGGATTGGGTATGGGACAAACATGCCCTTTTGTATTTATATTAGTGAAACTTGGTTTACTTTACCTAACAAATGACCAACCGTAGGTAGCTATGATTCACTAACCACCTTTGGATTAGATGCTCTCTTCATTTTTAGCATTTATTCTCTCCTTTTCTTTAATCTTGGCAAGCTTGTCCTTATCCATTATTAATGCCTTCTCTATTTGCCCCTATATGACAAATCCAGTCTGTATGCTCAAAATTTGGTGGTCTCATTGATAGGGGTGGCAATGGGTCTGGTCTGTGTCCGGCAACACCCAAAGTCACCAGACTTAGGCCCAAACCCAAAAATGTAATGTGGGACTCAGTCCCAGACCCAGACCTGACCCGACCAAAAAATTAAAACGTCTATATATTTAAATATATTTCATAAACTGGGACCCAAAAATATAATGTGAGACTAGAAATTGGCAGTTGGATACAATCTTGATCGTCCCTGGACCTAGATCCGGACCCGAATAGTGTTCGGGTCCAAGGTTTGGACCTGATCCTGACACACCGGGTCCAAATATCTAGATCCTAGTCAGGTCCAGTTCCATTGCCAACCCTACTCATTGACATACAATTAAAATATAGCCAAATTTTGTACATTGTATTCTAAGGCATTGGGACATGTCAGCCTTTACTTAAAACAACATTGATTTTCCTTTTTAAGTGCTTGTTCATAAAGGCATTGATTTCTTTGCTAAAATTGTTTGGGAAAGGTTTCTCTACTTCTCCTATAACATAGAAGATTTATGGTTCCTCTACCATCTAGCCTTCCAATTTGATCAAGTGAGTCACTCGCCGTTTGATCTTAGACTCGATGGCACAGAGCATTTAATTTTTAATTATTTTTATACAGGTTTTATGTTTATGAAATTTGGTATGTACCATATTCTCATTGGGGTACACCTACTAAAAAATATTAAAAATAATTTTATGTTAAAATAAGGACCAAAACACCCTTTGAATATTTTTGGGGTATTTTGGTTATTTTATTTTATTCATAATATTTTTTTATATTTTTAACAAGTACGAGTTTAATAGAGGATTGGATGCCCAAAATTTGGTGTCAATATAATTTATATAAAAAACTAAAAATAAAATAATGTAGAGGCATAACATTGTGGTTGGAGCAATCGTAGCCCTCCATTCAGAATGGATAGTTGGATAAGGGGAAGTGTAGGAAACCTACCCAAATTGTCTACCCGTTCCCTTTACTTACTGGGAATGGTTTCTATATTTCCCCTATCTATACTTCCCCTACAACAAAGAAGATATTTGTTTCCCCTACCATCCAACCAGGCAATTTTGATCAAGAGTGACACTCACCATTTGATCTAAGATCTAATGCCTTAGAATATTTTATTTTAAATTTTTTTAACACAAATTGTATTTGGTATGTGTTATGTTATCATTGGGGCACAACTAAAATAAATATTAAAATTAGTTTTTCGATAAAATATATTGATCAAAATACCCCATGAATCTTTCAGGTGTATTTTGGTTATTTTATTTTATTGATAATATTTTTTTTATATTTTTTAAAAGTGGGAGTTTAAGAGAGGATTTGACGTCCAAAATTTGGTGTCAAAATATTTTATAAGCTCAAATTCAGACACGAGCTAGATCTCGATGATACGCTCGTTTTGACATATGATCCGCATCATGGTGTGGCCCGAAACGAGGAAATTTCTAGAGAGAAGATGCGTTCGAAACATGAAAATTCATATTTTAAAGCGAAGAACATTCAATTATTTGAAAATTCTTACTTTAAATTCATATTTGATAAACCAAAGATGCCTTGCATTTTTTTTTTACTTTTGAGAATAGGATTGGGCTCATAGGTACAGTACCTCTTGAGCCTTAGTTAAAGGTTATGACCTCCATTCTCACTAACCCATTAAAAAAATTGACTATTTCGAAAATGGGTAGGGGACTGTAATCCAAATAGATTTTTCCAATAATCTCTTTCTATGGATCCAGACAGCCACTAATTGTTAATTCATGAAGTTTAATGTGTAGCTATGAATTTCCTTGTTTTTTATGCTTGCAAACAAGCAATTGCTTGCTTTCACACTTCAAATATAGTCCTAGTTCCATTGTCATTCTACTGTAATTGGCACAATGCTAGTCAATAGTGCGATAAGAAATAAAGGTTAAAAACAAGAAGACCAAATGATTTGATACAAAGTAGAAATTAACGGATCTAAGGTGCAAGGAACAATCCATATTGTGTCATTTTATTACAATGAAACGTTTTTTTTTTAAAATCATAATCCCTAAAATAATTACTCTTTAATGTTTTTGATGGATAGCTCAAATCCTATATTAAAGCCCTGAGGCCCCCTCTGCAAAAGTCTTCAAAGCCTACGTCGAAGAAGTAGGAGAAACTGTGAATTGATTTCTCCATCTTCGGTACCCTTCAAAAATCCAACAGCACTGACCAATAAGAATTCTCTTTCTCCATATAACCATATTTTCGTCTTCTCCTCTCTCTTCTTCGCTTCCCTTTCTAGAAAAGCACAATTTACTTATAGAAAGATTTTAAAAATTTTCAGTCCACTGAAACTAGACTTCTTCTTCTTTTCCCCTTTTTGAGAATGCTTCTTCTTTTGTGAAGAATTTATCTGTGTTTCACAAAAGCATCTAAGTTTTATGTGCCACATTTAACGAAATAATCAGTAAGAAGCAAGAAGAGAACACCTCAAAGCAAATGGCAAACTTCAATTTATGTTGTTCGCAAATATGGCCTGCAACTCTCTATTTATAACACCGGGTAGAATTTATATTCTAGAAACAAATAATTCTACTTCTAATAGAAAACAAAACTAGATTTGTAATTTATGAATTCTAGAAACCAAGAATTCTACGTTGTATAATAAGTGCAATAATGATTTGTAATTTAAGTCACTCATGGGATTTTCTTTTTTCATTTCATTTATTTAATCGTAGGGGTTGAAATGAAAGGTCATGACTTAATTTTTGAAATAATTTAATTTGTTTTTATTTAAATTTAAGGTATTTGAAAAATAATTTACATTAACGTCATAGTTACTAATAGATAAGTTTTGTTTGCACGTAAAAGATAAAAATTAACTTTTCAAATGATTTTTTTGGATTTCAAAATTTAACCATTTAAAGAATATTTTATAGCAATAAGTGATTGGTAGGGATATCTCCTTATATTATCATAATTAAGATTTACATGCGTATAGGACTAGGATTAAATTACTTTTATAAATAACAAAATAAGCCTATGCAACTTCTTAATTGTTTGAATTTTCTCCCTATTAATTTTATTTTTAATGAAAAACTAATTTTATACTAAGGGATTTGAAAAATATTCTCTCTGGATGAAGTAGTAATTTTTGTTCACCAAAAATCTTGATTGTCATTTTGTTAATATTTTTATCCCATATTAATAAAATCACATCCTCCCCAAGTATAGCCCACAAGGCAGATTAAGGTAAACCACATGAATTTTGTGTGTTGTGGTTTTGGGATATGGCCCGTAGAGAGTTGTAAGTTTGGATTTACTTTTTTATATTATTTTTCCAAATTTATTACATGGCAAAATTTTCTTGGTGCGATTATCTTTCTTGAGATATAGCTTCAAGTTGGTTAGAGATGTCAAATTTGTTATGCCAAAATATTTCATACACCTGGGGAAATATATTGTCCATCTACTCTCTAGAGCAAAAAATATACAAGAAAATCTTTTGGATCACCAAATTTGGGGATGTAATCTCTAGAGCCCTGTGACCTACCTCAAAGAAAAAATAAAAAATTAACTCTAACTTTCTACATGCCTATTTTTTTTTTTTTTAACTTTATGCCAAATTCAAGCCATCTAATTTGACACCTAATGGGTACAAGTGAATTGTCACAACTGGTAATAATCTTGTAATAATGATAAATAGCGTCAAGGCCCACAATCCCTTTGGTTTTTTAGTGGATTTGGAGTATGCTATCGTGAGAGACAGCTTAACCATATTTTCCCTCTAGAGATAAGGACAAAAATTATGTACATGATCTATAGACTCAAGGCACACAATCTCTCTCTCTCTCTATTCACTCGAGCTTTCTTTATTCAAACCCTTTTTTTTAACTACACAATAACCCTACATCTTCCCTAAAGGCATTTAGGGTTTACCTCTCAAGCAAGTGGCCCTAACTTCCTCAACCGATTCTTTTGATTTAAATAACTTTTGTTTCAACACAAATTGCTGATGTGCCCCCCAACATCCTCCATGGCTGCTAATTTAGCCACTCGCCGCTTCTTCTTTGAAGGGCGCCTGCACATTGGGGATTCGCTTTCAATCCATGGACTTTCTATGTAACGGGCGTGTTCTTATAACTATTTTCGAAAATTCATGTGCTGAATCTTTTTTCGTTATACGAGTGCAGTGAAGATATTTTGTAAGGAGATCCTCTCGTTTTTTCATGGCCATGACAATGCAGGTGAGTTAGGGTTTTCTTTCTTACATTTTCTTAGTCTTCCCCTATCTGCTTTTAATTTGCTAAAATGGGTATTTATAGGTGTGTGTATGTGTTATTTCCCCTTCTCTCAGGAAAATGGGGTTTTTCCTTGTCACTATTTTAGCTTTTATATTGGTGGTATAATATAATCAGTCATCACAACTCCATTGCCTAAGTTGAACCATAATAGAAGCACTTAAGTCTATCTCACACCATAATTAAATGAACAATTGAAATTATATAAATTGTTAATCTATCCCATTTATTTGAAAGTGATAAACCCCATGGTCAGGATTAGGACTACCAATTAAGGCGTGCCTGCCACCAACAAGCTAGGCTCGGACTGGGCTTACTGGCCGAAACAATTATCAGTCTGCGCCTGAGTCATCCTTGCTCGCCTAGAAATCTTATGTAATATTCACTTTTATATATATTAGCAGGAAAACCGGATTCGCAAGTTTTAACCCACGTATTTTTTCCGTAGGTGTAAATGATATATTCTCAAAAATTTATTGTTACAGAGAGATTCAAAGCCATATTCTTTGATTAACTCTTGTGCTCTATCAAAAGATAAAAAGGTTTTAAGAAAATGTTTTATGCTGTAAATTTGACGTTCTTCACGTTAACTAGGAAGTTGTTGAAAGTAGGTTCCAATATGATAGCAAATGCTCGAATGCTTGTACTGAACTATTAAGAGAAGGTCAGGTTAACAAATATTGAGCCTCTCATTGTAAGAAGAAATATAAATACACTGTTGGTATTTTGTGGGGGTTAAATTAGAATACACTGAGTAAACATTAAAAATTGGGCCCTCAAGTATGAGGGATGATTTGATTATTGTATAAATAAAGATTTTTCTTCTTCTTCTTTCTTTTTTTATTCTTTTTTATTTTTTTATTTTTTATTCTACAACTTTTGTTAATGTGGTTAATGTGCTAGGTCAGTTTAAATGGGAAAACCCAAGGTATCTAGGCATAGAAATATAACCGATGAGGGTTTAGTGGGTTAGCCCTTAATGAGGTTGGAGTATGTCCGAATGAGAGCCGAGGGATTGTGTAACCCTTGTGTGTGATAGAGGCCTTTAGAGACAGGGCCAAAGCCTATTATTTGTACCATCGCATAGTATGCGCATTGATAGCTGTTTTTGGGAAAGCGAGCCACCTTTCAAGGTGAAGCGTGCTCATGTGCGAGAGATACCACTTGTCCACTATGGAGCAGTAGATTGCATAAGGTCAGGATAACCTAGGTTTTATCTCCAGAATGACTTGAAATCCGTATACTGGGACTGCGATTCCTACCCATTGTCTAGACTCTGGTAACCTACTAATGATCCCCTGCATGGACTGCTGGTCATGGGCAATGCTGGGTCGGTTTGATAAAACATGTGTGGTCCGTAATCCACAGTAGGAGATGAAGTGTGATAGTGCATATTGATCCCTAGACCATATAGATCATTTTCTAATCAAAGTATTTAATTTTGTCTATTTTAATAATATAATATTTTCAGAATTGCTAGTTGAATTTTTTTAAATCTCTAAATATTTTATTTATCAAATTCAGATTTATAAAAATAGAGATATAGATTTGATAATAAATATTCAAATAATGATTTTATGTTTTTCTAAAAATAAAAAGTAATTATCATGCGAGGCCCAATAGGACTTTTGGGCCCACCATAGCAAATTAGGTGGGGCCAATTAGGCCCCACCTAGGATAGTTTCTATTTTGTGAGATAAAACTCTAAAGTTTGACAGATAAGTTTGTGTTGTTTTAAGAAAGCTTAAGCCTTGAGGAAATTTTGAATGAAGTTTTGGTACATATGAGAAGGCTTACGCATAAAATAAGAAAGGATAATATTATCATGTATTTATTTCTTATTTGAATTAATTGATGGGAAAATAGTCTAGGAAGTGAGATATAATGGTTCTAGCTCCTTCTATAGGACGTTGATGGCCCATCTCTAGAATGAATAGCTCATGTCTCTCATCCCACAAGTCACCCAAGATCAATGGTGCATATTCATTCTCATATGGGTGGTTCTAGCACCTTTCATAGGATGTTGATGGCCTATCTATGGAATGAAGAGCTCATATCTCTCACCCCACAAATCACCCAAGATCAATGGTACATATTCAATCTCCTAAGAGTGTCAAGTTAAGGAAAAACCTAAGAAACCCTAGATTTGTTCAAGTACTATAAAAAGGGATGCACCCTACCCAATATTCTCTGCACTATATTTCTTACACCTAAAATCTCTCTTCTCTCTCCCATAGAAAAAAGAGGGGAATGCCCCATCTCTTGTGATTCTCTCTCTCTCTCTCTTTACCAAAGTAGAGGGCACACCCCATAAGGAAAATGCCTCTCTCTCTTTGGAAACCTTCTCTCTCCCTCAAGATAACGAAAAAGGGGCACACCCCACTCTCTCATCTTTGAGATTTCTCTTATGGTGGTTCTCTCATCTCTTCTATCTCTTATCTCACCTAAACGTGGTGACTTGGTGTGGGGTGTAAAAAGCCCAGTTGAGGTAATCTCTGGCACCCTCTTTTGTTTTCTACTTATTTACTTATTGTTTTATTTATTCCCAAGCATTGGTCGTGTCTTTTCTTTATTATTGAAAGATAGGCCTGAAATGGCTTAAAGTTCTTGACATCCTATTGTATTTTTTTTTGAAGTTATTATATCTTAAAAGGACTACTTGTGAGTGATTAGGTCATGAAGGAAAGAAAAAAATTGAAAAAGAAAGAAAAAATTTACTATATACTCTGGCTAGATCTGACGAGTCCTTCTATCAACAACACTAGTGCAACTTCACAACGTTATTATTGCTTAATGAAAAATAATGTCACATATCTCAAGATAAGGTACTCATTTCTTCATGGAGAAATATTTTTTGCTCTTTGCATGAACAACCTATGTGGTTCCCAAATAGAACATATATGTAGGCAAGCTGCCATCTCAATAAGAAAATTTCAACCACCAATCATGTATAGATATAGTAGAATAATGATAGGCAAAACATTTGGTCAGTCTAAGGGTTCATTGGAATAGTATCTATCGTTTCTCATTTTGGGAACCTTAGGGACATGACCAATGTTTCAGAAAATGCTAGTTGGCAGGCTCAGCACCTAGGCCGGAGCCTAGAACATCTGGCATCTTGAGGTGAAAATGTCTTAGGAATTGCATATACAGGCTATATGAACGCACATATATGTAGATATTTACGTTTATTTTGTATTTTATTTGCATTTATTTGTCTTCCAACTATCTTGTTTCATATAAATATATAAGCAGGAATGTTAAAGCACATTCGAAACTTCAAATCATTGAAAATTTAGTGAAAAAGCATAAACAAGTCGATAGTGTACTAGTCTCCAACTTTCCAATCTGTACTCCATAGTAACATCCATTCATGATAAACAATTACACACGATCAATGTTCTTCAGTGTTTTTGATGTCGGTTGAGCTAGAACTCCCGACAAAAATCTTCTAATACCTTCCCTAGGACCTTAAAAAAATTCCATGAATAAAGGATAAGCTTTTGGATATATATATATATATATATATATAAATAAATAAATAAATAAATAAATATATATATATATATATATATATATATATATATATATATATATATATATATATATATATATATATATATATATATATATAGGGTCTTCAATTCAAACAAATTTGTAAAATGAATCAATTTAGAATGTTTGTGGGGTTCAAATTTAATTTTTTATTTCACTTAGGACATTTAGAATACCCCAAACACCCTTTCTAGTATATTTTTTGAGAAAAAATGACCCAAACTGCCCTTAGGACCTTCTTTACATGCAAAAAAAATGGGCCCAAGCTCTATGCAATCACCTAGGCCATCGGAGCATGCACCTCGATACTGGCACCCAAGGATGGCCCCCTAGGCCTAGGGGTGCGACCTAGGGCACTTGAGTACCTAGGTGCTTGGCGACCAATTTTAAAAAATTGACATGATAGAAAGCAAAGCTCTCCCTTTCTCTCTCTAAAATCGGGTAGATTTTACTTCTCTTCCTCTCTCCAAGATAGGGCTGATTGAGCTCTCCTATTATCTCTATGATACAGGAGCCTCTGTCTCAAATGCAAAGGCCTATTGAGCTGACCCCCTCTCCAAACCAGCCCAAAACTAGGTGCGCGGCCTAAGATCCTTTGGGCGCCTAGGCATTGGGCAGCTTGTCTTTAAACTATGCATATAATAGAAAGCTGAGCTCTCAATTTCTCTTTGTAAAATAGGGTGGATTTTGTGCCCCTTCCTCTCACCAAGATAGGGCTGGTTGAGCTCTCCCATTATCTTTCCTCTCACCAAGATAGGGCTGGTTGAGCTCTCCCATTATTTTTCCTCTCACCAAGATAGGGCTGGTTGAGCTCTCCCATTATCTTTCACCCTCTCTCTAATGCCACACACTCTCTCTCTCCCCCCAAACCACAATAGAAAGTTGATCTATCATTTCTTTAAAATGAGGTATGTAGAAAAAACCACGTCTCTCTCTAAAAAAGGAAAATTTGAGATCTTCCTTTGTTTCTCTAATATTGAGCTCTCTCATTCTCTCTCTCTAGAACCACTCACTCCCTCTTTATCTGTGTCGTGGTGTGGAGCTGGCAATCGAGGTCACCACTATGACTCTTCATACTTTATGTGGTCTGTATTTGGGGTGCTCGCCATTTCCTCTGAATTCTTCATAGGAAGAGGTTTCTGAAATAGTGGAGCATGCTTTAAAGGAGAAAACCATAGATGAAACAACTATGTAAGTTGTAGGGGTATAAGAGTTATCAAACAAAGTGTAGGCTCCCTAACTCTACTATTGTAGTTAAAGAGCTTTGGTACTTTTTGTTCTCATTGTTATCTCCTCATATTTTTTCACTCTGGTGCTCTCTCTCTCCCCATCATAACCTTACTCTATCTTTGATTCATTTCTCATGATTTCCTTGCTTTTTTTGGTGCTTTCTCACTCATCACTTCTTTCTCTCTCATAATTTCTCCCTCCTTCAATTTCTTTGCTCTCTTTTGTACTTTCTCCCTCCTTCCTTAACCCCAAAAAATAAAACAATAAGAAAAAAAAAAAGAAGACAACCTCTTTCACCCTAATTGCAGATTCACTGAATTAATGAGTTTTGATGCCAAAACTCTTTAACTCTTTAGGTCTCACAAACTTGGAAATTTAAGACTTCAAGTTTTAAATATTTGTTTCAAACCCAAAATTTTTTTTGATTAAAATAAAAACATAAAAACCTAGAGATTTATAGAAGTTTCTCAAATGGTCCTCATGCCAACCCCATAACCCTTTTTGATGGGGAAGAAGCCTTGTTTTTTTTTTGGGTAATTCAATGGGGATTAGTTCCCTACCGCGTTGTAGGAATAGAACTGAAGACGTCATGTTGTGCCAACCCACCACCTTGATCACCAAGCCTTGAGCCCATCCCTAGGAAAAGGAATTTTTCCCCCAGCCTAATGCATGTTTGTGCCCTCCGATAGGGGCTTGGGGGTGAGCGCTTGGTGCTTGGAGGCACTTAGGCTGACTAGTCTAGCCTAAGGGTCCACTGCGTATGGTGAGTTGCCTAGGATTCCCCAGCCTAGTCGATCATTGTGGCTGGCTTTTAATATACTGAATTGGACTAGATCTATTAGAAAGAAGGTTTCCCTATTAGAAGAAATGCTTTTAAAGGTGACAAGACCATTCTTACAAATATTCGCATTGTGTTAGAGTGAGCTACATGGTTCTTATCTATGATATAATAATCATGGTAGAAGGAAGAAATATTCATAATTAATTTCCCAATATAGATACTATACTCCTTATGGATACGATTTAAATTCCAGACTACGTCTCATAGCTTTGTAATCTTAAATATATCTTGTACATTTAATGTTCGTGTGAACAAATGGTCTTGTTAATATTGGTAATACATAGTCAGGGAACATTTTATGATCTTTGATACTTGAATAAACTTTGATATGATGTAAATCAGGCGATTACCTGCATGTGAAGTTCACCTCACTGATTAGGATATTATTTTATTACGCATATTTGCAGATTTTTGAATTACTCCTTGTGGCAACTTTTGTATTATCCAAATATCATGTACAACTTTTTTAAATTCTTGGCACATGTAAACGACCTGAGCATGCTTGTTGAAGGTCTCAAACCAACAGTTAATGTTGACACCACTTTTGGCTGCTTATGTCCTTGGTGATTGTACTGACGAAGCATTTTTGTAATTCATGAAATGAACACATGTATGTAGTTCTCATCAGCTATTACTTTAAACTGTCCTAATCTAATCTTATCAGTGGGGTCTTTGAGGAAATGCTTTACTATATGGTTGCACTTAACATTGTTACTTACAATTGTATAATTGATGCATATGTCAAGGCAGTATGTAAAAATCATGGAAAAGTCTCTTACTGCGTACAAGATCATTACACTATAAATTGTCTTATCTGGGCTTGCGGTAACTATGGCCGATGAAGAAATGTAAAACTAGTATGATGAATTTCATTATATTGGTGTCGAGCCATTCATTCAGACCATAGTTACCAGGAGCGCCCATGTGGGGGTCAGTTTCTACCCCCGAATCACGATCCCACACACTGAGTGACCGAATCTCGATTCTAGATGCTTACTTGCATACTTGGATCTCGTACCCAGTGCTATGGGATCTGGATTCTTATTATTTGGGGTCGAGTTCCCTAGCAAGTGGGAACCAAATCCACATGCCCAAGATCATGGCTCTAATATCATTTGGAACCATGATTCCATCATAAGGAGCCAAGTATCCTATACATGGGAGTGAGCTACTCCTACAAAGTTTATTTTATTTGTTTATAGTATTAGGTTTCCTCATATCATCTAGCAATTGCTATATGGTTCCCAGAATGTTAACATAAAGCAATCAACCTAGTGTGGTGTTTTGAGTCTTTTGACTGAAGGAGGAAAATACAATATGTTTGTGAAGGTGCACAATACATGTGCTCAATCGTCGATTACAAACTTAGTCGAAATGGGAATCTTGCCCATCATTGAGTGTCAATAGTATAGACTTGAGAAGGGTAAATCTTGCCCAGCATTGTGTGCCAATTTAGAGAAGGTATTGTATAATTAAGGGGTAGTTGTGCACGGTATACCACAAGAATGTTGTTTACTAAATTTGATGTGAAATCATGCTCCAATGCATCATAATAAGGTTTTTACTAAATTAGGTATGAAATCATGTTCCAATGCACCATAATACTGATGTCTGCTGAATTTGGTATTAAGTCATGCTCCAATAACATCAAAATTTCAAAGACAATCTCAATGCCATGATTTTTTATTACATTGATACCTTGGAATCGTGGATTTACAAAATGTTAAACAGTACATCCAATGGAACTCGCTCCCAGTTATCAATATACGAAAATAGTGGACTCCAGAAGCCTCGATCCTAAGAAAGGTACAATGTGATCCCTTTTGGTAGGAAACTCGCTCTCGTCCAGATAGCAATGTGCTCTGCTCCCTATAAGTCAGGAAACTCACTCCCATCCCTAGGCCATGTACGGAGCTTGCTTTGCTGCCCAGGGAACTTCGAGCTAGGCTAACTCCGTACTCTTGTTACCAATCTTGGAACTTTTCACGTTTTTGTTCATGGTCACTATGATTTAGACTCTTAATTTTTAATCAAGTCTTATGATAGAGGTACTATGCATCAGAAAATGATGTTAGTAATGGATTTCATGAGGAGGTGGTATTTCTCACAAACAATTGTGAAAAGTAATGATATACATAAAGTTGTTAGATACCAAAAAAGAAAGTTAAATTAACTACTTGAGTTATGCTTTTCCATTTGCCTCATTTCATCTTCACCTCACATTCACGAGCAGCCCATACTTTTTCTGGTGTGAGTTTGAACAATAGTTGGAAAATGTTACATTATAGGGTTTGCGTTGCTTTTCTTCATCACTAAAAACATCTTCATCAATTCCAAATCTTCAGTGCTTCCATATGCACTAAAGATGTCGATGAAAAGTGGGTTATCCTAAATAACCCAAAATTACCCAACTATCTCAATATCATGCATTTATTTCAGATCCTCCTTTACTCTATCCATTGACAAGATAACTAAGTGAAGCAATTGGGTTTCACACCATGCATTTCATCATGCAAAAAATACCCTCCATTGCATTCAAAGTTTCAAGAGTAGCAGTAATAAATGAACTCTTGCTCAGGTACCTTTATATCGATTTATATCTACAGATAATATTTTAAGCACATTGATAGTCACATGCAGTGATGCACATGCAGTGTTTCCAAAATCGAATTGGAACGGTGAACCAAATATGGGCGTGAGAGCAGTTTCACCAGCCTAACCGGTAAACCGGCAAATTCAACCACTCTAACTATGCAAGTCCCAGGAGGTAAAAAAAGTGTTGGAAAAAAATAAAAAAGTACAAAAAAAAATCTACTAAAATATGAAAAATATATAAAGAATAACTTAAACAAAACACATTAAAATGAAGTTGAAAATTAATGAAAATTTGGATTTTAACCCATTTTATATTTTCCAAGGTCTATTTTAAAAATTTTCCAAAACAGATGGGAAAATATAGAAGTAAGTATTAATGACCAAAACAATTTTTACTCTTTACCATAATGTAAAGAATATTTAAAAATGCATTACAAATCAAAATTTTTATTTTTGAGAATTTATATGCATTTTTTTTAATATATATTTTTTAAAATACCGGTGATCACCCTAACCGCCCAAAATTGGAACCAGGCAGTAGTTGGTTCCGATCTAACCGAGTGGTTAGCGGTTGGATTGGGCGATTTTGCAATCAATGTGCACTTGCATTCTCGTGTACCATGTTTTACTTTTGCTATTTTGTGTCAGTTTTACATCGTTAATCATGGAGCTGCAATCAACAGTTGATTTTGTCATTTGCCAATTGGAAATTTTGTTGGGAGACTTTGTGCTGCTTTCAAGGAAGAAACAACTTTTGGGATTTATAAATGTCTAGTTCTAGGTGTTACTCTTTGTTCCATGGACAAATAGTAGGTGTTCTCTAGGTAGCTTTTATGGTTAAGCATCATCACGATCACCATTGTTAATATGATTGTCTATCCTATGAAATATTTCCAGTCATTGTTTGCTGATTTACTGTGCACTGGCAATTTTGAGAAGAAAATAGAAGCATAGGTTCCAATTTTATGCTTTCCAAATCAAAAAGAAATTGTCAGCTTTTCTTTCCCGTTATTATTTTGTATATATTTTTCTCATTGTATTTTTTTAGTAGTGATTACTCAAATACTGGATTGAGAGTTGATTAATACAATGGATGGAGATACAGTTTTATATAACAGTAAAATAAAAAAAAAAAAAAAGAAATGGGTGGGGATACCTTGAATCAAGAGTTTCCTATTGATTAATGACGAACTATTGTTATGGGTAGTGAGTAGTATAGAGCTGTATAACTTACTTTATAAGAGGATATTGCGTTTTCTTTTCAGCATATGTTGCTGAATAAGAAGGGTTACTAATTTATAAGATGGCAGAGCATAAAGGACAATTTTGTGAGGGATACAATGTGCTATTACCAAAAGCTGACAACCCTTTACTCTACTGTTGCCTGGTGGATTAGAAATGCAATGTGAATTTTATGTTTCAGATAATTTCTTTTGCCTGACCCTTTGAGTGACCATTGAATGTAAAATTTCCCAATTAATATATGACTCTTATTAAATATTTTTTCTCTCTTTCTCTGTATCTTTAAAATTTCGCAGGCTTTGTTCTATAATTGTTGTGGCTTCTTGGTAGCAAGGATAAATAAGTTCCATTTCTAGGTTTTTGGTGGTGGAGTACGTGAAAGCTCAGGATCTCGGCCATATTTGTTTTTTGATGTGTCAACACAAAATAATACACTATTAAGGAAAGTAAATATGTCATAAAAACTAAGAGCCTCCTAATGAAGAATTGCTATTGTCTGACCTAAATTGCCTAAACTAGACACTACACCAATGACTCAAAACCTATACAAGTTTAGCCCATCATGTTCTTCCCATAGAAATTCCTTGTAAAATTAGCACTGGTCCTATCCGTGTTTTATTGGGATGCCATACTTGGCCAGGCATTCAAGACTATATTGCTCCTCTGGTACACATGATTTGAAATTTAGACCATACCAGCATGAGTTTCCCAAAAAATAGTTGTCGGATCACGTCCAACCTAGTTATGTATTATGAAATATATAAGCCCTAGCAAAGTGTGCCTTCTAGTAACAAGAAACCGGTTTTCCATATGTGTCAATAATCGCCACTTTGAGATCCTTTCCCAACCAATGTCTAACAAAAGTCTCAAACATTAGTTCCTACATGTATCTCCCTAGATTCCATATGTGGGGTAAGCAAGAAGGACATGATCCATGCCACCTTGTCATCTTGGCAAATAGTTTGCTAAATTCTTGAGTCCAAACTGATTTTTGCTCAAGCAAGTTTGGTGCATTGTAGATGGTATGGGTGCTCACCTAATTTCAGATCAGGACTCCATTATTGGTTTAATAATGGTTATCTTTAGGCGTTATTATCGACATCAAAATATAAAATATGAAGCTACTCCTAGGTACAATCTCTCTCTCTCTACTAATTTGTTGATGGTTCTTCTACATAAGGGTAGACCATTGGGTCCTTATGCAGACATAAATTCAACCAAAAGATCTTGAAACCAACATATTTTCAAGAATGTAGAACCGTATATAGTGTTGGCATTAGATTGAATGCTAAACGATCTGTATTCAAGAAATCATTATTCTTTCAAGAGACATAAGATACTGAATTACATTTAGAATACCTGTGTACACATGTTTTCTTTTTAGTTTTCAACTAGATTATATTTCCTCCTTTAAAAAGTTCTCTCTCTCTCTCTCCCTCTCTCTCTCTCTCTCAATATATATATATCTATATCTATATATATATATATATATATATATATATAAGTGGCAGAATTCGAACTTCGAATGTAGTATCACTATTTACAACACCTTAACCGACAAGTTTTAGTGAGTGTGGTGAAGTTGGATTGATGGATTTCTATCTTTCTTGGTTTATTTTTTATTTTCTGATAGCAAAAAAGATATTGTTTGGAAGGAGACACCAGCAAAAGCTGAAGACACGAAGCAACCGAAATGGGAAATTGCACATCCTTTCAACTGCTTTCAACAACTAAATGGGTATTTCCTCTTAAAGAGACAGCAAAATTTCCTATTTGTTTGTCGGGCTTTAGCAAAAGTAATCAGCATGTAACAAACAAGGTTACTGACATGGATATAAAACTATGACTACATATATGTGCGTACTGACATGCAAATTTATTATCAATTGATCACACCACAAAATAGTTATGAAATTTATCCAATATATTGTTTGGCTTGGACGGTTCTTTGCCCAGCATGTTATTAGGTTTAAATAATCCTTGCATCTTCCCTCATTATCTTCACATCTGCATGAAGCTCAATCATTCATATAGCACACTAAACATTTACATCTCCACTTCATGTAGGTTGGGTTTTTCTTCTTTCCATGCTGTCCAGTTGTGATTTTTCTCATTTCCATATTGCTTAGGTGTGATTTGCCCCATTTCAACATCGAAAATACCACTAAATTCTCTTGGATCAATTGATTGAAGTCCAAATCTTCAATCTCATCCTCGTTGGCCATCATAAGAAGTGAAAAAAAAACCCAATGGGAGATGAATCAATGAAATGCTGAAGCCTTTAGGTGTTTTCTTGTTTTACACACGATAGAGAGATGATCATTCTAATATAGTAATATTTATCCTTGCATAACAAATAAGCTTACTAACACGCATATAAAACCATGATTACAGATACGTGCATGTTGGCATGCAAATTTATTATCAATTTATCACACCCACAAACAACTATGAAATTTGCCCAATATATTGTCAGATTTAAACAATTCATTACCCAGCATGTTATTAGGCTTGACCAGTCCTCACATCTTTCCTAATCATCTTCACATGTGCAAGAAGCTCAACCGTTCACATAGCATTACATACCTTCACATCTCATCTTCATGTAGGTTGGGTTGTTCTCATTTCCTTGTTGTTCAGTTGTGATATTTCTCATTTCCATATTACTTCGGTGTGCTTGCCCCATTTCAACATCAAAAATACCACCAAATCCTCTAGGATCAAAAGATCAAAGTTCAGATCTTCAATCTCATCTTCATTCACCATTAGAAGAATTGACAAAATTCTCGTCTTCTACTCTTGTTAGCGAACTAATAGGATCAATTTGATCCAAGACCTAACCAAGCATGGATTGTTCTCTTAAGAAAAATTAAAAACTTTGGACCACTAGGGATTTTGGCAGAAACATTCTATTGATATAGATCTCTACATGATGTGCCCAGTCCTGAGCAAAAGAATGGAAAAGGAAAAGGGTGGACTGATGGGATTTGGGATTTTTCTCCTTACAAAGAAGGAATAAAAAGGATGGGAAATAACTCACTAAAAATAAGCATTGGGAGAGAAATCAATGAAAAGCTAAAGCCTTTGGATGTGAGATAGAAGACCGCAAGTCGTATGAGAGAGAGATGGCATTCTCTATTTAAAATGTTGGATGATGGGTTACTTAACCCACCGATTTGGTTGACCATGGTTAACTAACATTGTCATTCATTAATTACTTTTGGATAAGATCCTGGTTTATTCTTGGCACACCCATCTCTTTTTTTTAGTATTTATGCCCTCCTTTTGTTTAATCTTGGCATGCTTGTCTTTATCCAGTATTAATGCCGTCATTGTAATTTAGTAATTTGCCACTATGGAAGAAACTAACTCTACATTGTCAAATTTTATTGCCAAATTTTATTGTCAAATTTTAGTAGTGTTGACTTACAACTATTATAACACCAAACTTTGTATAGTCTCTCTAAATGCATTGGGACATAAGTGAGTTCTTACTGAAAATAGCATTATCTTTCGATTTGTACTAATCCTCATTCCTAACCGATGCATTCTTGACATATGTGATATTTTTCTCATAATAACATTGATTGTTTACTAAAATAGTCTAGCTATTCTACTTATTTATGTTAGGACATTCAAACTTTGTCTGTTTTTCTTAATGCATTTTGGAGATGCCCGAATTTTTACTTAACATTGATTTGGGGGAAAATATCTTTTAAATAATTGATCCACAACTCCCTAAAAATTTTGTTAAAAATGTTCGAATGCCCGTCTACTAGGTTTGTAACATCAAAAAAGCATGGTCATTTTTAAGTAAATGGCATTTTTAAGTAAATGATGCATTTTCTATGAGGCCTAGGCTTTAAGAAAACAAAGTAAAGCCTCATCTCGAATCCTTGTCCATAGGGCATAGGAAATCTCCACAATGGCTCTAAAATCAATTTTCAATACCGATTATAAAATTAGGGGCTCAAAAAATGGTACAGATCTTACGAATTTGTGAATGCTTATTTTTAGAGAAAAAGGGATGATCTAAATAATGTGTTACAATATACACTATTTTTTGGCTTGAAATCCTAATTTTTTCACAGCCATAATGGTCAAGGTCGAAATTATGGATTTTAATTTTTTTTCAACATGATAACTGCAATTTTTGAAGAGTTTTGAGGTGAGGCTTTACTTAAGTTGATAGGGCTATGGTCCTATCAAAGCATTTTATTTTAGTAAAATGATATTTTGGCATGAAAACAAAATTTCTTTGTTAGAAAATATCATTTATATGGTCTTTCAGACACGAAATAAAGTCAATAGCTCCAAATAAAACAGGTTGGTATTGCAAAACAGACCTTTTTTATTATAAAGACACGGTCGGTGTTGGACATCGCCGATTGGGTTGAAATGAGAAAAGAGAGAAAGGTGCAGTCGATGCTAGGCTTCACTGACTTTATTAGATAGAGAAGAGAGAGAAGATAAAATTGGTGTTCAGTTTCATCAATTGTATTAGACAAAAAAAGAGAGAAAAAGCAGTCAGTGCTAGGCTTTCCCGACTATATTAGACAGGGAAGAGAGAGAAGATACAGTGGGCATTAGGCTTCGTTGATTGTACCAAAAGAAGAGAGAGATAGAGATGAGAAAGAGGAGAGAATGAGAGATAGAGATGAGAAAGAGGAAAGCGAAAGAGGGATAGAGATGAAAAAGAGCAGAGAGAAAGTGAGATAGAGTGAGTTGGAGGAGAGAGAAAGGGAGAGATAAATAAGAGCAAGATGAGAGAGAAAGGGGGAGATAGAGATGAGAAGAAGAGAGAGAAATGAGGAAAGAGAGGAGGAGAGAGAAAATTACCTTACAGAGGGTATCGATCCTTTTCTTCTCTCTCCTCTCTCTCTCAGAGACGCACCACGAGCTTAAGCAAAAACGAACTCTTGATTAAATCCTTAAGAATGAACCCAAGGCTGTTTTACAATTTGGCTTTGCATTCTTATATAGAATAGGGCCCAAACATGGGTGGACACCAAAAACTACCTAGAATTGAAGATAATTACAATTTAATTAAATTGAAATAAATTCTAAAAATGGGTGCAAAAGGACTGTTTTGCCCCTGCCTAATAACTTGTGGAATTCTAGAACAGTCCCTACTGTTGCTCGAGAACTTGCATGATCTTTCATGATTGATTCGAGGTTGTTCTGATGCCCATTTGATCGAAAGATGATTATTTTCTTGTAGGGCTCAGCTTGGCGATCGATTTGATACCAATTTTGAGCCATGAATCATGTCTTTAAGCCACTATCATGAGACTTGAAACTTGTTTGAATCTTGAAAACTTCGGATCGATAATGTGCTCATTCCTTGATGTTTTTAGTCTATTTCTTCAGTGAATCACACTAAACATGCCATCACGATCACGTTGAAACAAGCGCGACTCGATTTCGTGTTCGGATGAAGATTTTGTTGTCTTGAGTGTTTTGCCGGAATCTTGAAATTCAGTGGCTGGAATTTATCGCAGCTCTGATGCCTCCGTATGTGAAATCCAACTATTCATCGTACATGAGGTTTGGACCAGAGATAGCCACAGACCTCACGCACATAATGCAATTGGTTTCATGTCGATTGGGTAAGTGAGTGTCGTGAATTGGCTGCCAAAGTGCGGCACGCTGCTGCTGAATTTTTTGCAACTTTTCTTCACGGATCAATAACTTTCCTCTAGTTTTTCTCCCTACTGAGGCATCGTCATGGGGCGTACCACATATTGAATCACTCGTTTTGATGAGACGAACACACTCACAAATTTTGATCACTGTCTGACTTTAAATGTGTGAGATCTGAGCCTCGAAAGTTACTGTCCATGACTGTAAAAACAGCCACTTTTAATGGTGTTGTGGTGTAAGGTGACCACACGGGAATAGTTTGCGGCCCACCCCTTTTCGGTATTTTACCCATAACTTTGTCTTGGAGTGCTCGATTAAGTAGAAACTTGACTCATAGGGGTTTTTCACCGTGCCATATCCAATGGTAGTGGTCCCAAAACAATTTAATGCACCAAAATTATAGTTCTAGTTATGGGGTCCACTTCAAGGTATTAGAGGCCAATTTTTCTGAAATTGTTTCTTTGTGTTCATTGCCGTAGACATGTCTGATCATGATGAAACTTGGAAAAATGGATTTTTGGAGTACTGATGAAGATATTGACCATTTCTAGAGCCACTCTGAGATTGTCGAAATTTCTATTATTTTGTAGGCTTTGTTGACCTGCTTCCTCTTTATTCCACATCAGGGACCAAGGTGCTAAAAAATTCATTCAAATAGCTTGCCTCGCCCAATGTTGCACTTCGAGAGAAGCGAGAAGGACAACAATCAAAAAATGTCCTTCGTCTTCTACTTTTTTTCTTCCTAGTCATAGGACCACATGAACACCAAGGAGATTCACGCAATGGTGCAACTAGGATGCTCAAACGTAGGGATGCATTTTTCGTGGGTCTGTTTGTGGAGAAATTAGGGGGAAAAGAGAATTTTTTTTAGGGATCTTATCGAAGATCTCACCCTCATACGGACTATTTGTGATTCTGAAGCTGAGGATTTTGTTTGGACCACGTCAGTCAGAATAAGGCTCGTTTGGCAATTGAGTGCCATGTCGAAGGGCATTATTCCCATTTGGTTTGGGTTTGTGTATATCCTCTAGTGTTGAGCCACCTTTCGAGGATTACGTAAATGATATGCTGAAAGGCCTTGCACCGGCACTGTCTACTTCATGCATCAGTCATTCCTTGGCGAGTAGGGTACCTCAGTTTATCGAGGTGACCAGCTCTGGGTACAACCACCCCTACCCACTGCTTTGCAGCTGCGACAATCATCTGATTGCTGCTCCAAACTCATGGCTAACCAGTTATTCCTTGACGAGTAGGGTACCTCAGTTTATTGAGGTGACCAACTTTGGGTACAACCACTCCTACCCACTGCTTTGCAGCTATGACAATCATTTGATTGCCGCTCCAAAGTCATGGTTGACTTAGGTTCCTTGAGGCATCTTCAACATCTTGGAAATATGTTGGTGACCTTGTGAGAATGATGCTCTTTGTCATGAGACTTGTCTTGCCTTCTTGGCAAATCTTCTGTCCTTTGAGTCCTTTCTGATGAATGGACTCAAGCTGTCGAAATCTTTTCCTTGAAGCTCGTATTTTTGGACCCCAGTATGTGTCACCAAGGATTTGTTTTCTTTTTTAGTGAGGTTTGAAGCCGTCTATTGAGGTGAGTGCTGCATCAACCTGTTTATTAGTCCAAGCATCCTTTTTGGATTTTCACTTGAACTTGGGAAGCGGTGCCGTAGAGATGGTTTTCACAAACTTCATTTTATTTGGGGCTCTCTTAACCATGACCTTTCCGCCATGTCCACCCTTTTCATCCATTTTTACTCACGATGCCCGTTTGGGTATTCAGCGTGCTCGATTTTTATTCACGAAACTATTTTTATTATTGTTTCGTGACCCTGTCAGTCCATCATTTTTACTCATGTTGTTCCCTTATTAAGTTATACACAATGCCCGTTATATCATCATTTTTTTTTCTGTGAACGCGTGTTTAAGGTCATGCCCTCTGGACATGTGCGCAACCTTTTAACATCATGCGGCAAGGATGTGCACTATAGTTTAAGGTCATACAGCTGAACCATAATGGGGATGGATAGTAGTCTGTAGGGGTCATGAAGTGAGTATGGTAGTGGTTTAGCTCACTGTTGGGGAGATGGCTCGAGGCTACTTGTGAAAGATGGATGATGTATGAAAGAAAGGAGGAAAGTTGTGACCCACTAGCTTATGATGAGTATAGCTGGAGGGATGGTTTGCAATTTTATGAGTGTGGGTGAGACTCACTGAGGAATGATGTAGGATGATGAAATGAATGTACTCACTGGGGAGTTAGTAATAGTGGTGCGCGTATGTGGGGCTGAGTTTATGGCCATGCCTCCTGGACCTGTGCAAAGTAGTTTATTGTCATACGACCAGGACGTATACTATCGTCTTATGGTCGTATAGCTTGGACCGTGGTTCTGCAGTTTAGAGTCATGCAACTAGGACCATGCAGTTTAAGGTCGTGTGACTAGACCTCCGCTACAGTTTAAGGTCGTATAGTTTGGACCATGGTTATGTAGTTCAGAGTCATGCAACTAGTACCGTGCAGTTTAAGGCCGTGCAACAAGACCTCTGCTGCAGTTTAAGGTCATGTAGTTTGGACCATGGTTATGCAGTTTAGAGTCATGCAACTGGACCATGCAGTTTAAGGTCATGCGATAAGACCTCCGCTACAGTTTAAGATCATACAGTTTAGACAATGGTTGTGCAGTTTAGGGTCATGCAATTAGGACCGTGCAGTTTAAGGTCGCGCAACCAGACCTCCACTATAATTTGAGGTCATATAGTTTGGGCCATGTAGTTTAGGGTTATTCAGATAGACCCAGGCTGTGCAGTTTAAGGTCATGCTGGACGGACCAAGGTTTAGGTCACCATGTAGGTGAGATTCCATAGGGAATAGGTCTGTGGATGACAATCTGACTCCCTAGGGATAAAGTGGTTAATGCCATACACAAGCAAAGGGTTTAGATGAAGATAGTGGCTCGAGGAGGGATGGAAAACGAAGGCAGACTTCATTGGGGATTAGGGTGCGAGTATTACTCCCCGGAGTTGAAAGATGAGACTTCATGAAGAATAGGTAGGTCGACTCCTTGAGGATAAGATATCAAAGGAGTAGTGACTTGGTGTGAAACAGACCCACTGGGGATTGAAGAGATAAGAATGACCCTAACTCTAATGGAGATAATGGGCTGCAGTACGGGTGTGACCCGCACTGGGGATGAGCGATAGTGAGTTGCTTCTGACTCCATTGGGGATGATAGGTCATGCACAGCTTTGGCATTGGTTGCTTAAAATACAACCGGCGCCAGATGCAGCAACCATTATTTGTTGAGCACTCAGTTAGTGCTAAGTCTTTGAAAACACACTCGGCACTAAAGTCGGCCAACACCGACTCTTAACCACTCAGCCGGTGCTAGGTTGTTAAAAATACAATGGGTGCTGAAGACGACATGTGCCACAACTGGCACTAAGTTGCCGAGCACACAACTCACACTAGGTTTGTTGAAACACAGCTAGCGCTAAGTCACTTCGATCGCATGGCTAGTGCTGGGTTATTAAAACCATAGCCAGTGCTGAGGGTGGCCCGTGGTATCATTTGAACACGTCGACGCTAGGTTATCGAGCACACGACCAACACTAGGGCTGTTGAAACCCAGCTGGTGCTATGTCACTTCGACCGCATAGTTGGAGTTGGGTGTGGATTGGTACTTGGGCCGTAGAAAGCCCGACCCGGCCTTAATGAGGGCGTAAATGAAACTTTTCTCAGGCCTCAGTTCAAAACTCGACCCGATCTAGCCCGTTTGTTGGGATTTTATAGGCGGCGATGAGAGTTGCCTCGAGCCTCGGGTCAAAGCCCGACTCAGCTCATCGTTGTTTGGCTTTCCTTGGATGCTAGTGGGATTCTTAGTTTCTGAGGGGCATTTGAGGGTTGTGTTGGCTATATAAGGGGTAAGACCCCATTTCCTTCACTTTTCACTGAAGATTAAAAACCTAAACAAATTTTTTAAAAGTGAGCAGAGGATTTTTAAAATGAAAGCTTCGGCAAGCAAAGGGAGTCTGACAAGAGATGAAGTGTTTCAGCCAGCCTTACAAGGAAGGTTTCGTCAAGATTGCCAAGGGATTGTCTGAAAAGGAAGAGTTGCAGGAGTTTCTCCGTTTAGCACAAGAAGATTTTCGAGAAGCAGAAGAACTCCGATTGTGATCTTCAAGGGTAAAAGAGGCGGGAAGTGCAGCAAGTTGCATTTTCGTAGGTTTTGGGAATTTTGTGGGAGCTTAGGGGTTTCCCGGTGACTTAGGGAAAGTTGCAGAGGGTTTCTAATGGGGTTTTGTTGACCTCCCGACCAAGACGCAAGCAGGGAAACTTCTCTCAGTGTGTTTCTGACCATGTAGGAGAAGTCCCAACGAGACACCGAAGGGTCAAGGGAAATGGAGCAGTCGCTAAAGGTGGACCGTCGCAGGAGGTGGACGGTTTGCGATTGGAAATCATGCACCCATTTTTGGGAAGCGACGGGATTTCAGTCTTGAAAATGAGGAGTTTCAAGAGGCGAACAGTCACGATAGAGCCGACGCTGGCAGAAGCATGACCGACACTGACACAGCCGGCGCTGACACAACCAGTGCTGACACAACCGGTGCTGATGGTTATAAGCATAACAGGCTATGATACGGTCGGCGTTGATCCTCAAGAAAGGTAGCCGACACTAAGAGTTGGGAGCACAGCCAGCGCTGGCCTTTGGGAGATAGTGCCGGCGTTAGCTTCAGACTGTGCTCCTCAGCACATGTGGCACATTGTGACATGCACAGTGCTGCTCGAATGTGGCAGTAAGTTACATGCGGGAATCGTGGCGCTTGGCATGTTCATGCATGACACTGTCATGGGTCGGCAAAGGGTGGTGAATGATGGTAAGACATGGCTTGTAATACCTATTGGAAGTCAAGTCCTCCAGCACAACAGTGAAGTCCATGTTGTTCTGTGGAAGGCCATCCATTGTGAACAGGGTATGCTCTCTATCATAGGCTAGTTCCATGCCAGAGCAGCTTGCTTTGTATGTTTGATACACACGTCGGCTGAATTCTTCCTTGTATGTTTGATATACACGTCAGATGAGATCTCTTGCTTTTATGTTTGATATACACGTCAGATGAACTGAAGCTAACTTCTTCCGAGTGGTTTCGCTTCATCTTTTGGCCTGTAACCGTCCTCTTATGGCAGCATTCCTTAGACGATTTTTTGTTTGAAACCGTCCTCTTACCATTAGATGCAAGAGATTTGTAACCTCCCTAATAATGGGCTTCTTAACTTGTAACATGTAACTTGTTTTTACTGCAATAAAAAGAGTTAGAATTTGTTTGGACTATGTTGCATACTAAATTCTAAAAATGGGTGCAAAAGGACTGTTTTGCTCCTTTGTGGGATCTAGAGGCATAGCTGACCTGATGGGGCTGACTGAGGATCGTACTCTTAGGGAAAGCCTCCGAGTACCAGGTCTTGAGGTATTTGTCGAGAGGCGAAAGGACGGAGGAAGAGGGAACCGGCTCCCGATGATGTCTGAGTTTTGAGAGGAAGAAGCGGTATGCGAAGTGGCGTGTGTGCGCCTCTAGAAGTAGCATTCCAGGTGACTAGGGGGTCTACTCGAGCTCGAACAACTGGTCTGGCCTTAGGAGGCTGAGAACTGTGAGCATGGGTCTGCCAAGGAAGAGGTGAGGGCCGGCCCCTTACTGGGTGCACTAGTGTGTGCTGAGAGGAAGGACGAGGGGGTTGTCTTTCAGGTACTCAGATCGGCACGGCAATGGCGTTGCCCTTAGTGGTGGGATGCAGATGCATGCGCACTGGTGTCGGCCCGAGGAGGCCTTATCCTGAACACGTACTCAAGGTAACAAGAAGGTTTCCCTAAGGTGTGGGTCGAGTGGACGACCCACGAGCCTTAGGGTGTGTGCATGATGTGGAGGCCCTAGGGTCTCCTCCTCGATGGTTGTGTCTCTAGACATAGAGACTTGAGATGGTGGAAGAATGTAGGGGGTGGCCTTGCGGCGACCCATAGGAGAAATGACAACTTGTTTGCCTTTCGCAGCTAGGGACTGGGTAGCCTTTCTGCGTACCTCGGCAATACGACAAGCAAGCGACTTGCCGGTGAAGGGGTGCATGCTGTGAATGGGAATTGAAGTGCTGCCGATGCAGAGTGCTTTGGTGGAGGTTCCACTAGAGCTAGAGATGGGGAGTTAGAGACCTTTATGTACCTCCTCACACTTATCCAAGTTAAGACTAGAGAGCTAGACATTGGGTCTTTGCTCAAGAGGAAAGTTGGGAACAAAGTTCGAGGAAATTGTTCCTTGGGAAAGCTCGCGAATGCAAGGATAAGAAAATCCCCGATTTGGACAAATGGCTTAAGGAACACAGAAGACATGTGCATGGAATACAGAAAACAAAAGGAGAGAGTAGTCAAACAAGGATGATTCAACAAAGGGGTAGTAAGTCCCCAGTGGAGTCGCCAAGCTGGTTAGGTGCCTCGATCTCTCCATCCTGATCGAGATGTCCTGGTGGCACATGTCGCGGGTTTCAGGAGAACCGAGACTTGAGACCGCTCTTTTGGGAACCTTGCTAAAAAACGAGGGCAGGTAGGCCAACAGATGAGAGAGGAATTTGATGTGAGGCGAGACATACCTCACTTGGGTCCGTGACTCACTCGGGCTAACTCGCGTGGGCTCCCTCTTAGATCATGACAAAAAGCTCCCTAGTCATACAACTGGTTCGAGATTGCCTCCCTTGTCCTGTACTCTCCCGTTTCTGTGATCACAGACACATGGTTAATTTATAGGATAAGTGGGACAGGGGACCCCACCTTGTCATTGGGCAAATGAACACAAGTGTGTACATCCAAGGGAAGAACAAAAGGATAAGAGGATAGAGATTGGGGTGATAAAAAGAAAAAAAAAAGAAAAGAGATAAAATAAAGGAGAGGGAAGAGAAGAATTTGACCAAGTGGTTAGACTTACATAGTGGTTGGACCAGTAAGTGATTGACCCGACGAGGTAGCAAGAAGGGCACGGTAACTCAGACCGGCACAACAACGATACTACTCAACGACATAATGAACACTAACAAACCTGACACGATGGCTAGCTTGACGTGGTAGTAAGATGGGCACGGTAACTCAGACCGGAACGGTGGCAATACTGCTCGACGACAACACTACCATGGTTGTGCTAGACTTAACCTCCCTTGGTCAAACGAGAGGGAAAGAAAGAAGGAGGAAAGAGAAGAGAAAAGAAAGAGAGATAAGAGAAGAAATAAAGAGAAAGAAGAGAAAAAAGAAGAAGAGAAAAGAAGAGAGAGAAAAAGATGAGAGATTAAAAAGAGAGAAGAAGAAGAGAAGGAGAAGAGAATAAAAGAGAGGAGAAGATAAAAGAAAGAAACATGGAAGAGAAGAGAAGAAAGGAGAACAGAAGGAAAGAGAAGAGAAAAAAGGTAGACGAGCGAAGAGGAAGAAAGGATAAAAGAGAAAGGAGAGGGAAGGACAGAGAGAAAAATGAGAAGGGAGAAGAAAGAAGAAAGAGAAGGGAAGAAGAGAGTTGAAGGATGAGATAGAAAGACGAGAGAAGGGAAGAAGAGAGTTGAAGGAAGAGAGAGAAAGAACGGAAGAAGAGAAGAAACATCGACGGTGATGAGATCTCGCTGCCCATGACTAAGGAGAGAGAAGAGAAAGAAGCATGAACAGTGATGGGCTTCTGCTGTCCATGACTGAGGAGAGAGAAAAAGAGAGAAACATGGATAGCGTTGGGCTTCTATCGTTCATGACTGAGGAGAAAGAAAAAGAAAAAACATGAACAGCAATGGGCTTCCACCATCCATGACAAGGGAAAGAAAAGAGTGAGAAAAATGGTTGGAGATGGGCTTCTGCCGTCCATGACATGAGAGAGATAAAAGAGAAAGAACATTGACGACGATGGCTTCTGCTGTCCATAACATGGGAGAGAGAGATAGATGAGAGATAAGTCGTGAACATGATCATTACTGTTCATGATAGGAGAGAGGAAAAGAGGAGAACATGGACAGTGATAGGTTTCATTTTTTATGTCAGGAGGAAGGGAAAGAAAGAACATGGACGGTGATAAGGTTCCGTCGTCCATGTCAAGGGAGAGAGGAACTTGGAAAGAGCACGAACGACAATAGGTTTTGTCGTCCATGACAATAGGGAGAGGGACTTGGACAGAGACTCCACCCACCACTCGAGTTGAGACCCGACTCACTGTTCATGTTTTAGGAGACAAGAAAGGAAAGAGAATGTCATGCGTGGTGATGGGTACCGCTGTGCATGATTAAGGAGGAGAGAGAAGGGAAAGATTAGAGAGAGAAAAGGAAAGATAGAGAAAAGAGAGAATCAAGAGGATAGAGAAAGAAAGAAGAGGAGAGAAAAATAAAGAAAGAGGAGAGAGAAAAGAGGAGGAAAGAGAAAGAGGGGGAGAGAGAAAGAAAGAAGAGGAGAGAAGAGAGAGAAAGAGGAGGAGAGAGGAAGAGAAAAGAAAAAAAGAGGAGAGAAGAGAGAAAGAGGAATAGAGAGAAAGAGAAAGATGAGAGGAAGATAAGGAGAGAGAAAGAGGAGGAGAGAGAAATAAGAGGAGAGAGAAATAAGAGGAGAAAGAAAGAGGTGAAGAGAGAAAGAGGTGGAGAGAGAAAGAGAAAGAGAGAGAAAAAGATGAGCGAGAAAGAGGAGAGATGAGAGGAGGAGAGATAAAGTTACCTTACCAAAGGGTACCTGAATTTTTTTCTCTCTCCTCTCTCTCTCTTCGACGTGACCCACATCAAAGTTAAATCCCAATTCTCATTAATCAGAATGAAGGTCCTTTTAAAATTAGGTTTAGCACGTATTTATATAATTGAGCCCAAAACATGAGTGGATGCTCAAAATCTACACTAATTGATGATAATTATATTTTATTTGAATTAAAAAAATATCTAAGAATGGGTGAAAAATGACGTTTTTGCCCCTACTCAACAATATATAAAATTCCAAAACAATCCCTGCTGCTGCCCTAGAATGTGTGTGATCTTCCATGGATGATCTGGGATTGATCTAGTGCCCATTTTGCCAAAGATGATTGCTTTCTTGTTGGGCTCGGCTTGACAATCGATTTGATACCAACCTTAAGCCTCGGACTGTGTTTTTAGGCCACGATCATATGACTCGAACTTTGGATGAATCTTGCAAACATCTGCTCGATGGTTTTCCCATGTCTTGAAATATTTTTGTGATTCTTCACTGTAATGCACTAAGCATTCCATCACAATCTCATTGCAATAAACGCAGCTTGATTTTGTGCCTGGATGAAGATTTGGCAATCCTTGAGTTTTAGCAAGACAAACACGCTCACAAAACTTTCACGGGGTGTACCACATATCGAAACACTTGTCTTGGCGAGACAAACATGCTCACAAAATTCGAGCATGATCCGACTTGAAACGAGGGAAATATGGCTCCTAGAATTCACTAGTGATTTGGTGCAAGGAGGGCACACGGGAAGAGTGTGCAGCTTACACCTTTTTAATATTTACCTATGACTTTGTCTTGGAGCACTCCATTCAGTCAAAACTTGACCCCCGACCGTGCCGAATACAATGACTGTGGTCCTATAGCCATTTGATACTTTCTTAATAAGGTTCTAGTTATAGGGTTCATTTCAGGGTGCTAGAGGTTGATTTTTCTGAAACTGTTTATTTGTTTGCACTGTCTTAAACATGCTAAAATGCGATGAAACTTGGCAGGTGGGCTTTTGGGGTGCTTAGAGAGATTTTTACTAGTTCTAGGGAAATTATGAGATTGTCGAAAATTCCATACATCGGGGCTTTAATGACCAGCTTCTCCTTTATTCTGCATTGGGGACTCAAGATGCTGAAAAATGTCTTAAAACACCCTCTTCTTTCTTTCTCTCTCTTCTTATCCTTCTCCCTTTCTCTCTCTTCTTTCTTTCTCTCTTCTTCTCTCTTTCTCTCCTCTTCTTCTCTTCTCTCTTTTCCTCTTCTCCCTGTTTCTCTCTCCTCTTCTTCTTCTCTTTATCTCTCTCTTCTTTACCTCAAACATGCACGACAGTAAGCATCATCGTGCATGTCTTACTCTCTTTCTTTCTCTCTCTTCTTCTTTCTTTCTTTTTCTTCTTCTTTCTTTCTCTCTCTTCATCTTCTTCTTTTTATCTCTCTCTTCTCTACCTCAATCATGCACGATAATAAGCATTGTCGTGCATGTCTCTCTCCCACTTTTTCTCTCTTTTTTTTTCTTTCTCTCTCTTCCTCTTTTTTCCTCTCTCTTCTCTCTCAACATGCACGACAGTAGGCACTACCGTGCACGTCTCTCTTTCCCTTATTTCATCTTTTCTCTTTACTCTCTTTCCTCTCTCATTCCCCCCTCTTTCCTAATCTTTTCTCTTTTTCTTAATCTTCACTTTCCTTCTCTCTCTCTACTTTCCCCTCTTCTTTCTCTGCTCTCTTTACTGATTTCTTTTTGCACTTTTCTCTCTTCCCTCTTTCTCTCTTCTCTCTCTCCTTTTCCCTCTTTGTCTTTCCTTTTCTCTCTTTCTATTCTTTCATTTCTCTCTCCTCCCCAGTCATGCACGGCCCTTCACTGAGCATGACCTCTTCCTTCTCTCAGAATATGCACAATGAGCCAAGCCTTAACCCAAGTGGTGAGCCGAGCCTTTGTTTGAGTTTCTCTTTCCCCATGTTGTGCACGGTGATGCTCATCGCAGCGCACAACATTTCTTCCCTATTATTTGACAAGGACATTGAGCAGGGCCCTTTCCTAAGTGGCAGGTCAGGTCGTGTTTGAGTCTCTTCTGACACGCACGGTGATGCCTATTGCACTCGTGTATTTTCTTTTCTCTCCTATCTCTCTCCCTTTTGTCATGGATGGTGGAATCTATCACTGTCCATGTTCTCTCTTACACTCTCTCTTCTATCATGGATTGTAGAACCCATTGGCATCCATGTTTCTTGTTCCTTCTCTCATCCTCCCTCTTCCCATGGGCAGTGGAGCCCATCACCGTCCATGTTTCTTCTCTCTCCCACCTTTCTCTCTCCTCTATCATGGATGGAGGAGCCCATCACCGTCTACATTCCTTTCTTTTTTCCCTCTCCTCTGTCATGGATGGCAGAACCCATCGTCATTCATGATACCTTTGTGCTGCCCCTCATGTCAAGAACGACAATGACCATGATTGTCCATGACACATCTCTCATCTCTCCCCTGATCTTCCCTCTTTCTTCTCCCTTTTCTTTCTCTTCTCATCTTCTTTTTTCTTCCTGTCTCTTTCTCTTCTTCCCCTGCTCTTCTCTTTCTCTCTCATACTTTTTGTCCCCTCCCCTCTCTTCAAGCTTACCTCTTATTCTCTCTTCTCTTCTCCTCTTCTCCTCTTCTCATCTTCTTCTTCTCTCTTCTCTTCTCTTCTTCTCTTCTTCTTCTTCTATCTTCTCTTCTCTTCCTCTCTTTTCTTCTCTTCTCTTCTCTCATTCTCTTCTTCTTCTCTCTTATCTCTTTTCTTCTCTTATTCCCTTCTTTTTCTCTTCTTCTTCTCTCTTCTCTTATTCTCTTCTGCTTCTCTCTTCTCTTCTCCTCTTCTCTTCTCTTCTCTCTTCTCTTCTCCTCTTCTCTTCTCCTTCTCTCTTCTCTCTTCTCTTAGCCTATTCTCTTCTCTCATTTATTCTCCTCTTTTCTTCTTATTCTTCTCTTTTTTTTTCTCTTCTTTTTCATCTTCTTCTTTATTTCTCTCCCTTCTTTCTCCTCTTTCTTCTCTTCTCTCTCTTCTTTCTTCGCTCCTTATCTTCTTCCTTCTTCTCTCCTTTTCTCTTCTTCTTTACTCTTCTTCTTCTCTCTCCTCTTCCCTACTTCTCTTCTCCTTCTTCCTCATCTCTTCTCTTCTCTTCTTCTTCCTCTCTCTTCTCATCTCCTCTCCTCTTCTTCTTCTTCTCTCTTCTCTTCTCTTGTTCTCTTCTTGTTCTCTCATCTCTTCTCTTCTCTTCTCCTCTTCTCATCTTCTTCCTCTTTCATCTCTTCTCTTCTCTTCTCTTATTCTCTTCTTCTTCTCTCTATTATTCTCTTCTCTGCTCTCCTTTTCTTTTCCTTCTTCTCTTATCTCTTCTCTTCTCTCCTCTCTTCTTCATCGTCTCTTATCTCTTTTATTCTCTTTTCTTCTCCTCTTCTTCTTCTATCTTCTTTTCTCTTCTTCTTTTCTTCTTCCTTCTCTCTCTTCTTTCTTCTTTCTCACTCTTCTTTCTCACTCTTCTTTTTCCTCTCGTCTTTCTTCTCTCCTCTCTTTCTTCTCTCTTATCTCTCTTCTCTCTCTTCTCTTCTCTTCGATATCTCTTCTCGTCTATCTCTTTCTCTCTCTGCTTTTCTTCCTTCGTATCTCTCTATTCTTCTCTCACTCCTTCCTGTCTTCTCTTTTCTCTCTTTCATTCTTTTCTCCCTCTCTCTCACCTCCTCTCATTTGACTTAAGGACAAGTTAAGTCTAGCACTATCATGGTAGTCTTCTCATCAAGTAATTTAGCCGCCATGCCGATCCAAGTTACCGTGTCCATTTTGCTGCCACGTCAGACTAGCCATCGTGCTAGGCTGGTTGGTGTTGGTTTATCGTTGAGTAGCAAAGCTGCCGTGCCAGTTTGAGTTACTGTGTCCGTCTTACTACCATGCAAAATCAGTCATTAAATTGGTCTAGCCACTGTGTTAGTCTAGCCATTGGTCAAATTTCTCTTTCTTCTTTTCTCATTCCTCTATTTTATTTCCCCCTTCTCCTTTTATCACCCCAATCTTCATCTCCTTGTTCTTCCCTTTCTTCTTTTGAATGTGCATGCTTGTATGCATTAACCGAAAGACAAGGTGGGGTCCATTGGCCCACTTGTCTTGTAAATTAACCATTTGTGTGTGACTGTAGAAGTAGAAGAGTACAGGTCAAGGGAAGCAATTTTGAACCAGTTGTAGGACTTGCAAGTTAGTCCGAGTGAGTCACGGACTCAAATAAGGTGTGTTCTGCTGCACATCAAATTCCTCTCTTACCGATTGATGTACCTACCCTTGTTTCTTAACAAGGTTCTCGAGAGAGCGGTCTCAAGTCTTGGGTTCTCCTTGAAACCCGAGACACGTGCCACTAGGTCATCCCAACCCGAGGGCGAGATCGAGGCATCTAACCACAAACGAGCAAATTAAAGAAAGTGGAAAAATGAGAAATCATGCTCGGTGACATGAACTATTGTGCAAGACATAAAAGAAAGAGAGAGAAAGATCGTGCCCGACAGTGTGTGCTGCCACACAAGATAGAAAGAAGGAAGAAAGAAAGGTCCCGCTCGACAGCATTCACTACTGTGCGCGATAGAAAGGAGAGAGAAGAATGAGAGGGTCTTGCTCGACAGCATTCACTGCCATGCGAGATAGAGAGGAAAGAGAAGAGACAGGGTCATGCTCTATAGTGTTCACTGCCATGCAAGACAGAGAGAAAAGAGAAGAGAGAGAAGGTCACGCTCGACAGTGCTCATTGTCATGCGAGACTGAGAGGAAAGACAGAGAAAGTCATGCTCGGTAGTATTCATTACTTTGCACGACAGAAGAAAGTACGAGAAGAGAGAGAAAAGGAAAGGAAAAGAGGGAGAAAGGAAAGAAGAAGAGAGAGAAAGGAAAGAAGAAGAAATAGAAGAAGGAAAGAAAGAGAGAAATGAAAGAAGTAGAAGATGATAGAGAAAGTCATGCTCGGCAGTATTCACTGCCATGCACGATAAAAAAAGGAAATAAGAGAGGGACATAATAGAGAGAAGAGAGAATGAAGATAGAGGAAGAAGATAGAGAAAGAAGAGAGAGAAATAAGAGATAAGAGAGTAAAAAGTGGAAGAAGAGAGAAAGAAGAGAGAGAAGAGAGAAAGAAGAGAGAAAGAAGAGAGAAAGAAGAGATAGAGAAGAGAAAGAAGAGAGAGAAAGAAGAGATAGAGAAGAGAGAGAAAGAAGAGAGAGGGGAAAGAAAGTTACCTAAAGGTACCCATCAAAGTTTTATCTCTCCTCTCTCTCTCCAAGACATGACCCAAAACATCTCACAAAAAGGATTTCCTTATTGATCATAAAAGGGTCTTTTACATGTAGATGGTGTGTTCTTATATAGAAGTGGGGCCCAAATATGGGTGGATGGTTAAAACTTAAACTAATTGATAGAAAATAACAACTAAATAATTTAAAGATGGGTGCATGGCCATTACACAGATCTCTTCTTCCTCTTTTCTCTCTCTTCTCTCTTCTTTCTATATCTTCTTCCTCTATCTTCATTCTCTCTTCTCTCTCTTCTCCTATTTGCTGCCTAGATGATGGTTTTCTAAATTGGGAAACTTTGGTCGGAGTTTGGATTCTGATGGCCAGTATTATAGCTACTTCAGACTGTCGAATCTGACCATCCATCACGAGTGAGGTTCGGCTCAGATGAAGCTGGTTAGATGCCTAGATCTCACCCCTGGTCGTGATGACCTGTTGGCATGTGTCACGGGTTTCAACGAGAACCTAGGACTTCAGACCGCTTTCTCGAGGACCTCTTTAAGAAACAAGAGCAGGTACACCAACCGGTGAGAGAAGAATTTAATGTGAGGAGGGACACACCTCACCTGCCGTGACTCACTCGGGCTGACTCGTGTGGGCACCCTCTTAGATCACGATAGAAAGCCCCTAGTCTTAGAACTGGTTCGAAATCAACTCCCTTGACCTGTACTCTCTTGTGTCTGCGATCACAAACACAAGGTTAATTTACATGACAAGTGGGCCAAGAGACCCCACCTTGTCTTTAGATGAATGCACACAGATGTGCACATTAAAAAGAAGAAAGGGAAGAAATGAGACGAAGATTAGGTTGATAAAAGAAGAAGGGAGAAATAGAATAGATGAAAGAGAAGAGAAGAAAAACTCATTTGACCAGGTAGCTAGCCTGACACAGTGGCTAAACTAGTATGGTGATTGACTTGGCGTGGTAGCAAGACTGACACGATAACTCAGATCGGCACGACTACAATGCTACTCGATTACCGAACCAACCCTAAACAGTCAGGCACGATGGCAAGTTTGACGTGGCAGCAAGACGGGGATGGTAACTCAAACTGGCATAGCGGCAATACTGCTCGATGACAGGACTACCCTGATAGTGCTAGACTTAACCTGTCCCTTGGTCAAACGAGAGAGGAAGACGAAGACGAGAGAAGAAAGACAAGGAGAAAAGAGAAGAGAGGAAATAGTAAGAGAAGAATAGTGAGAGAGAAGAAAGAATAAAAACAGAGAAAGAAAGAGAGAAAAGAGAAGAGAAGAGAGAGAAAAGAAGAGAGAAGAAGAATAGAAGAAGAAGAATAAAAGAGAAGAGAAGAGAAAACAAGAGAGAGAAATAGAAAAGAAGAAGAAGAGAAGAGAAGAGTTGAAAGAAGAAGAGGGACGAAAAGGAGAGAAGAGAGATAACAGAAAAAGAGAAGAAGAGAAGAGAAGAGAAGAAAAGAGAGGAAGGAGAAGAAGAGAAGAGAAGAGAACAAAAGAGAGGAAGGAGAAGAAGAGAAGAGAAGAGAAGAAAAGAGAGGAAGGAGAAGAGAAGAGAAGGGAGATGAGGAAAGGAGAAGAAAGGAGAGAAAAAGAGACAGAGAAGAAAAGAAGAGGAGAGAGAAGAAGAAAGAAAAAAGAGAAGAAAGAAGAGTGAGAGAGAAGAGAGAAGAAAGAGAAGAAAGAAATAGGAAGAGAGAAGAAATAAGAGAGAGAAAAGTGAAGAAAGAAGAGAGAAGAGAGAAAAAGGAAGAAAGAAAGAAGAGAGGGAAGAGAGAAAAAGAAGAGAGAGTGAGAAAAGAGAAAAAAGAAGAGAGAAGAGAGAAGAAAGAAGAGAGAGAAGAGAGAAGAAAGAAGAGAGAGAAGAGAGAAGAAAGAAGAGAGAGAAGAGAGAAGAAAGAAGAGAGAGAAGAGAGAAGAAAGAAGAGAGAGAAGAGAGAGAAGAGAGAAGAGAGTAGAGAGAAAAGAGAGAAAAAAGAGAGATGAAGAATAAGAAACATGGATGGCGATGAGGTTCCGCCGTCAATAACAAAGGAGAGAAAAAAGGGAGAGAAGCATGAACAGCGATGGGGTTCTGCTGTCCATGTCATAAGAGAGAGAAAGGGTAAAGGAGCATGAACAATAATGAGGTTCTTCCATCCATGACAGAGGAGAGAATAGGAAAAGAAGCATGGACGGCGATGAGGTTCCGCCATCCATGACAGGGGAGAGAGAAAGGGAGAGAGAGAGAAGGGACAAGGAAACCGATAGGTTGTGTTGTCCACGAGAGGAGAGAGAGTAAGAGAGAACATGAACGACGATGGGGTCCCACCGTTAATGACAGTATGAGAGAACATGGACAGCGATAGGGTTCCGCCGTCCATCACAAGAGAGAAGGTAAGAGAGATTATGGATGACGATAAGCTTTGTCGTTCATGATAAGAGAGAGAAAGGAAAAGACATGTGCAGCGATAGACATCACTATGCGTGTCAGAAGGGCCTCAGACATTGCCAAGCCCGCCACTTGAGAAAGGGCCCAGTTCAATGTCCTTGTTAGAGAATAGGGAAAGGAATGTTGTGCGTGGTGATGAGCATCGTTTGCACAACATGGGAAGAAGGAAGTCAAATAGAGGCCCGACCCGTCACTCGGGTTAAGGCTCGGCTCAATGTGCGTGTTCTAGGAGGAAGAGAACGTCATGCTCGGTGATAAGCACCACCGTGCATGATTAACGAAGGAGAGAGAAAGGAAAGAATAGAGAGAGAAGGGAAAGACAGAGAAGGACCAGGAAAGAGAGTGAAGAAAGAAGGGAAAGTAAAGAGAGAAAGAAAGAGAATATTAGGAAAGAGAGAAAAACGATTAGGAAAGAGAAGGGGTGAGAGAGGAAAGAGAGCAGAGAGAAAAGAAGAAAGAAGGGGAAGAGAGATGTGCACGACAATGCTTACTGTCATGCATGTTTAAGGCAGAGAGGAGAGAGACAGAGAGAAGAACAATATGAGAGAAAGAGAGAAGGAAAGACATGCACGACGATGCTTATTGCCATGCATTTTTGAGGTAGAGATGAGAGAGATAGAGAAAAACTAGAGAACAGAGAGACAAAAAGAAAAAGAGACTGAGACATGCCTGAACATGCTCACTGTCGTGCATGTCGAGAGAGAGGAGAGAGAAAGGGAGAAGAAGAAGAAGAAGAAGAGAGAGAAAGAAAGTAGAAGATGAAGAGAAAGAAGAGAAAGATAGAAAGAAGGGTAAAGAAGAGAGGAGGAGAGAGAAAGCTACCTTTATCGAGTGATAATAGACTTTTTTTCTCTCTTCTCTCTCTCTTAGACGTGGCCCTTAATCTTAAAGCTTAACTCTCAATTTTTATTCATCTAATTGAAGGTCCACTATAATGAGGTTTAACATGTATTTATAGGGCTAGGCCTGAAACATGGGTGGATGCCCAAAATATACTCTAATTGATGAAAAATATAATTTATTTGAATTCAAATAATATATAAACATGGGTGCAAAATGACGGTTTTGATCCTTCTCAATAATACATAAAATTTCAAAACAGCCCCATCTGGACCCACGAAATGTGTACGATTTTCCTAAGCTCGTTTGTGGTTGCTCTGGCCCTCGTTGAGAAAAATGATAATTACTTTCTTGTTGGGCTTGACGTGATGATCGATTTGGTACCAACTTCAAACCACGAATCGTGTTTTTAGGCCACGATCATGCGACTTGAAAATTTTACAAAACTTGAAACCTTTCGATCGATAGTTCACTTGTTTCTTAGTGTATTTCTTTGGTTTCTCCACTGAATTGCACTGAACATGCTTTCACGATCGCATTGCAATGAATGCAGCTCGATTTCATGCCCAAACAAAGATTTTACCATCTTGAGTTTTTTGCCAGAACTTGGATTCTAGAGGCCGAAAATCTGTACCAAATTTGACATGTTCGTGCATGAAATCATCCGTTCATCACGCGTGGGGCTCTGACCATACATCGCTCTAGACCTTATGCACACAATGCAACTGGTCTCCGGTCACACAATGCAACTGGTCTCCGGTCGATCTGGTATGCTAGCACCATGATATGCCCTCTTGAGTGGGTCTTGCTACTGCTCATTTCTTATAACCTTGATCACGAAATGTCATATTCTCTCTAGTTTTTCTCCCCACTTGGACATCATCAAGGGACATGCCACATATCAAAACGCTCATCTTTACGAGACGAATGCGCTCGTAAAATTTGAGCACGATCCGACTTGTAACAAGGGAGATATGAATCCCAAAAGTTACCTATCATGACTGTGAAATCCAGTCTCCTTTAATGGAGACTGGTGCAGGGAGGGTGCACGGGAATAGCGTGTGTCCTCTGCTTTTTTAGTCTTTTTCTCATAATGTTTTCTTAGAACGTCTGTTTAAGCTAAACATTGACCCCTATCGGTTTTCGTTAGTGTCAGATCTAATGGCGGTGGTCTTACAACCATCTGACGCTTCAAAAATAGGGTACCCATTAGAGGTTCGGTTTCAGGGTGTTAGAGACAGAATTTTTTGAAACTATTTCCTTGTTTGCATTGCCTTAGACATATCGGATTGCGACGAAACTTGGTAGGTGGCCTTTTGATGTTCTTAGGATCTGAGACTGTAAATCAGGGCTTTATTGATCGGCTTCTCTTTTATTCCGCATGGGGACCTAAAGTTCTGAAAAAAGTGTTCAAACAGCTTTCCCTGCCGAATGTTGTGCTTCAAGAGAAGCGAGAAGAACAACACTTGGAAAATTTCCTTCGACTTTATTACTTTTTTCTTCCTAGCCACAAGACCCTATGAACGTCAAGGAAATGTCCACGTAATGTTGTATTTAGGACCCTATGTAATCTATAGGCCTGGTTTGACTTCCTCGGAATGCAGTCCTTTTAGCATGGGATCCTGACCTACCATCTTGGCAATTATTCTGGCTCCTGGTTCCTTTCATGATCAGACTCAAACTGTCAGATTCTTCTTGAAGCTCGTATTTTTTTATCTTGATATCAAGGCATTCTGACACCAGGGATTTTTCTTTTGAATGACGACTAAAGCCGCCAATTAGGCGTGTGCTGCATCAACCTACTTATTGGTCCAATTGCCCTTTACGGGTTTTCACTTGGACTGGGGAAGTGGTGTCGTAGAGATGGTTTTCACCAACCTCCTTTTTATTTGGGGCTCTAAAACCCATGACTTCACGACCATGTCCACCCTTATTCTTCCATTTTTACTCATGGTGCCCTTTTGGGTTTTCACCATACCTGTATTTTTTTTTTCACGAAACTCTCTTATGGTTTCATGACCATGCCCGTCCGTCATTTTTACTCTTGGCGCTCCCTTGTTTAGGTATACACCATGCCCATTATTCTTTATTCTTTTGTTCTTTTTTTTTTGTGAAGGCATGTTTAGGGTCATGCCTTCGAGACCTGTGCAAAGCCTTTTATCGTCATGTAGCCAGGACATGCACTATAGTTTGGGGTCATATAGCTGGACCAAGGTGGAGATGGATGGCAGTCTGTGGAGGCCATGAAGTATGGTGGTGGTTTGACTCACTTTTGGGTGATGGCACGAGACTGCATGTGAAAGATGGATGGTGTTGGTTCAGAAGGTGGATAGTGTTGACCCATTAGTTGTCGGAGAGTATGGATGATGAGATGGCTCATCGTTTGTTTTGTGAATGTGGGTGTGACGCACTGAGGGATGATGAAGGGTAATGAAGTGAACGGGTTCACTGAGGAGTTGATGAAGGTGGTGTGCGCATATGGACGGGTCGGTTAAGGATGACGTGTGTGACTCATGTAAATGGCGTGTGCATATGTCTCGGGGTGTGTTTAAGTTCATGCCTTTGGAACCTGGGCAAAGCAGTTTAACATCATGTGGCCAGGACGTGCACTATAGATTAGGGTCATATAGCTTGGACCGTGGCTATGCAATTTAAAGTCATGCAGCTAGGACCATGCAGTGTACGGTCGTGCAACTAGACCTTCGCTACAGTTAAAGTCTTATAGTTTGGACTATGCAGTTTAGGATCATGCAATGTGACCATGGCTATGCAGTTTAAGGTCATGCAGCTAAGACTATGCAACTAGATCATCGTTAGAGTTTTAAGGTCGTATATTTTGGACCACACAGTTTATGGTCATGCATTTAGACCTTGGTTGTGCAATTTAGGGTCAGCAGCACAGACCATGCAATTTAAGGTCATGCAACTCAACCTTCGCTACAGTTTAAGGTCATATAAATTGGACCACGCAGTTTATGATCGTGGGTCTAGACCTTGGCTGTGCAGTTTAGTGTCATGCAACATGAACCATACAGTTTAAGGTCGGGCAACTCGACCTTCGCTATAGTTTGAGGTCGTATAATTTGGATAATGCAGTTCAGGGTCGGGCATTTAGACCTTTGTGTGGCTTACCATGTAAATGAAATTCCATGGGGAATAGGTCTGTGGATGGCAATCTGACTCCCAACTCTTTGGCCTGTGACCTTCCTCTTTTCCTCAGATGCAAGAGAGACACTCCAACACAACTACTCTCTTTTCTTCTTATGCAGGAGCAACACTCCAACGCAGCTACTCTTTTTCCTTGATGCGAGAGCAATACTGCAAGCAACCTCCCTAATAATGGGCTTTTGGCTTGTAATTCCTTCTAATGCAATAAAAAGAATTAAACTTAGTTTGAATTGTCTTGCTTCTTTTCTTTTCTCCCTTTTCTTTTTCCCTTCTTTTGTTCTTACTTCCTTTTTACTGCATATTGCGTCTTTTGAGAGCATGTCAAGGATAGTACTTTAGGTATCTCCCATTGATGGGGGGCATCGCCTCCTCTCCATCGGAATGTGCAGTATGTAAGCCCCATTTCATTAGACTTTCTTGACTATGAAGGGGCCTTCCCACTTAGGCTCAAACATCCCTTTGCGTCACCCATGCATAATGATCAGCCTTTTGATGGTCATAACTAGATCCCCAAGAGTGGATGAGAGGACTTTCACTGACTTGTCAAAGGCCATCTTCATTCTCCCCTGGTTGAGTTGGAGATTCTATTGGGCTTCGAGACGCTTTTCGTCAAGTGCATCCAATTATTGATAACGAAGCTTGACTCTCTCGTCTTCAATCAGTCCTTGATGTATGGTGACACGTAGCCAGGTTAGTTGAATCTTAAGGGGCAAAACTGCTTCACCCCTATAGACAAAGGAATAAGGAGTAGAATTAGTGGCATTTCGTGTGGTGGTTCGATAGGCCCACAGCGCTTCATGAAGCTTCTCATGCCTGTTCTTTTTTGTCTTTGATACTGTCTTCCTTAAAACACTGCACAGGGTTTTATTGAAAGCCTCTGCTAAGCTGTTCGCCTGAGGGCGGTACGTAGTTGAATACTTCCACTTAAAACCGAACTAGTTAACCAAGAAATCAATGTGATGACTTCTGAATTGAGGCCCAATATCAGACATAATCCTGTCTGGCACCCCAAATTGGTATATGATGTGATGCCTCACGAAGTTGGCCACTGTAGCCCCAAGAACTTGCTTGAGGGGAATGAGTTCACCCGACTTAAAGAAATAGTCCATTGCGGCTAGAATAAAGACGTGACCCATTACAAAAGAAGGGTCGATACGTCCTACAATGTCCATACCCCATTGTGAAAAGGGCCATGATTCCATTGTAGGGTGTAGGGGCTCTAGAGGCTAATGAATAAGACTCGAGTGCATTTGACATACTTAGCACCTCTTGGCATAGTTTAAGGGATTGGCCAATAATTTCCTAATTTGCGTATCTGTTCATAGAGCTTTGGGTCAGACTGATACAATTAACAGATGCCTGAGTGTACTTCTTCCAACACCTTACTTGCCTCTTGTGTGTCTACACATCTGAGAAGAATACTGTCGAAAGACCGTCTGAAGAGAACATCTCCATCAAGGAGGGTATACTTGGTAGACATTCTACGCACATTATTGCGCTCAGCACGATCTTCAAGCAGTCTACCGTGCTTTATAAAGTTAATGATGGGCTCTCTCTAATCTTCTACCTGCTCAATTTCCGTACATATTAGATCAAAGAACTTCAGTTCCTGTTTTTGATATTCAACTCCTTGACTCTGTGCCATTTCCTGCTTGGCCTTAATAACTTCTTTGGCTGATAGAAGTGCCCCAAATGGCTAAGGGGAGCACTCGAGAATGAGGATTCTCTCATCATCTGCGACCACTTCTGTTCTCAATTCAATGTGTGTCCACTCTGCGACCCAGACGGGCGTAAGCCCTGGTGAGGTGAATATAATTGTAGCCTTGAGCTCTGCGAGTGCATCAGTCTGTGAGTTTAACGGCCTGGGGATGTGACTCAAGGATACATCATCAAATTGAGTCATATTTGATTTTGCAATATCATGGTAAGGCTTGAGAGTGTCCTTTCTCAAGTTATAGATCCCGTTAAGCTGTCGAATAACCAACTCAGAATCACCGTAGATATTGAGCTACTCTAAGTCTAGATCGAAGGTTATCTCCAACCCAATTATAAGGGCTTGATACTCTGTCTCATTATGGGAACCGGCTTCGGTGAGAGAGAAGGATAGAGGAAGTACCCTTCCTTTCGAAGTCATGAATACCACTCCAGTGCCTCCTCAATCAGATTGGAAGGTTCCATCAAAGTACATCTCCCACACGTGGGCATGTTTTGCACATAATACTTCTTCATCAGGGAGGTCGCTTGATAAACGAGATTCTACCGGTACTGGATGTGCTGCCAAGAAATCAGTCAAATCTTGACCTTTGACGGTTTTTTGTGGTACATATGTGCTGTTGAATTCTATCAGCAATAATGCCCACTTAACAAGGCATCACGGCAAGCATGGGCATGTCATGAGAAACTTTCCAGAGTCTGCTTTAGATATAAGCTTTACTTCATGACCTAGCAAGTAATGACAAAGATTTTGTATTGCAAAGATCAAAGTCAGGAACATCTTCTCGATAGGAGATAATTCTTCTCAGCCCCTTGCACCATGGGGCTGAGATAGTATAGTGCGGTCTCTTTCCCTTTGTCATTGTTTTGTGTCAATAGTGCCCTTAGTGACTCGTTCAGAATGGTCACATACAGGATGAGAGGTTTTCCCAACACTGGTGTAGAGAGCATTGGAGGATTGAGTAAATACTGCTTGATCCCATCAAGCGCTGCCTGGGATGCTTCATCTCTGATGAATGGGGTATCCTTCTTTAAGAAGAGCGTAAAAGGCTTACAGCGACCTGAGAGGTTCGAGATGAACCTGCGGATATAAGCCAGCTGCCCTTGAAGGGACTGCAGCTCTCACAATGTAGTTGGTGGCAGTATGTCCTGGATTGCCTTGATCTTGATTGGCTCAATTTCTAGCCCTCGATGTCTAACAATGAACCCCAAGAACTTTCCTAAATGCACACAAAAAGCGCATTTTAGTGGGTTCATTTTGAGATGATGAAGGCGTAACCATTTGAACAACTTTTCAAGGTCTAGCATATGAGCATCTTTCTCTTTGGACTTCACCACCAAGTCATCCACGTAACATTCCACCTCCTTGTGCATCATGTCTTTGAAGATGGTCGTCATTGCTCTCTGATATGTGGAACTGGCATTCTTCAACCCAAAAGGCATCATCATGTAGTAGAAGACCCCTTTTGGAGTCAAGATTGCGGTGGCTTCCTCATCTTCTTACACCATCCATATATGATTGTACCTAGAGTATCCATCCATGAAGGAGAAGATCTGAAAGTGAGCTCTTGACTCGATGAGCATCTCCATAAATGAGAACGAGAAGTCATCCTTCAAGCAAGCAGTGTTCTGGTCGTGGAAGTCAATGCAAGCCCCAATTTGACGGTTTTTCTTCTTGATTAGGACAACATTTGCCAGCCACTTTGGGTAGTTGACTTCGTTAATGAAACCCACTTGCCTGAGCTTCTTCACCTCAGCATCGATCTGCATTTCAAGATCGGGCTTGAACCTCCTTGATTTCTGCCTAACAGGCTTGACGGCTAGAGCAATACCAAGACGGTGGATTGAGACTTGAGGATTTAAGCCAGACATCTCATGGTAATGCCAGGCAAAGACGTCCCGGTTTCCTCGCAAGAAGTCAATGAAATTCTCTTTCTCCCTTGGCAACATATTTGCCGAGATGAATATGGGCCTAGGGTCAGCCTCATCTCCTCGATTTATCTCCTCGAGTTCATCGAATGTGGCTTGACTGGCTTCTTCCCATTCTTCTGGGGCCTCCAGCAACTCCTCATCATTGGTTTCTTCTACCCAGGCGTTACTATGGAACATGACTCTTGTATCCTCATCTTGTTTGTCGATGAAAGGATCAACTTCGAGCAGAGCCGATGTATTCAATTGAGGGAATTCACTCTGAGGTACTTGGGATGGTTACGACTTGGTAATTTTGCAGACAACCAGTGCCTCATGAGGACCTTCTTGATGTTCCCTTGTGTCCACCATGGGTTTAGGTAATGTGGTAAGTTGAGGATTAGGTTTAGCTGACTTCGTTGCGCAGCCAGCTTGGTTTGGGTGGTCTGGGTGGATTGGGTGACGGGGATTTGTTTTAGGGGAGTGGAGTTTTGAGTTTGAGGCTTAAGAGGTGGTTGGATGTATTGGATCATAGGCATCTCATGGAATTTGAGGATGGGTGGTTTGTCTGAGGTATTTGTTTGAGGAAGAAGTGGCAAACTAGGAAACTTTAGTACACTTGACCTCTGAGGTAGAGGTTGCAGTGTTTTCCCTGATCTCAGGCTCATTTGCCCCGTGCTGAGTGATGCTACTGAGATTTGTACCATGTGTCAGGCTTCCTGAGAATAGATGCTCTGCCCTCTTGATTCTCTCAGCCTTTGCTCCAAGTCGGGCTCAGGAGGTCACTAGTGTTTCTTTAGCTATGACTTCCTACACTTCTTTGTGAAAGAAGATGGCTCTGACTTAGCTCGAGCAGCCAGAGCATCAGCGACTGTCAAGAATCCACCCGCCTGGGCTAGCATCTTTCTCAGTCGCCTCTGGTGTGTGTTACTTATATTGGTTTCTTCGAGTTCTTTATTGAGGGCCTAGAAATCTAGACATAGAAGAGGGGGAGGGAGAAGAAGAAGAAGAAGAGGAATAGGAAGAAGAGAGGTTAGTAGGTGAGGGACCTTTAAGGTCATCCCCCTCATCAGACTAATTTTGGCAGCTTTTACGTCATCACTGGAGTTGGACGTGTGCAGGGGGTCTTTTGGGTCTTTCCCCTGCTTAGACCATTGAGGGGTACTTTTAATGTCGTCACCCTTAGTGGACGTGCCCATAGTAGAAGATGGCACATGGATGTCATACTGATGAGATGAGGGAGTAAGGATGATCGCGCTAAGGATGAAGTCCTGTAAGGTCGGCAATGGAGGAATTAGCTTCAGAAATTCTTGCTCGACGGGTGGTTGAGGAACCTTGTTCTTTCGACGATCAGCCCTTGGCCCTTAGTACACTTGACCTTGTTCTGGTTGCCTTGGGAAGTTCTTGATCTGTTTTGCTAGGTTTGTGAACAACGTTAGCTTGATGAATTGCCTCTCATTTCAAAGACTTGAGCCTGCTCCACCCATGATAGACTCTCCATGGCTGCAAAGTCGAGGGTTCAGTAGGATCCGAATAATCAATACGAGAATCTTGCACTAAAGCATTCTCTTGGATAGGGACACTAACATGTGGGTGTTCTTCTACGATGACGTAAGACCTCTCCGCAACTTCTTTACGACTATGGCCTCGAACCCATAGCATTCACTCAGCTTGTGGCCCCATATCAGATGGTACGGGCACCAGTGATTCTCAGTTCCCTGAGCAAGATGCCTGGGCTACCTTACCGGTTTGGTGTGACGAGTCCCTGTTGAAGCATCATACCAAAGAAAGACTGAAGGAGATCTAATGACAACTCATCAAAAGAGTGCGTGCCTTCGCTTTCTTCTTGTACTGTCACCACGTGGGCAGTTTCAGTTTCCCCGAATGCTTTCTTAAGTTCTTCAAGCTTTATCTGACCCTTCTGGATTAGAGACTTGATAAAGTCTTTGAGTGTGTAGCATTCCTCTGGGGGGTGGCTTATCCTCCGATGATAAGCACAGTAGTTTGTGTGGGTGTTGAGTCAAACTCGATCAGGGAACTTGCTCTCAGGTAGCTCAAACATATACTGCTCCAGCAATAGTTGGAGTAGTGCGGGAACCCATTCCTTTTCAAAAGGATAGACCTTATTCTTATGCCTGGCCCAATAATCATCTCGATTAAGGTTTGCAGGTGGTGGAAACTAATTGTATGACTGCTGTTGTTTGCCTCCCTGAGGTGCAGTCTGCATCTTTGTTGTGCCTACCCCTTTGGAGAGATCCAAAGTTTGAGAGGTAGTCTTCTTTGAATCGCTAACAGTGACGGTTGCACTGATTACCCCTTTTTGCTGATTGCCCCAGGTGGTCTGAAAATTACCATTGCCCCAGTTATTTCCTGAGCATGAAGATTGTTGCCGTGACCCCGCCATGGTGGCGTGACAGGCTCTTTATACGGACTGACTTTGAGATTAGCTCTGACATGGAGGTTGGATTGGAGGACTCAACATGTTGGGAAATCTCAAGTCGCATGTTTCGTATGCAAGTCTGGACTGCTTCCTTCTCAGACATGGGATCAGAAAGGTAAGCAGCCAAATCTCTCCATCTCGCTATGAACTAGTCCACAGGCTCATCTAGCTTTTGGGTCAAGGTGAGCAGCTCAATGGTTTGGACCTCTCTCTCAACTTCATAGAAGCACTGGTAGAACAGTCGCTCCATTTCCTCCCAAGTATGTACTGAATTTGGGGGAAGCCGAGCATACCATTGAAAGGTCGAGCCATTAGGAGTTTCAACGAACTGACGGAGGAGGAGTCACCCATCAGCCATTATCTCTCGACATGTCGCTTGGAAATGCGTGATATGCTGGTGCGGGGATGTTGTACTAGTGAATAGGGGAAGCTTCCCCTTTGGGTAATCCGAGGGAAACGGAACCTGATAAATATAGGAAGGGTACAACTTTTGGTATAGCGTTGTCCCCTGCATTCCCGGGATTTGTCTGTTCTTCAAGCTGTGCGTTACCATGGCGTTGATGTCTGTCTGTGAAAACATTCGAGGGCAGAGCTGTCTTTCAAGGCCGGTAGGGAAGTCTGCTTTAGAGCTGTGACTTCCAGGGGATAGGAATTTGCCTCATGGTGGGGTGAATTAGCTGTAGGTCACATACTTTCCATGCGGTCAGTCTTCTTCATCGCGGCATGCACCATGTGTTCGAACCTATCCATGCGCTCTTCTTGGGAGTTGCAAAGTTCGTTTACACCATAACGCTAACGATTTCTTCAGGGAGATCAACCTTGGGTGCTGTTGAAGTCTTTTGAGCTTGGCCAGGCGTGCGCGGCAGATCGGTCAGCAAGGACTGGTTCTCGACTGTCGGGACCGTGGTTGATGTGTGGTTGGGTCATCTTCTATGACGCAGACAACTGTGTAGGATTCTTGCACCTCTTCTTTGAGCTTTGTCATCTGAAGAGGGTAGAAGGGATTCTTGTGGAGAAAGTTCTCGGTAGGGGCTGCCCCGACAGTCCTAGTTGCCTTCCTGGTTAGGATTTACAGACCCTGTCGCTCTTGGCTTTGAGGCTTCGATGGACATCACGCCAGAACTGCAATCGGTACTAAGGCTGGCCAGCTTTTCTGATGCAAGAAAGAGTCGTCTCCATCAAATGAAGCAATGGGTGTGGACCAAGAACTGGGGTCAACCTGGGTAGGGGAGGACGAAGGACTTGATCTCCCATCGGGTGTTTTCCTCGAGCTCTTTTATGGGCTCCAGAGGCATGACCGAGCTGACGAGGCAAGCTCAAGATGGTACTCTTGTGGAAGACCTTTGAATACCAGCGCCTGAGGTGGTTGCTTGAAAGAGAAGGGGTAAGCGGGGGTAGGATGATGGTGCCTTAGTAGGGAGAGAGGAGCGGTCCGTGAAGGCGGCGCTTGTGCGCCCCTTGAAGAAGGATCACAAGTGACTTTGGGGTCAGCCCGGGCTCAAATAAGTGGTCTGGCCTTAGGAGGCTGAGAACTGCATGCAGGTGTCTTTACGGGAACAGGTGGGAGCCTGTTCCTTACAGGGTGAGCTAGTGTATGCTGAGAGGGAGGACGAAGGGGTCAACTCCCATGTTCTCAGGTTGGCGTAGCAACGGCATTGTCCCGAGTGGTGGGATGCACATGCATGATGTGTACAGGACTTGGCCCAAGGAGACCTGATCCTGGACACTGACTTGAGGCAGTACGAGGGTTGTCCCAAGGTGTGGCTCGAGTGGACGACCCACAAGCCTTAATATGTTTGCGAGTGGTGGAGGCCTTAGGGTCTCCTCCTCGATGTGTTGAGTCTCTAAATCTAGAGCCCGAGGTGATGGAGGAATGTTGGGGGTCGCCCTTTGGAGATCCACAGGAGCAACGGTAATTTTCATTGCTTTTGCAGCTAGGGACTGGGTAGCCTTTCAGCATACTTAGGCAATACGACTGGTAAGTGGCTTGTCGGTGATGGGGTGCAGGCTGTGAGTGGTAGCAAATGTGCTACAAATGCAAGGAGATTTCATGGGGGTTCCACCCGAGCTAGGAGATGGGGAGTTAGGGACCTTTAAGTCCATTCTGACAGTTATCCATATCAAGACCTGGGAGCTAGACACTGAGTCTTTTCTCAGAAGGAAAGTTGGGAACAAAGTTCGAGGAACTTGTTCCCTGGGAAGCTCATGAATGTAGGAATGAGAAAAGCACCAAACCAGATGAATGGGAAAAAACCATGAAGTCAAGTGTGTGCAGTACAGAAAAACAATGCAGAGACTAGCCAACCAAGGAAGATCTGACGATGGGGTAATGTGTCCCCAATGATGTCGCCAAGCTGGTTAGCTGCCTGGATCTTACCCTTCTGGTCGGGATGACCATGTGGCTAGTGTCTCAGGATTCAAGGAGAAGCCAGGACTTGGGACCACTCTCTCGAAAACCTTGCTCAGAAATAAAGGCAGGTACACCAACCGGTGAGAGAGGAATTTAATGTGAGGCAGGACACACCTCACCTAAGTTGGTCAATCACTTGGGCTGACTCACGTGGGCATCCTCTTAGATCATGACATAAAGCCCCCCAGTCCTACAACTGATTCGAAATCACCTTGCTTGACCTGTACTCTTATGTTTCTTTGATCACACACACATGGTTAATTTACCTTGTCTTTTAGCGAATGCACACAGGTGTGCACATTTAAAAGAAGAAATGAAAGAAATCAGATTGATGATTGGGTGATAAATGGAGAAGGGAGAAATAGAATAGAGGAAAGAGAAGAGAAGAAAAAGTCATTTGTTAGAGTGGCTAGCCTGACACAATGGCTAGATTAATATGGTGATTGACTTGGCGCGGTAGAAAGATGGGCACGGTAACTAAGACTGACATGGCGATAATACTACTCAATGACAACCAACCCCAACTAGCCAGGCACGGTGACAAGTTTAATGTGGTAGCAAGACGGGCACGATAACTCAGACCGACACGACGACAATACTGCTCAATGACCAGACTACCATGATAGTGCTATACTTAACATGTCTCTTGGTCAAACGAGACAGGAAGAAGAAAGAAGAGAGAAAAAAGAGAAGGAGAAAAGAGAAAAGATGAAAGAGTAAGAGAAGGATAGTGAGAGAGGAAAAAGAAGAAATGCAGAGAAAGAAAGAGAGAAAAGAGAAGAGAGACAAAAGAAGAGAGAAGAATAAGAGAAAATGAGAGAGAAGAAGAATAAAAGAGAAGAGAAGAGAGAAGAAGAGAGAGAAATAGAGAAGAAGAATAAGATAAGAGAAGAGAAGAAATGAAAGAAGAAGAGAGACGAAAAGGAGAGAAGAGAGATAAGAGAAAAGGAGAAGAGAAGAGAAGAAAAAAGAGGAGGAAGAAGGCAAGAATGGAGAGAGACTAGAGAAGGGAGAAGAGGAAAGGAGAAGAGAGGAGAGAAGAAGGGGCAGAGAAGAAATGAAGAGAAAAAGAAGAGTGATAGAGAGGAGAGAAGAAAGAGAAGAGAGAAAGAAGAAGAGAGAGAAGAAAGAAGAGAGAAAAGAGTAGAAAGAAGAGATAGAAGAGAGAAGAAAGAAGAGAGAGAAGAGAGAAGAGAGAAGAGAGAAAAAAGAAGAGAGAGTGAGAAGAGAGAAAAAAGAAGAAAGAGAAGAGAGAAGAAAGAAAGAGAGAAGAGAGAAGAGAGAAGAGAGAGTGGAGACAGAAAAGAGAAAAAAGAGAGACGAAGAATAAGAAACATGGATGGCGATGAGGTTCCGTTGTCAATAATAAAAGAGAGAGGAAAGGGATAGAAGTATGGACGGTGATGGGGTTCTGTCGTCCATGTCATAGGAGAGAGAAAGGATAAAGGAGCATTGACAATAATGAGGTTCTGCCATCCATGACAGAGGAGAGAGAAAGGGAAAATAAGCATTAACGATGATGAGGTTCCACTATCTATGATAGGGGAATGAGAAATGGGAAAAGAGAGAAGGAACATAAACGACAATATGTTATATCATCCATAAGAGGAGAGAGATAGTAAGAGAGAACATGGACGGTGATGGGGTCCCACCATCTATGACAGAGTGTTAGAGAACATGGACGACGATCGGGTTTTGCCGTCCATGATAGGAGAGAAAGGGTAAGAGAGAACATAGATGGACATTGGCTTAACCGTTCATGATAAGAGAGAGAAAAGAAACGACACACGTGGTGATAGACATCGTTGTGCGTGTCAAAAGGGCCTCAGACACGGCCCAGCTCGCCATTTAGGAAAAGGCCTAGTTCAATGTCCTTGTCAAAGAATAGGGAAATGAAAATTGTGTGCGGTGATGAGCATCACCATGCACAACATGGAGAGATAGAACTCTGACAGAGGCCCGACCCGCCACTCAGGTTACGGCTCGGCTCACTATGGGTGTTCCAAGAGAAAAAGAATATCATGCTTGGCAATAGGCATCGCAGGTCATGATTGAGGGAGGAGAGAGAAAGGAAAGAATAGAAAGTGATGGGAAAGACACAGATGGATCAAGAAAGATAGAGAGGAAAGTAGGGAAAGTAGAGAGAGATAAAGAGAGAGAAGATTAAGAGAGAGAAAGGATTAGGAAAGACAATGGATGAGAGAGGAAAGAGAGCAGAGAGAAAAGAAGAAAGAAAGGGAAGAGAGACATGCACGGTGATGCTTACTACCATGCATGTTTGAGGTAGATGGGAGAGAGATAAAGAGAAGAAGAAAATGAGAGAGAAAGAGAGAAATAAAAACATGCACAACGATGCTTACTATTGTGCATGTTTGAGGTAGAGAAGAGAGAGATAGAGAAGAAACAAAGAATAGAGAGATGTAGAGAAAAAGAGACTGAGACGGCACGACTATGCTCACTGATGTGCATGTCGAGAGAGATGAGTGAAAGGAGAAGAAGAAGAAGAGAGAGAAAGAAAGAAGATGAAGAGAGCGAAATAAAGAAGAGGAGAAAGAAAAGAAAGAAATAAGAGAAGAGAGAAAGCTACCTTCATTGAGGGGCACCGAAATTTTCTTCTCTCTCCTCTCTCTCTTCTAGATGTGGCCCTCAATCTCAAAGCTTAACTCTCTATTTTTCTTCTTTCAATTCAAGGTCCACTACAACGGGGTTTAACATGTATTTATAGGGTTGGGCCCAAAACATGGGTGCATGTCTAAAATCTACTCTAATTGATCAAAAATTCAATTTCTTTGAATTAAAATAATATCTAAAAATGGGTACAAAATGACAGTTTTGCCCCTATCCCACAATACATGAAATTCCAAAACAGTTCCTATTACACCCATGGAATGTGTGTGATTTTCTTAGGCCGATTCTGGGTTGCTCCGGTGCTCGTTTGGCAAAAATATAATTATTTTCTTGTTGGGATCGACGTGATGATCGATTTAGCAGCTGCATTACATGCGTAAGGTCCAGGCCTATGTCTGGTTAGAGCCCCACGTGTGATGAACGAATAGATTTCATGCATGAAGGCATTAAAGTTGCTACAGATTTCCAGTTGTCAGAATCCAATTATTGGCTAAAATCCCAAGATGGTAAAATCTTCGTTCAGGCACGAAATCGTGCTGCGTTTGATCGTGATGTCATGATCAGTATAATTCAATGATGAAACCGAGGAATTACACCAAGAAATAAGCAGGCTATGGATCAGAAGTTTTCAAGATTCATACAATTTTCAAGTCACATAATCGTGGCCCTAAAGAACGATCCGTGGCATGAATCGTCATTTTCTCTCTAGCTTTTCTCTCTGTTCGGACATCGTCACAGGACATGCCAAATATCAAAATGCTCATCTTGCTCATCTTGACCAGACGAACGTGCTTGTAAAATTTGAGCACGATCTGACTCGTAGCGAGGGAGATATGACTCTCAAAAGTTACTGGTCATGACTATGAAATCTAGCCTCCTTTAATGAAGACTGGTGCGGGAGGGCGCAAGGGAATAGCATGTGGCCTCTCTTTTTTCAGTCTTTTTCCTATAACGTTATCTTGAAACATCCGTTTAAGTTGAAACTTTATCCCTAGGGGTTTTTTACTGTGCCAGATCTAATGAAGGTGGTCCCATAGCCTGCTGATGGTCTAAAAACTGGGTTCCAGTTATAGGATCCATTTTAGGGTGTGGAAGACCAAATTTTCCAAAACTAGTTCGTTGTCTGCACTACCTTAGACATGTCTAATTGCAACGAAACACTACAGGTGGTCTTTTAAAATGCTTAGGAAATTTTTCACCCATTCTAAGCTTATTACAAGACTGTCAGGAATTCCACTGCAAATCAGGGCTTTATTGATTGGCTTCTCTTTTATTCCGCATCGGGAACCCAAGGTGTTGAAAAATATGTTCAAACATAAGCCTATGACCTTATGCTCGTAATGGGTCTGGTTTGAGGTTGATCCGATGCGTAAGCGTCGCGATATGGCTAGTTGATCGAGGAGATGTGCTATTGGAAATTTCCTGCTACTCTGGAAGTTTTTCGAAAAAATTCTCTCCTCCATTTCTCTCGACTCGAGCCATGTTATCATGCATGCTACATATCAAATTGATCGGGTCGACGAGAAGAACATGATCTCAAAATTTGGGCTTGATCTGACCCGTGATGAGGGAGATATGACCAACAAAAGCTTGCCCCCGGGCATTTCGAACATTTTGAATCCAATGGAGATGGTATGGAGACCATTTGACACTCGGATAATGGTGTTGTAGTTCAGATCCTATTTTCAGCATGATGGAGGAAAAATTTCTCGAAATTGTTTTGTCGTTTGCACTACGATAAACTCATCAGATTGCGACAAAACGTGGAAGATACTCTTAGGAAACTCTTAGACACGATCTTGAACCTTCTTGGGCCATTTTTATACTGTTGAAAATTTTACTTCTAGATCTTCCATAGTCACATGCATTTTGGTACCTACAGACCCAGGTCACGAACTGCTCTCTCTTTATTCACACTGGGGATACAAGTAATGGAAAATGACTTCAAACACACTCGTGGTACCCTCCCGTTTAGTCGGTGTAGCCATATGGCCTTTAACATACATGTGCACCAATTTATGGGAGTTTTCGATTGTCTCAAAAGTCACGTGTTTGTCGAGCCTCAGTCTTTGGGTTGCCCTAAATTAGAGGGATAGTATGCATGATGTGGGTGGTCTTGGGACCACCCACACTGCGTCTGGGTAGGAAGGACACAAATAGTTGGAGCGAGTAGGGTGGGCTGTTGCCTGTCCCGATTCATTATTGTGACGATTGGATCGTCAGCAATAACATATGTGTATGGGTGCGCAGTGGCCGCACGGATTGGCATAGAAGCCGCCAGCGTGAGGTGGGTGCATGGGGGCGCCAACGCTGGCAGTGCCCCTATGAGACATGGATGTGGTCACTTTTTAGTTACCCGTAGAGGTAGTGGTCCTGCTACGACCTACCAGGTGCATAGGAGTAGTGGCACATGAACTACGTTGAGGTACGTGACTGGCGGGGTGCCCTTCAGTGAGAGGGTGCTTGTGTGAGGGGGCAGTCATAGTGCCGCCCTTGCAGTTGATATCAGGGGATGTCCCCTTGATGCCGAAAGAGGAAGGGCAGGGAGTATGAGCGCCCATTCCCCGAGTTTTTCTAAGCAGGACTAGGATAGTAGGACCAGCCAGGCCGCTCGAGTAGAACGTGGGAGAGGCAAGACCAGATGGTCTGCTCATTGTAGGTAAGGTCGTAGATATGAGGATGTAGAAATCCCTAATCTAGACTAAGGAGGGACAGTGGGATCTCATAACAACTTTAGCGAAAGAAGAAAGAGAGGTTGGTACTGGAAAATAATCCAAGCCAACGACAAGGTGATGTGTCCCCAGTGGAGTCGTCAATTCGTCGGACCTGGTTCTCGGCGGGTCAAGCCGAAATCCCTCTCTCAGACAACAGTGGGGTTGCTCACATGAGGATATGAGGGCTCACATGAGCATATGAGGGTGCACACCAATGAGTGCTGCACATGGGCGCGTGGTGCTCTTGTGGGTGGATAGGCACCAAAAATGAGAGAGGTTTTCGATGATGGGGGTGCTTTATAGTGCTAACCTCGCCGCTTGGGGTTCAGGGGACATGTCCATGTGGTCATCCCTCTTAGTAGAGGTACGAAACCCTCCTGCTGTGCGTCAGTATGGTTTTGATAAAGACTCTCTTTAGGTTCGCGACCTCCCTACTCTTTCTATCCTTGTTGCTTGGGACCAGAATGGGATCCGATCGTCCCTCCTTAGGACTATGGCCTCGAGGGGGCTGGTTGGCCGATCGAGGGGTGTGAGAGAACCCAAGGTGTTGTGCTCGTGGGTGCACTCGTATCCACGTGTCTATTGGTGATGCGGGTAGTTGTGCGGGGCAGACAATTTGTGTAGGGTAAAGGGGGAAGAGAGAGAGAGAGAGAGGGGTTAGGGCACGGCTCTGTTTAGGAGAGAGAAAGGAAAAGTCCACATGCTCAAGGTTTTTTTCCTCTCTTTCAAAGTTTTCTCTCTCCTCTCGACGGATCTAAGGACTCAAAAGCAGACGATAAATGTAATGCCCCCTTTTTATATTTGGTAAGTACCTTGCCCAAAGGATTTTTCTAGCCTCCTTTACAAATGACTTAAGCTTGCTTTTATAGACGATTCACCAAATAGGGGTGAATGCTAAAAAACAAAGCTTAATTACAATTTAATAAATTTGGAATTAATCCTGAAATTAAGTGCAATGACCAAAATGTCCATGAGATCTTTTCCGCTAAAGATGAAGCCATCCTTGCATGCAGGTTGTTCCGCCATGGCCAGATCTTGGAAGATTTTTTCATCTTGTGGCCATGGTTCAGATGATTCCTGAGCACATCTTCAACGTCCTTGCGACTCTAAGCATTTTTTTCCCTTGCTTGCAAGTGAGAGAGCTATGATGACCAAAACATTTCCCGGTCAATTAGAATGCATGGAGGGATAGGGAGGAAGGAAGAAGTGTCAGCGCCGGCTGAGTTGTGAGTAGCGTCGGATGTGAAGAGAAGAAGTGTCAGCGTTGGCTGAGTTGTGAGTAGCACCGACTCTGAAGAGAAGAAGTGCCAGCGCCGGCTGAGTTGTGAGTAGCGCCGGGTGTGAAGAGAAGAAGTACCAACGTAGACTGAGTTGTGAGTAGCTCGGACTGTTAAGAGAAGAAGTGACAGCGCCGACTGAGTTTTGAGTAGCACCGGCTGTGAAGAGAAGAAGTGTCAGCACCGGTTGAGTTGTGAGCAGCGCCGGCTATGAAGAGAAGAAGTGCCAGCACCGGCTGTGTTGTGAGAAAAGGCCAGCTCCGGCTATGTAGGAGAAGAAATACCAATGTCGGCTGTGTTGTGTGCAGGAGACCAACGCCCACTGTGTTGTGTGCTGGAGAACAGCACCGGTTGCGGTACTGATATGCATGGATTATGAGTGCCACTTGTTAGATGCATGCTGATGTGAGTGCCACTTGTTCGGATTTTAAGTCTTTTGATGACACTTGGACCACCCCGCCAAATATAAGAGTCCGTAAGCCTCTCCTCTCATCCATGCACTCACTCTTCCATCATTTCTCCCCTCTTTAAGACCCAAAGTTTGAAGAAGTGATTGGTGGAGGACAACCATTGTTGAGCGGGTGAGAGCGAACAGAGGTTTGGAGAAGGCCCCATTGTTATTCAAGTAAGTAGATCCATCACCGTTGCATTGTAATCATAAGGATGCATGGGAATTTATGCATGTGAAATGGGCAATAAAAGTGTTTGTGTTGGAGAAATCCTTACGTCTTTTTCACTAGAAGTTCGGGCTTTTGTTTTATGATAATGATAGATGTTGAGAATGAATGTTTGATTCTTAGATTGTGTAAGAAATGCATGTTATGTGTGTTAACATTGTGAGAGAATGGTTGTTATCATATTACTCACCATGAAATGAGGGTTATGGAATGTATTCTTGAGTCATGTTATATGCCACTGTGAAATTCCAGAATTATGTGTGTGCTTGAATGAGGCTTTTGAACTATAAAATGGGGTTCGATTGACCTCAAACCACCCCGTGAGAAAGATATAGGAGTCTAGTAAAATGTTTTTTTTTGCTTATTGTTGAAATTCTTTATGAAAATGAAGTTGTGTTTCAAAATGAGAGAGTATATCACTATTGACTGTTTTGCTGGATTTTCGATTGATGCTGCTGTTGGCACTGGTTTTAACTAACCAAACGAAGTCCATTTTTGGCCAAACCATAGCCATTTGAAACATCATTGAATGGGCTACAATTTTCATGAGAAAATATTTTTAAATTCTTTATAGGTTGAAAGTTATTCTTCAACTTATGAAGGTATGTCACTGTGGGCAGTATTGATAAAATTCAGAAAGATCACCCTATTTGGTATGAACTTTTGAACCACTAAATGGAATCCAAATTCTTTCAAATTAACCTTATTAGAAAGCTATACATCTTGGCGTAGACTTTGATTTTGAAACTATCACAAGTTACCTCACGTTTTGAAAGTTATAGTGATATGAAGCAGGGTACCTTGCTGTCCACTATACATCGCAAGGTGCAGCTAGTTAGCCCTAACCTCTTGGAACCTTTAAGAGGTCAAACGGGGCCCATTTGTCTTCGAACCACTCCCATTTGAAAGGTAGGAGTTTCTAGTGCAAAAATTAGTTCTAGAACGGTCTTTAACTTCCAAAGTTATGAACATGTTTTGACCAGATGTCTTGGGCTAAATTGCAAGAAATGTGATAACGACACTAATATTCCATGACTCTGATAATGTGATCATTTAATGTTGATACTGATATAATATGGATTTGAGTAATGTGATACTGATACGGTCTGATTCTACTATATGAATACGGATTTCTGACCACTATGAAATGGGTTCTCCATTGGTAGTGGAAACTGTGATTCTGTCATGTTGATGTTGTTATATGCCTTGACCGCTACGCATTGGGTCCTCCATTGGTAGCGAATATTCTGATCTTGTTATATGAGAACTGATATTCTGTGATTTCCGGCCACTACATAATGGGTCCTCCATTGGTAGTGGATATTCTGATTCTGTTACATGAATTCTGTTATATGTGATTTTCGACCACTACGCAATGGGTCCTCCATTGGTAATGGATATACTGACTTTATGACCGCTACACAATGGGTCCTCCAATGGTAGTCAGGTATTTTGTACCTAGATTCCTATGATAGGAATGCAGTCAAGATGTAACTGTAAATAACTGGGAGGCTCACGCCCCACGAATTTTCATGTGCACTATGCATTAGGTCCTTCAATGGTAGTGTAACGCCCTCTCGCCTAAGGCACAATTGATGGTCGGGTCTTGCAAGGCCTTGGCCTATCGAAAACCCCAAAGCACGTTGGGGATGTGTGCGTGAGTGAGGATATTATGAAGTGGGGCACCCACTTGTCATTATCCTCCCTCTTGAATGAGAGTAGAAGTCTCAAGTTACAGGATTGGCTTAGCCTGATCAATGTGGCTTTTACTTTGAGTGTAAATTAATCTATTATGCTTATCTGATTTTTGTATTCTGTATTCTGTAAAGCTATCTGATGGTAACTAGTAGATGTCATTTTGAGGATGAGTAATGCTCCGTTAACTGATTCTTACTCTCATTATATAGCATTCATATGTAATCTGATATGTGACAACACTCTGTAAGACAAATGCAATTTCGGATGAACTATGGGCATGTTATCATGTATATATATACTGTTAGTCGGGAACGCAAGGGTAGTGATCTGGTTACTGGGCTTTTAGCTCATTCCATCTTAATCTCATAACTGTAGAGTGAAGGGTAGCGGCAGCAGTACCAAAGGTGGGTGGCAATTTGAGGGCTTGACGCCCAAAATTAAGAAGTTTAAGAAGCCATCTTCCGAAGATGTTCACAGTATGTTTTGGTGATTTCAGCAGCATGATACTTCATTTTGTGTATTTTGGGCCAGTAGTGCCTCTAAGAAATTGTAAAGACTTTTGATAATGAATGAATGAAATGGTTGTACCTTTGGTTTGATTCTTGTTTAATGAATGGATTTATTCTAGTATTCTTTTGTGGTTTGCTCTCGATTCCATGTTTTTATGTGTTGAGCCACTCCCACCTGAGTGACATTCATAACCTCCAGTCGTGATCCCACGCTCTGTCGCCCTCTGGCAAGGGTCAGGGAGTGGGGTCGTGACAGAGAGGAGGCAGTTTCAATCATTTTGCACCAAGTTTAGGCTGATTCTCTTTTGGTTTGATTTTTTCCTAATTTGGAAAGTCACCGGAAAGAGGGATTCCGTCAACTAGGCAGGTTTACTTCTTCTATGACCTGGTACTTCTTTTGTGACCTGGGGACTTACATTCATCGGACCTTAGATTAAATGCAAGAGTAATACCAGTCTGTAGCTCTTTGCGAGGTGGTTGCATTGAACTCATCCCCTCTGTGATCCGATGCTTGGATGTTGAGTTGTGCTTCACTGAATTCAAGGCTTCTTCTTCTTCTTAAACCCTGGTTTTTTGGTTTTGCAAGCACGTTCTTTTCGGAAGAAGTTTAACTCCAGGTCGCGCCACAATGGATGCCTTAGGTCAAAATGACGAGGCTAGCATGATTTAGAACATATCTGAATCTGGGTCCTTCCTGGTTTTAGTGGAAGGCAACATAGGTTCTTGAAGCTGCTCCTGAAACACGATGTCGCAGTCTTCATGGTTGGGATTGGTTCGGTTAGCCGCACCATGCTAATGTGAAACCCGCCTGCTGCGAGGCAGTGTGGGTGTAGACTCCCTTGAGGTGGTCCGATTGAGCCCAAATTTGGTCCCCGAGGGTTTTTCGACATTCCGAATGCAATGGCAGTGGTCTGGCATAGTTTTGAAGTTGCTAGCATAAGGATAAAGTTGAAAGGTCCTTCCTTAATGTGATGGCACGGTACCTAGGTCATAAGATTCAAAGCTTTATTTTACGGCACAACTTCGGCTTTCTCCTTGTTCACTTGAGAGATGTAAGTACTTCAAAAATGACGTACAACATTGGGAGCCTAGGGAACATGAGTTTTCGGGGTTTCATGAGTAAGAGCATGCACTTGCTCAACTATCTTATGCAACAGGGCTTCGAATTCTTGAGAAACGTTTTGAGGTGGAGGTGGTTTGTTATCTATGAACACTTCACCATTTCTTATAATATCATCTAAGATGACTCGGAATCACCAACAATGGAATAGGTTATGTCCCTTCATCTGAAGATATTAGCACAAAACATCCTTACACTCCTCCTTCAAGTATTTTGGCTTCTTAGGCAAGCAAGGTTTCATCTCCTACTATACAACTATATAAAAAATGATGGGAAACTTGTCAAGGGACAGTTCATCCATAGGGATGCTCTGAGGCTATTCCTCTTGAACTATGATCATGTGCGATGCCTCCATTGTTTCACCTGCCTTTTTGGACTCATTTGATTGAACTTTCTCGTCTTCCTTCGTACTGCAAGAAGTAAGAGGTGCCTTGGTGGCATTTTTAAGGTTCACTGGATTAGGTGGTTCACGAGTTGAGACTGGTACATTGACAATAATTCGACCTTTAACTGTGAACTCTTGTATAAATGTCTTGAAATGACAACACAGAGATATCTCATGGCCCCACACTTGGTGGAATAGACACCAGACATTTTCAATTCCCTAAACAAAATGTTTGGGTTGTCTTGATGAGAGCAGGGTAATCAACCCTTGTAACGCCATCATAGCGAAATGGTCGGGTATAAGGTCAGGTGGTACTTCTTCTGGTTGCAAGGCCCGCACTCGTTCTTCTTCAACGGTGACCACATGTGAAGCTTCCGCAGTCTCAAAATATTTTCATCTACAGTCTAAATGAATTTTTGCTCTCTGAATCAAGGCTTCAATGTGGTCCTTAAAATGGAAGCAGTCTTGCACAAGATGACTCAGCATCCGATGTTAGGCACACTAATTCATGTGATTAGTAAGTCCCACATGATCTGGTCTGTTTGGCTCATGAAGAACTATTGTACCTTGTTCCAACATCATTTTTAACAAGACTGGTACCCAAGTTTTGCTAAAGTTATACTGCTTGTTCAACATTTGCTCAAATTGATTAAGCTGGTACAACTTTGGTGGTAGAGGTACCCTGTTATAAGCCTGAGGTTGGAACTACCAGTCCTGGGGTTCCCCTAGACCCCTGAATGGTATTATTCCCTGCAAAGTATCCAATGTATTAAAAGGTTCATAGGCAGTAGGAGTTTTGGGAAGAATGGGTGTGGCGGTAACCACTGCACTGACTGTGTCTCTTTGCTAACTAGTTAAAGAGTTAAACATGTTAGTAGTGAAATTTTGGCTTTGACCTCCCCCTGAGTTCCGAAACTGAGTTCCACCATGGTGCTTAAGTATGCTTTCAATCTTGTTATCTTTGAAATCATGACCACACTAGACGTAACATTGAGTTATAAAAAGGAAAATTTATTAAAATATCCTCTAGGACATGAACTATTCAAAATGTTACCTTTTTAACTCTATTCCAACTCAAGAAAAAGATATTCCAACTCAAGACAATGTGCTTTTTCATTGGTAATTTGAAATTCTTTGATAATATTATTTAATTTTATTGGATCATGTTCTTATCTTCATTGCAATGGTAACCCATGGATAGGATATACCATGAAATCTAGGTTCTCTCATACAAAGAAGCAATAACCCTATTCCCAATTGAATTTGGATGAGAAAGTAGTGGGATTAGATGCTTCAACTTAAAGGGATATTTCTTTCTTCATGTTTCTAATACAGATTTGCACAACATCAATCTTAAGCATGGGTTACTCTGATACACTGCAATGTCCCTCCATCTCTGAATGTATTCATTTATTGGTTCATTTACCCTTTGAGTCATAGTGACTACAGCTTGAACTTCTCATTCGACTTTGTAAAAGCATTTATATAACAACTGTTCCATTTCTTCCCAAGAGGGAAAAGAATCCGGAGGAAATTGTGCATACCATTTAAAGGCAGGCCCGGCTAGTGTCTTCACAAACTATCGAAGAAGCAGTCTGGGACCGGAAGCTAACTCTGGACATGTTGACACGAAGTGTGCCACATGTTGATGGGTTGAGCCAGTACCATCAAAGATATGCAGTCTTTCTTTTTGGTAACCTAGGGGAAAAGGAACTTGGTCAATGAAGGGTGGGTAAGGCTTCTTATAGTGAGCATTTTCACAGGTCTTTATGAGTTGTATGCCCTGAATGCTTTGATTGATCATGTTTGTCTTTCTAGGTAACCGCCGGGGAGATAACTTGAGAATTTACATTGGGTTGGCCATTAGGAAAGACTGAGGGAATGGAGTGGTTAGATGCCTCGATCTTCCCTCAGGTCGGGATGACTTGGTGGCATAGCTCCGGGTTCGAGATGGACCCGGGACCTAAGACCGCTTTCTCGTGAGCCACATAGGGAGGACACGAGCAGGAATACCAACCAGTGATATAGGAATTGAGTCATGAGCGGGACTTAACTCATGTGGGTCTGTGACACGCTCAAGCTAACTCGCATGGGCGCCCTCTTAGATCACGTAGAATGGCCCCCTGACCTATGGCTGGTTCAGAATCATCTCCCTTGGCTTACTTCTTCCTTCTTGCAAACACACACACATATTAGAATACAGACAAGTGGGTCTGAGGACCCCAGCTTGTCTTAGGGTGAGCACACACCTGCGTGTGTACTCAAAGAAAAATGAAAAATAACACAATGGAATCCATGTCAATAATACAACCTTATGGCATTTCCTTGAGAAAGGACTCTTGTATAAATCTTACAGTAAAGAAAGAGAAAAAGGGTGAGATCGAGAGATTGAAAGAGAGAGAAGAAAAGAAGAAAGAAAGAGGAGTTTGAAGGCTGGTCTGCTTTTCACCCAGCACTCCAAAGACATAAAGAAAAGAAGGAATTGAAGGCTGATCTGCTTTTCACCTAGTACTTCAGGGAAATAAAGAAACATGAAACTAAAGGTTGGTCTACTTTTCACCCAGTACTTAAGAGAAATAAAGAAAGAAAAAATTGAAGGCCGGTCTACTTTTTACCCAGTACTCCAAAAGTAATGTGTGTTAAAAGGAAAAGGATGACGGCTAGTATGTCTTTCAACTAGTCCTTCAAAAAAGGCATGATCAAAGAGAAAATAAAAATAGAGAAGGTTGGTCTATTTTTCACGCAGATCCTTCAAATAAAGGAAACAAGAACATTAAGAGAGAAAAGAGAAAAGAGAGAGAAAAAGGAAGGAAGGACACGAAAGGTGGCTTGACTACCATCTGCGTAGAGAGAGAAGAAAGAAAGAGAGCAAGAAGGTGAATGAACACGGATGAAGGCTTGACTGCCATCTGTGTATAGAGAAAAGAAAGAAAGAGAGAGAAAGAAGGTGAGTGAACAAGGATGGCAGCTTGCTGTCGTCTATAAAGAGAGAGAAAGAAGGTGAGTGAACACAGATAGCAGCTTGTTGCCGTTTGTGAGGAGAGAGAGAAAGAACACAAACAGCGGCCTACTACCATCAGTGAAGAGAGACAAGAGGGAGAGAGAAAACACAGACAATGGCTTGCTGAAGTTTGTGAAAAAAGAAGAGAGAAAGTGAGAACAGATGACGACTTGATGCAATCTGTGAAGAAAGAAGAGAGGGAGAGAACACAGACGGTGGCTTCCTGTCGTTTATGAAGAAAGAAGAGAGGGAGAGAACACAGATGTCATCTTGCTGCCATCTGTGAAGATGAAAGAGAGGGAAAGAACATAGACGACAGCTTGCTACTGTCTATGAAGGGGGGAGAGAGAGAACACATACGGTGGCTTGACTGTTGTCTGTGAAAAAAGAGAGGGAAGAGAAGAGAACACAGATGGTTGCTTAGCTGCTCTCTGTGAAGGGAGAGAGAGAAAGGAGAATATGACACACAGATGGCAGCTTAGCTGCTGTCTGTGAAGAAAGAGAGAAAATAGAGGGAGAGAAGAGAGAGAATGCAGGGGCGGTGAAGAGGCCCACCAAAGAGGGTAGGCTCATGTCGCTGCCCCTGTGAGTAGAGAGAGATAGAAAGAATACAAAGACTACATCGAAGCCTGTCAAAATGGGTAGGCCCACATTGCTACCCCTGTGAAGAGGGAGAGATAGAGAAAGGAGAACAAAAAAGAAAGGAAAGAAGAAGAGAGAGGAAAGAAAGAAGAAGAGAGGGAAAGGAAAGAAGAGAGGAGAGAGAATGGAAAGAAAAGAGGAGAGAGAAAAGAAATAAGAGAGAAGAGAGAAAGACGAGAGAGAAAGAGAAGAAAGAGAGGAGAGAGAAAGACAAGACAGAAAAAAAAGAGAGAGAAGAAAGAGAGGAGAGAGAAAGAGAGGAGAGAGAAAGTGAAGAGAGAAAGAGAAGAGAGAGAAAGAGAAGAGAGAGAAAGAGAAGAGAGAGGAGAGAGAAATTTTCTTTTAAGGCTTAAGGATACCTGTCAAAATTTTCTCTCTCCTCTCTCTCTCTCCAAGCCGAGGCCCAAAACTCAAGCAAGATGGGAAGTTTTTATTTATTAAAGAAGGGTCCTTTATATGTCGAGAGTATGTCATTATATAGAAGTGGGGCCTACATATGAGTGGATGATTAATTTTTAACCTAATTGATGAAAATAAACAATTAAATGAATTGAATAAAATTAAGTAAATAAGGGAAAAATGATGATTTTTCCCCCTGCATCAACAATTAATGAAATTTTGAATCAGTCCCTGCAATGGCCATGCAATCATCACGAAGGCTAAATTCGCAAGCCGATGCACTCTCAAAGCTTGGGGCCACCATTCAATTGTCTTCATCAACGCCCACGCCTGTCTGGGTAATAAAATGAAGACATTTCAACTTGAGTACTAAAGTTGACGCAAATGATGAGAGAGATGCCTTCCCTGAATGCCCGTCTTATCCATTTAGAGCACTCCTTACCGCCAAGGATGTCATTAAAGCAGAGCAGGAAATGACCCGAGGTAAAGAATGCGGGACCGAGAAGCAAGAGCCTGAATTCTTTGACTCGATGTGTGCAGAGGTTGAACAAGTGGAAGGCTGGAGGGAGCCTATCATGAACTTCATAAAGCATGGAAGGCCGCCTGAGGATCAGGCAGAACACAATGTCATACGACGCATGTCTACCAAGTACACCCTTGTCGATGGAGATGTTCCTTTTCACCGATCATTTGACAGAATTCTCCTCAGATGCGTTGATACACAAGAAGCAAGCAAAGTACTCGAAGAAGTGTATTCAGGTATCTTCGGGCTACATCAGTCCGACCCTAAGCTCTACGAGCACATACGCAAACTTGGCTATTATTGGCCTTCAATAGTGGCTGACGCCCAAAACTATGATTAAAGATGCTAGGTATGTCAAATTCCCTCAAGCCTCATTCATGTACCCCCGAGTCCTATCCATCATACAGCGACATCATGGCCCTTTTCCCGGTGGGGTATGAATATTGCGGGACCCATTGACCCTCCTTCCATCTTTGGTCATGCCTTCATTCTATCAGCGACAGATTACTTTTCCAAATGGGCTGAAGTGGTCCCTCTCAAGCAGGTTTCAGGGACCACTGTGGCCAACTTCATGCGTCACCACATCATATACCAGTTCGGAGTTCCAGACCGAATAGTAGCCCTTAGTTAAGACGTCATCATGTTGATTGCCTAGTCAAGCAGTTCATTTTCGAGTGGGAATACTCGACCATGTACTACCCTCGAGCTAATGGTTTAGCTGACGTGTTCAACAAAACCTTGCGGAGTGCTCCGGAAGTAAGTTTTGACGTCAAGGAAGAGTTGGCATGAGAAGCAGCCTAAAGCTCTGTGGGCCTATCGCACCACCATTTGGAATACTACAAACTCTACTCCTTATTCCTTGGTCTATGGAGGTGAGGCAGTTTTACCCCTTGAGACTCAAATACCCTCACTCTGTGTCACTATACATCAGGGATTGACTGAAGATGAGAGGGTCAAGCTCCGTTACCTAGAATTTGATGCCCTTGACAAAAAAAGACTAAAGGCCCAGTAGAACCTCGATCTCAATCAAGGAAGAATGAAGAGAGCCTTTGATAAGTCTATCAAGGTTTGCTCATTCGCTCGTGGGGTCTAGTCCTAACAGTCCCCATTGTCATGCTTGGGCAACGCAAAGGAAAGTTCGAACCTAAGTGGGAAGGTCCATTCATAATCAAGAAGGTCACACTAAACAGTGCATATATACTAGCAAACTTTCATGGAGAAGAGGCGATGCACCCTATCAATGGCCGGTATAAAAAAAATTGTTATACCTGACATATCCCTAAAATGCGGTGAGTGCAGGAAAAAGAAAGAAATGGAGAAGAGGATCATTAAGTCGTCACAAAGGAAGTTCATTTCTTTTAATGCATTAGAAAAAGTTACAAGTTACAATGAAAAGGTTGTTATTAAGGAAGTTACAAAGCTCTTGCATTTGAGGATAAGAGAACAGTTACAAGCCAAAAAGAAACACCCTCATCATGAAGAAGAAGCAAAACCACTTACAGGTCAGCTTCAACTCATCTGTAAGTTATTCTCAAAGAGGATGGTTACAGGCAAAAGGAAGAGGCCAACCATTTCTGAGTCAGCTTCAATTCTTTTGACATACAAAGCAAACTTCTCTGGCAAGGAACTGACCCATGATGGATTCCCTTCTTCCAAAACAACATGGACTTCACTGTTGTGCTAGAGGACTTGGCTTGCAATAGACCACAGTGATCGGGCTTTCTCTTTTCCATCACTCTTGGCCCCCCATGAGACATCGCCGTCCATGGTCAACGCCACACATAACCCAACGCCGTGCGCAACCATCGCCATCCGCAACTCAATCTCGCGTTCTACCATCACCGTGAGCAGACCAACACTACGCGCGATCATTAATGCGAGCGGCTTGCTATCGAGCATGGTTGTGGCCTCAAGCAGCTGAACGTCACGCGAAGGCAACAATGCATGCGACTTAATGTCGTGCATGCCCTTATCGTGCTCCGGTTCCCACTGTCCCAAATTCTAAGGGAGCATTAACCCTCGTGCCTCTTTGGTTTTGCCAACCGTCACCCCTCGGTGTTGGTCCACCTTCTCATAACCCTTTGCCTCCCTAACAGTTTCACGCCTGTGACCCCTCGAGCTCTTACCAGAATTTCCTCTTCTCACATGGAACTCACCCCTGTTCACCAGAAAACCCTTCCCCGCCTTCTATTCATGACCAAAGCTGGTGGAATACTACTGAAGTTCCCACAAAAGCTCCCCTATGACCTTGCGGGTTTACCTTCTCCCTTCTTTGCATTTCTACGCGTCACAACTCACCAGAATTTCACTGAGTTTTTGGTGAGCCAACTGCTGCTACTCCTTCTTCTCTCTTGGTAACTAGAGGACTGACGGAGGCCCTCCGACCCGTCTGCAACCGGCCAGTAGCCGTAGAACTACTGGAAAAGCACTAGAACGTTGGTAGGAGCACCAATGCGACTCTTGCAGTTTCACTAGAAAAGTCTTGGCAAAACTTTGAGTAGCCCCTATTCCCTTCTCAGAAGACCTTGACACCCTCAGAAAACACTCGCGAGCACGTTGTGAAGCCCCACGACCTGATCAAGCTCGCAAGGACAACCTTGAAGGCCTGAATGCTACGAAGATTGGTCGGGAAACTCTTACTAAAAGTCCCTTGGTGGACGCCCCGACTCTCTCTCTCTCTAAAAACTCTCTTTCACCTTTTTATATTTCGATAAAACAGTGAGATGGTGTTTTTTTCCCATTTTATACTCAGTAATATCTCGAAATGCCCCTTACAAGTTCAAAATGACAACCCAATCCTGAGCTCCAAATGGCGATAGGTCTAGGCCGGGGCGGGTCAAGCCTGAGACCCGAATGCAAGCCCAATGTTGCCTATGCATCTTGAGCCCGCTGCTAATGCCATGCCCTATCGCCGCGTGCTCCGTTAAAGGGTCAAACGCCACACGCTTTGCAAGGGATTAACGTCTTGCACTCCATCTTGAGACTAACACCGCACGCTTCGCAAGGGCTTAACGACATGCACTCCATCAAGAGACTAGCACCATGCGCCTTATCAAGGAGTTGTTTCCACGCTCTCCATTGAGGAACTGTCACCACGTCCTCCAAGGACCTAGCTCCATGTGTACTTCATCAACGGACTAATGCTGCGAGCGCCATCCAAGACTTAGTACTGTGCGCATGCTATGGCACTCCCATCTGGACTATCGTTCTGCCTCCTCAAGAAGTCCAGTCTCTTGTGACGGCTCTTCACCCCAGGAAGACAAGTTTCCTTACCACACAATGGTCTGCGCTGCATGACCATAAACTGCATAGCCATGATCTGTGCTACGTGACCTTAAACTGCACAGCCTTGGTCCGTGCTGCATGACCATAAACTGCACAGCCATGGTCTAGATGCACGACCCTAAACTCTAGAGTCCAAACTATATGACCTTAAACTATAGCGGAGGTCTAGTTGCATGACCTTAAACTTCATGGTCCTAGCTACAGGACTTAAAATTGCATGGCAATGGTCCGAGTCACAAGACCTTAAAACTATTATGCACGTAGTCCATTCACATGACTTTAAGCTCGAAATGGATGTCACTCTCCCCAGTGTGCTTAAAACTCTGCTCTCTATCGTAATTCCTAGTGGAGCTGCATACAGGCCACTGTCCCTCATCCCCAATAGGAGTCACATAGATATTGCAGCCCATTATTCCCGTGGACTCATGCTTACCGCTTTCAGCCCCAATGAGTCTCTCACACCAACATCCCCAGTAGGAGTCACAGCCTACTCTACAAAGAGAGAGAAACTACCACCATACTCAGTCCATGGACTGAGTATGGTGATGGTGGTGGTTTTGACTCAAAGTGAGTCAAAACCACCACCATACTCAGTCCATGGCCTCCACAAACTGTCATTCATCACCACCACGGTCCAGCTATATGACCCTAAACTATAGTGCACGTCCTAATTGCATGACGTTAAAAGGCTTCTCACATGTCCCGAAGGCATGACCTTAAACACGCCTTCACAAAAATAATGGGCATGGTGTATACCTAGATAAGGGAATGACATGAGTTAAAATAACGGACGACAATGGTCACAAAACCATGAGTAAAAGAATTCCATGAAAAGAAAACCTGGGCATGGTGAAAACTCCAAAAGAGCACCGTGAGAAAAAACAGATGAAAAGGGTAGACATGACGGTGAGGTCATGGGTAAAAGAGCTCCAAATAAAAAAGTTGGTGAAATCCGTCTCTACGATGCCGCTTCCCAAGTTTGACGAAAACCCGTAAAGGACGCTTGAAGCAGTACATAGGTTGGTGCAATACTCGCCTCACCAGGCAGCGCCAGCCCACATTCAAAGAAAAATAGTTCTTGTGTCACAATACCAGGGTCCAAATATATAAACATCAAGCAAGATTTCGACAACCTGAGCCCATTTATAAAACAGACTTGAAAAACATAAAACTCACCTAGAAAGCAAGACAAGTCTCATGAGGAAGAAACTACTCCCACAAGGTCATAAAAACACTTCAAAAATACTAAAGACCCCCTGTTTGAAGGCATTTTTCAGCACCTTGGTGCCTGATGCGGAATAAAGAGAACGTAGGTTAATAAAGCTTACCAAATAGTGGAAAATTTGACAATATCATAATGGCCCCAAAATTGGTCAAGATATTCATAAGAAATCTAAAAGGCCACCTGCCAAGTTTTATCATGATTAGATATGTCTAAGGCGGTGAACACAAAGAAACAATTTTGGAAAAATTGGCCTCTCCCACCCCGAAATGGACCTTGAACTAGAAATATATTTTCAGTGAGTCAAATAGTTATAGGACCACCACCATTAGATCCGGCACGGTCGAAAACCTTTGTGGGTCAAGTTTCGGCTTAATCGAGCACTCCAGGATAAAGTTATGGGCAAAATACGGAAAAGGGGTAGGCAGCACACTATTCCTGCGTGTCCACCCTACACCAAAACACCATTAAAGGTGGATGTTTTTATAGTCACAGATAGTGACTTTCGAGGCCTATATCTCACTCGTTCTAAGTCAGATCATGCTCAAATTTTGTGTGTATATTTGTCTCATCAAGACGAGCGTTTCGATAAGTAGTACACCCCGTGATGATGCCCGAGCAGGGAGAAAAACTAGAAAGAAGTTTATGATCCGTGAAGAAATTGTAGAAACTTCAACAGCAGCATGCCTCACTCGAGCTGTCAAATCATGACCCTCGTGTACCCGATCAACACGAAACCAATTGCATCATGTGCATAAGGTTTGAGGCTATCTCTAGTCTGAACCTCGCATACGATGAACGGTTGGATTTCACACATAGAGGCATCAAATCTACCGTAAATTCTAGCTACCGAATTTCAAGGGTCTGGCCAAAAACTCAAGACGACAAAATCTTCGTCTAGACACGAAATCGAGCCGTGTTTGTTGCAACGTGATCGTGACGGCATGATCAATGTGATTTAATAAAGGAGTGGAAGAAAAACATCATGGAACGAGAACACAATTGATCTAAAGTTTTCAAGATTCATCTCAAATTCAAGTCACATGATCATGGCTTAAAAACATGATTCATGGCTCGAAATTGGTATCAAATCGATCGCCATGGCAATCCCTATAAGAAAATAGTTATATTTTGATTAAACAACATCACAGCAACCCCAGATGCAACCCCAGATTTATCATGGAAGATCACAAAAGTTCTCGGGCAGCAACATGGACTGTTTTAGCACTCCACACGTTGTTAGGCAGGCGTAAAACAGTCATTTTGGACCCATTTTTAGAATTTATTTTTATTCAATTAGATTGTAATTATATTCAATTTTAGGTAGTTTTTGGGCATCCACTCATGTTGAGCTCAATTCTTTGCAAACATGCAAATTTCGCTTATTGCTTGAGTACGTGGGTGTGTCTTGAAGAGAGAGAGAGGAGAGAGAAGAAAAGGGTCAGTACCCTTCGGTACGGTAATTTTCTCCCTCCTCTTCTCTCTCTCCTCCTCTTTTCCCTCTTTTCTCTCTCCTCTCCTCTTATCTCTCTTCTCCCCTCTTTCTCTCTCCTCTTTATCATCTCTATCTTTCTCTCTCATCTTTTTAATCTCTATCTTTCTTTATCTCTCTTACTTTAATCTTTATCTCTATCTTTCTCTTCCTCCTCTGGTTTATCATGTCCCTCATTCTCTGATTCTCTTTCTCCATTCACGCATGGCTGCCCTATCGCCTGGTGTGATGCCTTTATGCTCTTAAGACATGAATAGTGAGTCAAGCCTTAGCCCAACCGATGCGAGCCTAACACCGGTCGGGTTTCTCCCTCTCTTTTTTTCTCTTATGTTCTGTCACAACCGGCACAAGCCTAGCACCGGCTGGGTTCCTCTCTTTTTCTTCTCCTTCGGCACAACTGGCATAAGCTTATCATCGGTTGGGTTTTCTCTCTCTTTCTTCTCTTCTATCACAATCGACGCAAGCCTAACATTGACTGGGTTTTTTCTCTCTTTCTTCTTTTCTGTCACAATTGGCACAAGCCTGGTACCGGTCGGGTTTCTCTCTCTTTCTTCCTTCTCTTCTGATCTGTCACAACCAGTGCAAGCCTAACGCTGGCTGGGTTCCTCTCCTTTTCTTCTCCTTTGTCATAGCTAGCACAAGCCTATCGTCGGTTGGGTTTTCTCCCTCTTTCTTTTCTTCTTTCACTGTCGACGGAAGACATCATCGACTGAGCTTTCCCTCTCCTCTTTCTTATGACACAGCTGACACAAGCCCTTTGCCGCCTGCATGCTTTCTCTCTCCTCTTTTTTTATTTCACATCCAATAGAAGCCATCGTCGTCTAAGTTTGCTCTCTCCTCTCATTTCCATATGTGTCTTCCTCCTCCTTTCCTTCCCTTCTCTCTCCTTATTCTCTCATGATTTTCTATTCGACTCTAGTTCTTCTTCTCTTTTATCGTCTTCTTTTCTCTCTCCTCATCTCTTTCTCTTCTTCTATTTCTCTCTCTAATCTCTCTTCTTTCTTTTACTCTCTCCTTTGTTCAAGAATGGTTGAGTTGGGCGTTCAATGATAGTCATGTCGTTTAACTGTAATGTTGTTGTGCCAATCATAGTTACTGTGCTTGCTTTATTGTCACGACAGACAAGTCAATGTGTCTAGCTGTTGGTATTGGTACGTCTAGTAGTAAATTTGATAAGCCGGTTTGAGCTACCGTGCCCCTTTTACTACCACGACAGATCAATTACCTACCAGTCAGGTCATTGTGTCAGTCTCACCACTCGATCGAATTCTTCTTACCCCAATCTTCATTTTCCCATTCTTCTCATCCTTTGAATGGGCACGCCTGTGTACATTCACCTGAAGGTAAGGTGTGGTCCCTTGACCTACCTATCTTGTAACATTTTTCATATGTGTGTGATTACCGAAATAGGAAAATACAAGTCAAGGGAGGCTATTCCGAACCAGTTTTACTACTAAGGGGCTTTCTTCGTGAGCTAAGCGGGTGCCCACATGAGCCAGCTCGAGTAAGTCCTGAACCCACCTTAAATTCCTCTCTCATCGGTTGGTTATACCTGCCCTTGTTCTCGAACAAGGTCTCAGAGAGAGCGATCTCAAAGTCCCAGGTCTCCCTGAAGCCCAAGACGCATGCCACCCGATCATCATGATTTGGAGGGTAAGATTGAGGCATCGAACCAGCTTGGTGACTCCACTGGGGACTTACTACCCCTTAATTGGATCGTACTTGTTTGACTAAGTTTCGCTTTTTATTTTCTCTGTCTGCACTTATGGCTGCTGGGTTCTATAACCCATTCATTCGGATCAGGGATTTTATTATCCCCACATTCGTGACTGTCCTCAGGGAACAAGTTCCTTTAACTTCATTCCCAACCATTTTTTGAGCAAAGACCCTAGGTCTAGCTTTTAGTTCTTAACCTGGATTGGCGTGAGGAGGGACCTAAAAGTCCCTAACTCCCCATCTCCTTGCTTTGGTGGAACTTCCACCAAGGCGCCTTGCATCGGCAACACATTTGTTGCCGAGCACAACATCCACCCTGCCACCGGTAAGCTACTTGTCTGTTGTAATGCTTAGGTAAGTCGAAAGGCTGCCCAGTCCCTCTTTGCCAAAGGCAAACAAGTTGTCATGGCTCTGGTGGGTCACCGCAAGGCTACCCTCCACTTTCCTGCACCACTATAAGTCTCTATCCCTAGAGGCTCAACACATCGATGTAGAGACCTACTGCCTCCACCCCTCACACACACCATAATGCTCGTGGGTCACCCACTCGAATTTTACCTCAGGGCAACCCTTACATCACCTTGAGTTAGCGACCAGGATAAGACCTCTCAACGCTAGGTTCTACAAACGCTGCTCATATGCATCCCACTACTCAGGGGAACGCCATCAGTGCACCAACCTGAGTGCACAAGAGCCGATCTTTTCATCCTCCTACTCAACACACACAAGCACACCCTGTAAGGGGTAGGCGTCCACCTGTTCTCTTGCAAACACTTACTCATAGTTCTCGGCCTCCTAAGGCCAGACCACTTGCTCGAGCCCGGGTTGACTCCCAGGTCACCCATGATCTTTCTTCAAGGGGCGCACCTGCACTGCTGTTTCAGACAGCCCCTTGCCATCGACTCAGATGTTCTCATGGGTCAACCCTACTCTAGCCTGCCCCTTCTTCTTCGAGCAAGCACCTTCATCCATGGTACTTGAAGAACTTCCCCAAGAACACCATCTTGAACAAGCCTCTTCACTTCGGTCGCGTCTCTGGAGCCCACAAGAGAGCTCGGGCCAAAGACCTTATAGTAGATCAAGTCCTTCATCGTCCCCAGCCCAAGATGACTCCAGTCCCTAACCCTCATCCTTTGCCGCACCTGATGGAGACAACTCTCTCTTCTGCAAGAAGAGCTGAGCAACCATAGGCCCGATCATAGTTTTGGCGCGAGGTCCATCAAAACCTCAAAAGTAAACGTAATAGTGGTCTGCGAATTCTCACTAAGCAAGTGACCAAGGTAGTCGGGGTAACCAGCTCTAATGACTCTCTTCGCCTGAACCCTTTCTACCCTCTTCAGATGTCGAAGCCTGAGGAAAAGCTCCATGAGACCTGCACTGTGGTTAGCATCGTAGAAGACAACCTAGGCCCTCAGTAGCCACGATCCGAAGACCGTCGAGAACCGGTCCTCACGCAATTGGCATACAAAAGTCAAGTTCAAGCAGGGCATGCTTGTCGATCTGTCGCGTGCGACCAGTCAAGTTCGCAAGCCCTCAACTACAACTAAGGCTGACCTCCCTACAGAAACAGTCAGTGTGACGGTTATAGACGAACCTGACTCACTGGAAGACCAAATGAACAAGTTTGAAGATATGGTGCGTGCAATGATGGAGAAGATTGATCGTATCGAGGTCGCACAACAATCAACTAGCCATGAGGTCAATTCCCACCACTCAGCTGGTGCACCTCCAAGGCTGCCCCTTTTTTCTGCCTCACCAGGCAATTTTGTCCCCCACCCCATCTAACAGGCAGACATAAATGCTATGGTGACCATTAACTTAAAGAACAGGAATATTTCAGAGATACAGGGTGCAACGCCTTATGAAAGGCCATACCCTTCCTACATTGACTAGTTCCTGTTTCCCTCATATTAAAAGAAATGGAAGTTTCCCCTATTCAACCGAACCACGTCCCCAAATCAGCATATCGCCCACTTCTAAGAAGAATGTTGAGAAACAACGATTGATGGGATACTCCTTCTCCATCAATGCTCAACTTCCCCCGAACTCAGTGCATACTTGGGAGGAAATGGAGAAGTTGTTCCACGAGAGTTTTTATGAGGTCGAGAGAGAGGTTCAAACCATCGAGCTTCTCACCCTGACTCAAGACCCCGATGAACCTGTGGACCAGTTCATATCAAGATAGAGAAATTTAGCTGCTCGCCATCCGAATCCCATGCCTGAGAAGGAAGCAGTCCAAACTTGCGTGTGGATCATGCAACCTGAAATTTCTATACACGTCTAGACCTCTAATCCAACTTCCATGTCAGATCTGATTCTAAATCAGTCCGCATAGAAAGTCTATCACACCACCACGGCAAGTCACGACAACCATCTGCAAGCTTGGGGAACAACCTGGGTAATGGCAGCTCTCGTACTAAGAACTGAGGCAGCCAGCAAAAAGGAGTGATCAGTGCAGCCATCGCAGTCACTGATCTGAAGAAGGCTCCCTCCCAAACTTTGGACCTCTCCAAAGGGGTGACCACTGTAAAGATGACTCCTCAGACAGCCAAGCAACGAACAGTCCTACAACCGAGTACCGCCACCGGTGACTCTTAATCGGGATGATTATTTCACCTGGCATAAGAATGGGTCCTTGCACTCTTTCGATTATTATTGAAACATAATATGATCGAGCTTCCAGAAGCTAAGTTCCCTGAACAAGATGGGCTCGATACTCGGGCAAATTTTTGTGCTTATCAAGGAAGGATCAATCACCTCATAAATGACTGCTTCACGCTAAAAGATATCATTGAGGCCTTGATTCAGAAGGGTCAGATAAAGCTTGAGGCAGCAGAAGCCTCCCATGCAGTAATCGTCAGAGAGGAAGATGAAGCCCCTGGTATCCTTCACGCCTTCTTTGTTTATAATGCTTCAGGAACGTCTAATCACACTGAAATAGGCAAGGCAACCTCGATGCTTGGCTCAGGGGACTAAGGTCTGTTGGTGCCCATACCATTAGATATGGGGCCACCACGTGTGAGAATGTACCAGTTTCCATGATATATTCGCAACGAAAATATGGGAATGTCAAGTGTTTTACAATGTCCTAGTAAATGATCTCAAAGCCATTACTCCATTGGTGCAAAAGGATCTCCCAACACAAGACCTTCCTAATAATGATTCACACTCTGCTGAACCCTGAACTTCCCAGCCATGGATAGTCCACCATGGGCGAAGTAGACTCAAGTCCTTAAGACAAGAAGCAGTCTGCCAAGCTAGGGCTGTTCACAAGCCTAGTGAGACAAATCAAACAACACCTCATAAAACCAGAAGAAGACGAGCACTAAGAGTTGCTCTTCGAAGAAACAAGACTGCTCAACCTCCAATTGAGTAGGAATTTCTTAGGACCCTTCCCCACTGTCGACTTTACTAGACTTTATCCCTGGCATGATCCTCCTTCCTTCCCATCAAGAAGACGTCCCCGTATCATCTTCTCTTCAGAGCTTGTCCAATGAGGGTGACAATGTCAAAAGCACTCCCCAACGGTCTAAGCAAGGGAAAGACCTAAAAGACCTCTGCATACGTTTAATGAAGGTGACGACGTTAAAGGAACTCCCCAACGGTTTAAGCAAGGGAAAGACCTAAAAGACCCCCTGCACATGTCCAACTCTGGTGATGATCTAAAATGATGAACAGATCGGTCTAATGAGCGGAACGACCTTAAAAGTCCCCCACCTTCTGACCCTTATCCTTCCTCTTTTGCTACTTCTCACCCTTCCTCTTCTCTATCTCCTACAGGTATGACCTTGAAATGTCCGGACTTCGAGGATCTTGACAGAGAATTCGAAGAAATAAACATATGTAGCATGCAACGAAAGCGGTTGAAAAAGACCGTGGCCTAGGTAGCCGGATTCTTAACTGTTGCTGATGCCTTGGTTGCTAAAGCTAAAGCAGAGCCACTTTCTTCAAAGAAGCACAAAAAGTCAAAATCGAAGAAACCCCGGTGGCCCCTTGAGCCCGAATTTGAGCATAGACTGAGAGAATCAAGAGGGCAAAGCTTCTACTTTCAGGAAGCTTGCCCCATGGTACAAGTTTATGAAGTACCATCCAGCGCATGGTAAAAGTTGCAGGTGCCCATGCAAAGACCGTGTGATTCGTACTAAGACACTTCTCGCCCTATAATCATTGACTCTTAAATGCCCTGTAAACTCCAAGTTGAACTCCTGGAGCCTGAGATGTAGTTCATGTTTACGAAGGATCCTGTTGTTCCTCAATTTGGGAAAGATGCAAAAACTATGATCTACCCTGGAGCTCTATCGGAGGCGGAGATGTCATGGTCATGGGTCTTTGCACTTGAGGTCGATCAAAAGACCTCTAAAAACAATGATGAGGAGTTGTAAGAGTCTCCAAAAGAATGGGAAGAAGACGGTCAAGCTACCACTGACAAACTCGAAGAAATAAATTTAGGGGATGAAGCCGACTCTAGCCCTACTTTCATCTCAGCAAATATGTCTCCAGAAGAAAAGGAAAATTTCACTACTTTCTTGTGAGCAAACCGAGATGTCTTTACTTGGCATTACCATGAGATGCCTGGTTTAGACCCTCAAGTCACCGTTCACCGTCTCGGCATCAATCCGACTATCAAACCGGTCAAGCAGAAATCAAGGAGGTTCAGGGCTGACCTTGAAATGTAGATAGATGTCAAAGTTAACAAACTCAGACAAGTAGGCTTCATTCGTGAATTCAAGTACCCGAAATGCTAGCAAATGTTGTTCCAGTCAAGAAGAAGAATGGCCAAATCAGGGTTTGCATTGACTTCTACGACCTCAATACCGCCTGTCTCAAAGATGACTTCCCGCTGCAATTCACCGAGATGCTCATCGACTCTACGGTCCACTGCTAGATCTTCTCCTTCATGGAGGGATGCTCCGGTTATAATCAAATAAGGATGACGCTAGAAGATGAGGAAGCCACTGCGTTCTTGACTCCAAAAGGGGTCTTCTGTTACACAATGATGCCTTTCGGATTAAAGAATGCTGGTGCCACATACTATAGAGCAATGATGACCATCTTTAAGGACATGATGCACAAAGAGGTGGAGTGACTTGATGGTAAAATCCGAGGAGAAAGACGCTCACATGACAGACCTTGAAAAGGTATTCGAATGATTACGTCTTCATCAACTTAAAATGAACCCACTAAAATGTGGTTTTGGTGTGTGTTCGGGAAAGTTCTTGGGGTTCATTGTCTGACATCAAGGGCTTGAAGTTGAGCCGGTCAAGATTAAGGCAATCCAAGAAATGTTGTCACTAACTACATTGTGTTCTCTTCAAGGATAGCTAACATGCATCCGCAGGTTCATCTCAAATCTCTCAGGCCGATGTAAACCCTTTACACAATTGCTAAAGAAGGATATTCTGTTCATTTGGGATGAAGCATGTTAAGAAGCCTTTGATGACATCAAGTAGTATTTTCTCATAGTCTAGTACTTTCTACACTAGTGTTAGGAAAACCTCTCATCCTATACGTGACTGCTCTGGACGAATCACGATGGAAAAGAAACGATAGTTTATTTTCTCAGTCGTGGGATGCAAGGGGCCGAGAAGAATTATCCCCCAATAGAGAAGTTGTGCTTGGCCATAATATTCGCAGTACAAAAACTCCACGATTACTTGCTTGATCATGAAGTGAAACTCATATCAAAAGCAAATTCTGTAAAGTTTCTCATGACACGTCCATGCTTATCAGGGTGCCTTACTAAATGGGCATTATTGCTGATGGAATTCGACATCACCTATGTCCCCCAAAAGGCCATTAAGGGCCAGGCCTTGGCTGATTATCTTACGGCACACCCCGTGCCCGTGAAATCTCCGTTGTCGGGCCACCTCCCTAAGGAAGAAGTGTTCTAGGTTGACCTTGCTCATGCATGGGAATTGTACTTCGACGGAGCCTTCCAATCAGACCGAGGAGGCACTAGAGTAGTATTCTTGACTTTGAAAGGAGGAGAATTGCAACTCTCTTTCTCTCTCGCTAAGGTCGGTTCTCATAATGAGGCAGAATATCATGTTCTTATATTCGAGTTAGAGAGAGTTTTCGATCTTGACTTGGAGCAGCTCCAGATCTATGATGACTTTGAGTTGGTTATCCGACAGCTCAAAGGGATCTATGATATGAGGAAAGACACAGTCAAGCCTTATCACGATACTGCAAAATTGTGTATGGCCCAGTTTGAGAACATATCCTTGAGTCACATCCCAGGAGGCTAAACTCGCAGACTGATGCACTTGCAATACTAGGGGCTACAATTCAATTATCCTCAAAAGAACCCACACTTGTCTGGGTAGCAGAATGGAGACACATTGAACTAAGAACCGAGGTAGACATTGATGATGAGAGAAATATCTTCCCTGAGCGCCCTCCTTATCCATTTGGAGCACTTCTATCAACTAAGGAAGTTATTAAGATTGAATAAGAAATGGCATGGAGTCAAGGAGATAAGGTTCAAAACCAGCAAACCCGAGTTCTTCGATCCAATATGCATGGAAATTTAACATGTAGAAGATTGGAGAGAGCCCATGACTAGTTTCCCAAAACTTGGTAAACTCTTGGAAGATCGTGCCGAGCGCAACAGTGTAAGTATACCCTCCTTGAAAGAGATGCTCTCTTCAGAAGGTCATTTGACGGTATTCTTCTTATATGTGTGGATGTGCATGAAGCAAATGAGGTGTTAAAAGAGGTACACTCGAGCATTTGTGGACTACACCAGTCCAGTCCTAAGCTCTATGAATGGACACGCAGATTGGGGTATTATTGGCCTTCCATGATCGCTGATTCCTTAAACTATGCTAAAAAGTGCTAGGTATACCAAATGCATTCAAGCCTTGTTCATCAACCTCCAGAGCCCTTACACTGTACAATGGCATCATAGCCCTTCTCACAATGAGGTATGGACATTGTGGGGCCTATTGACCCTCGTTTGAGGATGGGCCATGTCTTTATTCTAGCTGCAATAGATTATTTCTCTAAGTGGGCTGAGGCGATCCCCCTTAAGTAAGTTCTTAGGACAACATTGGCCAACTTCGTCGAACATCACATTATCTATCGGTTTGAGGTGCCTGACTGAATTATCTCGAACAATAGCCCTCAATTTCGAAGTCATCATATTGATCGCCTGGTTAACTAGTTTGGTTTTGAATGGAGATACTTGACTATGTACCACCCTCGGGCAAAAGTCTTGGCAGAGGCCTTCAATAAGACTGTGCAATGTTTTACGAAAATCGGTATCAAAGGTAAAGAAGAACTAGCATGAGAAGTTTCCCGAAGCACTAGGGGCTTCTCGTACTATGACACGAAATGCTACTGATTCCACTCCCTACTCTCTGGTCTATGGGGGTGAAGCAATTTTACCTCTTGAAATTCAGATTCCTTCATTATGTGTCGCTATACAACAAAGAGTAACTAAAGATGAGAGAGTCAACGTTGGTATCAAGAATTTGATGCCCTCATTGAAAAGAGGCTAGATGCTCAACAGAACCTCGAACTCAACTAAGGGAGAATGAAGAGGGCTTTTGACAAGTCAATCAAATTCCTCTCATTCGCTCGTGGGGATTTAGTTTTAGCCATCAAGAGGTCAATTATTATGCATGGACGTCATAAAGGGAATTTTGAACCCAAGTGGGAAGGTCCTTTTATAGTAAAAAAAGTCTTGCCAAATGGAGCTTACATATTAGCACATCTTAATGGAGAGGAGGCAATGCCTCCTATCAATGTGTGATACCTAAAGAAATACTACTCATGATGCATATGCAAAGGAAAGTGACTCAATGCAAAGTATGCAAGAGAATCCAAAAAAATTCTAACTATTTTTATTGCAGTAATAATGAATTACAAATTACAAGCCCGACATAAGCCCATTATTGAGGAGGTTACATGTCACTTGTCTCTAAGGAAAAGAGAACAGTTGACATCAAAAGTGTTGCTCTTGCATCTAAGGATAAGAGGACTGTTACAAACCAAACCCTGCAGTGTTGCTCTTGCATCTGAGGATAAGAGGACAGTCACAGGCCAAAAGAAACACTTTCCTCATGACGAAGAAGTAAACCCATAAAAGAATTGCTCTCCTAGAAGAAGAAAACCCACTAAAGAAGCACCCTCCTCATGAAGAAGAAGCAAAACCACTTGGAGAGTCAGCTTCAATTCATCTGGCGTGTGCCACCAAAGAGGATGGTTACAGGCCAAAAGAAGAATCCAACCATTTTTTAGTCAGCTTTAATTCATCTGACATGTATATCAAATGTACAAAGCAGACTTCTCTGACAAGGAACTGGCCTATGATGGAGAGCACACCCTATTCACAGTGGATGCCCTTCCACCGAACAACATGGACTTCACTGTTGCGCTGGAGGAGTTGGCTTCCAACGGGCATCATAAGCCAAGCCTTACCAAAGGTCATCACCCTTTGCTGACCTAAGGCAGTGTCGTGCAAGAACATCATCGCACATGGCTCATTGTCATGTGCAACAATGCCCACACGAGACTCACTGTCGCATGCGACCCACACCAAGCGCATCATGACGCTGACAACTCCCAACGCCGGCTGGTTTTCTTGATGATTAGCGCCGACTGTGTTTCTTAACCTTTAGCGTCAATTATGATATTCAGGTCGCGCCGGCTATGTTCGCCACCGCAGTTATTCACCTCTCAGTGAATTTTTGTTTCAATGCGTCTCCTCAATTCTTGAGACCCCTAGTTTTCAAGTCCTAAAATGCTTTGTCTCCCCGAGGATTGCATGATTTTTGAGGCAAACAGTTTGCCTTCCTTGTAACCGTCTAGCTTCAACGATGATCTGTTTCCCAGACTCTTCAGTTTCTCGTCGGAACTCCCCTTCCACTGTCGGAAAACCTCTGCAACTCTTCCCCAAAACACCGGGAAACCATGCGCACCTGCCGGAAAACTGCTAAAAACCAGCAGAAGTTCATCCAGTAGCCTCTCACTGCAACTTTCCTCCCTTCGCCAGAACCCTCCAAATCACTACCAGAATCTCGACGAACTCTTCAAAATCATGGCTAGAAGCTCCCCATTGTCCCTGAAAACTCATTATTTCCACGACAAAACTCCTTAGAGGCTTCACTACACTCACTCCAAACTCATGGAACTTCACCACAACCTCCTCTGCTTGCTGGCAAACCTCCTGCTAACTCTTGTCGGAACACCCACTGTTTGCTAGAGCTTCCACCAGGAACCCACTTCTAGCCATTAATTTTCTTTTTGCTTAAGTGCTTTTTACCATCAGTGAAAAGCAGTGAAAATGGGGTTTTACCCCCCTTATGCAACCAACACTATTCCTAAATGCCCCTCGCAAACTGGGAATTCTAGCCGCGTCCTAAAAGGAAAATGACCATGGGCCGGGTCGAGCTTTGACCTGAGGCCCGAGGCAAGTTTTGCTGCCACACGAAATCCCATTCCAACCAAGGCTCAAGTCGGAGCCCAAATACAAGCCCACACCTAGTGCCAGCTATGTTATCTAAAAGACTCAGCACTAGTAGTGTTGTTAGTGACTTCAGCACCGGCTGTGTTATGTAGAAATACTTTCAACATCCTAATGACCCACAAAATTTCATGGTCTAAGGAAAGGCTTAAGGTACCATAACAATCTCTCAAACAAGGACCACAATTCTAGAAATCATAATACACTTTAACAAAATTTTAGTATGCATGCACGTACACTCACACACACATGAGCGCACACACTTGACCTTCACATTTGAATTAGGTAAATAAAAATTCATTAACATAAGCATGAAACCGTGGAAATGAAATCTACTTACATTGCTCTAATCGAAATCCCCAAGATGAAATGTTCTACAAGCTCCACTTCGATTGTCAAGCTTCAAGTGGATTGGGTTCATACTTCAAAGGTTTAAGACTTATGTGGTTAATGGGCTAAGGGAGAAGACGAATGACAACGGGGAAAGTGGGGTAAGTGAGGGAGTGGAGGGGTGAGGAGAGAGAGTTAAACCTAATTTATGAGTGGATGGTGGGTATACATAAGCATGGGAGATGGAAGCATACATGTGGCACATAGCACTCAAGTGATCATCCATGAGGAGAGAGAAGGTATGTATAAGAACACATTGATGGGGGTGGAAGCATTCATGTGCCACATGGCATTCAAGTAATTATGCATGAGGAGAGGAAAGGAACACATGAGCAAATAATGAGCGAGGTAGAGCATGCATATGCCACATGGAACTCAAGTGATTACGCATAATGAGAGAAAGTGCATGTGTGTAATCATTATGTGGGGGGCATGCATGATGTAATCAAGTGCATTGGGATGGGGGTGTTTTTATTGGGATTTGTTCACTATGCATTGGGATGCGCATAAAAAAATATTCGAAGTACAGATCATGACTTTCTTAAGGTAGATACCGTTGAAAATCTCGTGATCCCTAGAAAAACACGGTACCAGTCAAAACATCAGACAAAGGTTATTGAGAAAATCGAAAAAGAAATCTGAGAGAAGCATTACTAGGAAAGGATTCAAGTTGCAAACAGGATCAATGACCGTAACGTCCTGGACCTTACAGTAGTGTAGAAGAGAGAAGGGTGGTTAGGGTGAGAGAGTGAGAGGGGAAACAGAAAAAGAGGGGCAGACCTGCCTGAGGTGCGGGTCCATGCTTGAGTGAGAGTGGAGTGAGAGAGATAAGAGAAAGAGAGAGGGACGAAGGTCGGGCTGCCTTAGGTGAGAGAGTGGAGAGAGAATGGAATGGACCTACCTAAGGTGCGGGTCCGGCCTTGAGTGGACAAGAGAAACAGATGAGAGAATGAAAGAGAGAGGGGCAGATGAGGGAATGAGTGAGGGGCGGATGAGAGAATGAGACTGGGGTGGATAGAGTGAGTGTGAGAGAGAGGGCGAATAGGGTGTGTGAGAGAGAGTGGGGTGGATAGGAAATCGTAGAGAGAGGGGTAGATCGGATGAGTGTGAGAGAGAGGGACAGATAGGTTGTGTAAAGAGAGAGCCGGTTGGATAGGGGGTGAGAGAGAGATAGACATATAGGGTATGTGACGAGAGAGAGGGCCAGATAGAGTAGTGTAGAGAGAGAGAGGGGTAGATAGGGTGGGAGAGAGAGTGAGAGAGCAAGAGGGGGAAAAGAGAGAGAGTGGCGGACCCGCCTGAGTTGTGGGTCTGTGCTTGAGCTAGAGAGGAGAGAGGGAGATGAGAGAAAGAGAGAAGAAGGGAAGCTGGGCCCGCCCTAGGTGCGGGCTTGGGCTTGAGGGCTGAGGGAGTTGGGACTTCGAGGTTCTTAGGAGTAAAGGGTTCTTAGGGGTATTTTCTCTCTCTAGGTAATGTTTCTCTCTCTTCCCATCCTGAGTCTTGAATTTTAAAGCAAAACAAAAGAACAAGCTTAAGCCTTAAAATTCTTAAGCTTTTCACATTAATTTCCAACACTTTCAAGAGTGATCAAGTGTCCCCAAGAGAGTTATTACAACGGACTTGAGCTCCTTACATAGAGCAACCACAAAACAAGGGTGAAATGTTAAAAGACAACCAAAATTTTCAAAAAATACACATTTTATGAATTAAAATATTAATCTCAGTTTTGACTAAATGACAAAAACACCCTTCAATTTCAACAAATGGCAAAACCATCCCTCCATGAGGGGCCCCTTTCCATTGCTAGGCCTCGAGAGCTTTTCTAGATGCTTACGGTGGTAATTAGAGTGATCAAACATTGTAGAATCAATCCTTGAACTATTGAACACGTTTTGAACCCAAAATCTGGCCAAATTCCATAAACTTGTGATTCTTTAACCTCCAATCCGGCACTATCTATGAAGTTTCAAGTCTTAATTTTGATCACAAATTGAAGAGGATACTATCACAATCGTTTTGTGTAAAATTTCATCAATTTTGGTCTCAGTTTGAGCACGTTCCAATTTTGGGTAGTTGCCAAAAAATGGGATTCTGACGACCAGAAAAGTATGCCTTCTTCGACTCAAAATTTGGTGTCATCCGGCCTCGGATCATTCATAAAAATTTTATCAAATTGTAGCACTCCGAAGCATGATCATAATGGACCCATACTTGTGACGATCCGGCATCAGGATCTTGAGCTATTGCCTCTCAAAGAATTGAATGTTCTTCATTTTAAAATCTGAATTTTCATGTTTGGAACGCATCTGCTCTCTAGAAATTCTCTTGTTTTGAGCCACGCCATGACATGTGTCATATGTCAAAACAAGCGTGTCATCGAGATCTAGCTCCTGTCCAAATTTGAGCTTATAAAATATTTTGATACCAAATTTTGGGCATCAAATCCTCTCTTCAAAGAGTATTTTGATCAATATATTTTATCAAAAAACTATTTTTAATATTTATTTTAGTTGTGCCCCATTGATAACATAGCACGTACCAAATACAATTTGTGTAAAAAAAATTAAAAAAAAAATAGTCTGAGGCGTTGGATCTTAGATCAAACGGTGAGTGTCTCTCTTGATCAAAATTGGCTGGTTGGATGGTAGGGGAAGCATATATCTTCTACATTGTAGGGGAAGTACAGAAACCATTCTTAGTAAATAAAGGGCATAGGTAGACAATTTGGGCAGGTCTCCTATACTTCTCCCATAACATAAAACTTATATACTTCCCCTTATTCAACCATCCATAATGAATGGAGGGCTACGATTGCTCCAATCATAATGTTATGTCTCTACACTATTTTATTTTATGTTTTTTTATATAATTATTTTGACACTAAATTTTGGGCGTCCAATCCTCTATTAAACTCGCAGTTATAAAAAATAAAAAAGTAAAACAAATATTCTGAATAACATAAAATGACCAAAGTACCAGTAAAATATTCAAGGGGTATTTTGGTCATTATTTTAACAAAAAATTATTTTTAATATTTTTTGTAAGTGTGCCCTAATGAGAATATGGTACATTCAAAATTTCATAATCATAAAATTTGTATAAAAAGAATTAAAAATTATATACTCTGGTGACTTTGGGTCAGGCCGGACACCGACTGAACCCATTGCCACCCCTATCAATGACACCACCAAATTTTGAGCATACAGGCTAGAATTGTCATACAGGGGCAAATAGAGAAGTCATTAATACTGGATAAGGACAAGCTTGCCAAGATTAAAGAAGAGGAGAGCATATTGACTAAAATTGGAGAGAGGGTCTTATCTAAAGGTGGTTAGTGAATCATAGCTACATATGTTTGGTTAAGTGCCTCGATCTTGTCCTCTAGATCTTGATAATCCGGTGGCACATATCTCGGGTTTCTGTGAACTCGGGATTTGAGATCCCTCTCTCAGAACCTTGCTCAAGAGCAAGGCCAGGTATACCAACTGATGTGAGAGGAATTTAAGTGGGTTCGAGACTTACTCAAGTTGGCTCTCGTGGGCGCCCTCTTAGATCACGTCAGAGCGCCCCCCAGCAGCTTTAGCTGATTTAGAATCACCTCCCTTGACCTGTAATTTCCTTGTTTTTCTGTACAACACTTATGTGGTTAATTTGCAAGACAAGTAGGTTGAAGAGACCCACCCATATCTTAGGAAAATGCACATTCGTGTGCCTAAGAATGTGAGAGGTTAGGATGAAGGAGTGGAAGCTTCGGACAAAGGCTAAAAAGAGAAGAAAACTTGATGAAGGGATGAGACTAGCTTGATAGCCAGACAGTGACCGACTCGGAGTGGTTGCAAGATGAGCATGGTACTCAAGACCAGCACGACGATAAGACTACTCAAGACCGTGGCCGTTATGGTGGTGCTAGGCTAGGTTCATCAAGTGAGAAGAGGAGAGAATGAACAGAAGGCACGAGATGGTAGAGAGATAGGGTCCTGACGACACTAGGCGTCGCCACCCACTACCGTGGAGGAGCAATGTCACAGCCCTCAAAAGAAGCTAGACACTATAGCTTGCGGCGTGAGGGGAAGCAGAGAACTATGGACAACGTCAGACATTGAAGGTAGCACACCCCTGCACAAGTGGCAATAGCCACTAGTGAAGCGCGCAACGATAGCCTTTTGTGAAGCACGTGACAATAGTTCTCATGAGGTGCACCGAGGTAGGCATGGGATGTAAGGGGAATGACGATGAGCACTAAACGCATGAAGGAGGTTTGCAGAAGACAATAGGCTCCGCACACGCAAAGAAAGCTCCTGGGCGGCGATAGACATTACCAAAACCTCTCGCGGGCGGCAATAGGCATCGCCGTCTGTGATAAGCACGCGACTAGGGAAGACCCCTATCGGCGGTAATGAGTTTTGTAGTCTGCGCTCTTCACTTAGGAGTCGAGGACGTGTATGCGGATAACGATGAGCTGTGCCATCTGCAAGCCTCACTGGGAGATGAAAATAGACAAACAGAAGGAGAAGGAGGCTCGTGCATGGTGTTGTCATGGCCATGCGCGACCTGTGAAACCATAGGAGAGGCATGCACGACACTGCCACTGTCATGCATGACCTCTGAGGGCATCTCAGATGGAGAAGAGGAAGAAAAAAGAGAGGAAGAGAGAGAAGAAAAGATGAATAAGAGAGAGAAGATTTACCTCAAGCTTAAGGGTACCGGTCCAAAAGTTTCTCTCACCTTACTCTCTCTCTCCAAACGTGACACAACAATGAGAAGAAAGAGAATCTTTATTAAGTAAAAACTCTCTTTATGTATTCTGTGTGTGTGTGTGTATTGACCTCTGCGTACAATGATGGTACGTGGTATATATATAAACAAGGGTGGATGATCAAAAGTAACTCTAATTGCAGAAAATTAAGATTAAATTGAATTAAAATAAATTAAGAAGTAGGGGAAAATGACAGATTTTCCCCTTCCTAACAATTTTTGAAATTTTAGAACAGTCCTTGTGTTGCCCTAGAACTTGAGTGATCTTGTATGGATGATCCGGGTTAGTTCTAATGCGCGGTTGTTCGAAAAATGATTGTTTTCTTGTAGGGCTCGACATGGCGATCGATTTGATACCAACTTTATGCCATGGATCGTGTTTTTAGTGCACGTTAATGTGACTAGAATTTTTGTTGAATCTTGAAACTTTGGATCGATAGTATGCTCGTTCCTCGATGTTTTTTGATGATTTCATCATTGGATCACATTGAGCATGCCGTCACCAACTTCTGTTATTTTTGGGGCTCTTTTACCCATGACCTCGTGGTCATGTCCACCGTGTTCATCTGTTGTTGCTCACGATGCCCTTTGGGGTTTTCACTGTGTCTTGGTTTTGTTTTCCACGGAACTCTTTTACTCATGGTTTTGTTACCATGCCTGGCTGTCATTTTTACTCATGGCGTTTCCTTGTTCAGATGTACACCATGCCCATTTTTTCTATGACGGTGTGTTTAGGGTCATGCCTTCGAGACTTGTGCAAAGCCTATTATTATCATGTGGCCAGGATGTGCACTATAGTTTTGGGTCATGCATCAAGACCATAGTTGTGATGAATGACAGTCTGTGGAGGCCATGAAATGAGTATGGCGATGGTTTAGACTCACTGCAGGAAGATGACATGAGGTGGCCTGTAAAGGATGGATGATGTGTGAAAGGTGAGTAAGAAGTGGTGACCCAATAGTTGACGGCCAATATGGATTGTGAAATGGTTCACCATTTTGTGAGCATTGGTAAGATTCACTGGGGAATGATTGATGGTGTGCGCACATGAACAGGTCAGTTAGGGAAGGTGTGCATGAAGATGCATGTAAAGGGCCTGTGCATGTACGTGCGCTCACTGGGGAAGTAATGAAGATGGTGTGCGCACATGAATGGGTCGATTAGGGAAAATGTGCATGAAGATGCATGTAAAGGGGGTGTGCACGTATGTGAGCTCACTGAGGAGGCAATAAAGGTGGTGTGCGCACACGATGGTAAGGGAAGACGTGCGTGAAGTTGCACGTAAAAATGTGGGGGCATGTTTAAGGTCATGCCTCTTGAACCTGAGCGAAGCAGTTTAACATCATGCAGTCAGGACGTGCCCTATGGTTTAAGGTCACATAGCTTGGACCGTGGTTATCCATTTTGAAGTCATGCACCCAAAACCATGCAGTTTAAGGTCATGCAACTAGACCTCCACTATAGTTGAAGGTCATATAGTTTGGACCATGGCTGTGCAGTTTAAAGTCATGCAGCGTGGACCCTGGCTGTGCAGTTTAAGGTCATGCAGTGCGGACCATGGCTGTACAGTTTATGGTCATGCAGTGTGGACCATGGCTGTGCTGTGCAGTTTAAGATCATGTAGTACAGACCATGACTTTGCATTTTAAGGTCATGAAGTGTGGACCATGGCTGTGCAGTTTAAGGTCATGCAATGCGGACCATGGCGGTACAGTTTAATGTCATGGAATATGGGCCAGTAAGTGGGTCGCAATGAAGGTAAAGCTGTATGAGGGATAGGTCTGTGGGTAGTGACATGACTCCCTGGGGATAAAAATATTTAAGGCTATACACGGGCAAGGGCTTTTAGAGGAAGATGGTGGCCCTAACATGTAGAATGTACTGAGGCTGAGCAGTTCAGAGTATTGCAGTATGGACCATGGCCGTACAGTTTAGGGCCGTGACATATGAACCGTGGCAGAGCAGTTTTGAGTCATGCAGTATGGATTGAGGTTTAGTAGTTTAGGGTCTTGCAGTATGGATCAAGGCTTAGCACTTTAGAGTCACACAGTATAGACCGTGGTTGAGCAGTTTAGGGTCTTACAATATGGACCAAGGCTGAACAGTTTAGGGTCAGGCAGTATGTACAGAGGCATAGCAGTTTAGTGTCATGCGGTTGGGACCATGGCTGAGTAGTTTAGAGTCTTGCAATATGGATAATGGCCGAGTACTTTAGGGTCATGTCGTACGTACCGAAGCTGACCAGTATAGGATCATGCAGGATGGATCGAGGCTGAGCAGTTTAGGGTCATGTAGTACGGACCGAGGTTTAGACATTTAGGGTCATTCAGTTTGGACATAGGCTTTGTAGTTTAGGTTCATGTAGTATGGACGGAAACTGAGAAATTTTGGGTCAGACAGTATGGACTGAGGCTGAGCAGTTTAGGCTCTTGCAGTATGGACAGTGGCCGAGTAGTTTAGGGTGTTGCGGCATAGACTGTGGCTGAGTAGTTTAAGGTCATGCAATATGGACCGAGGAGGTGCAATTTAAGGTCACGAGGTATGGACCGAGGTTGACCAGTTTAGGATCACGCAGAATGGACAGAAGCTAAGCAGTTTATGGTCATGAAGTATTAACTGACGCTGAACAGCTTAGGGTCAAGCAATATGTGCTGAGGATGAGAAGTTTAAGGTCATGCAGTATGGATTCTGGCTGAGCTGTTTAAGGTCATGCAGTATAGACCGAGGCTGAGAAATTGAGGGTCTTGCAATATGGACCGAGGCTGAGCCGTTTATGTTCATATAGTATGGACCAAGGCTGAACAGTTTAGGGTCATGCAGAATGTATCGAGGCTGAGTAGTTTAGGGTCATGCAGTGTGGACCATGGCTGAGCAGTTTAGAGTATTGCAGTTTGGAAGTACTGCAGTTTAGGGTCGTGAATTATGGATCGTGGTAGAGTCATTTTGAGTCATGCAGTATGGACCGAGGTTTAGCAGTTTTGGGTCATGTAGTATGGACCAAGGCTGAGCAGTTTAGGATCATGCAGTATAGATCATGGCTAAGCAGTTTAGGGTCTTACAGTATGGACCATGGCTGAGCAGTTTAGAGTAATGCAGTATGGATCAACGATGAGCTATTTAGGTCATGCAGTATGGACCGTGGCTGAGCAGTTAGTTTCATAAAGTATAGACTGAGGTTGAGATGTTTAGGGTCATGCAATATGGACCGAGGCTGAGCAGTTTAAGGTCATGCAGTACGCTCCTTGACTTAGTGGTTTAGGGTCATGCAATATGGACCGAGGCTTAGCAGTTTCAGGTAATGCGGTATGGACAGAGGCTGAGCAGTGTAGGGTCATTAGTATGGTCCGAGGCTGAGTAGTTTAGGGTCTTATTGTATGGATCGTGGCTGAGTAGTTTATGGTCTCTCAGTATGGACTGTGGCTGAGCAGTTTAAGGCTATACAGTATGGACTGAGGCTGAGCTGTTTGGGGTCACGCAGTGTGGATCGAGGTTGAGCAGTTTAGGGTCAGGCAGTATAAACTGAGGCTCAACATTTTAGGGTCATGCGGTATGGATCAAGGCTGAGCAGTTTAAATTCATGTAGAATGAACTGTGGCTGAGCAGTTTAGGTTCATGCAGTACAGACTGAGGCTGAGAAATTTAGCGCCATGCAATATTGAACTAAGCTGAGATGTTTAGAGTCATGCATCACGGACCGAGGCTGAGCAGTTTTCGATGATGCAGTATGTACCGGGGCTGAGCAGTATAGGTCATGCAATGTGGACCGTGGCTGAGTAGTTTAAAGTCTTGTTGTATGGACCAAGGGCGAGCAGTTTTGGGTCATGAATTATGGAACGTGGCTGAGCAGTTTTGAGTCATGTTGTATGGACCGACGCTTAGCAGTTTAGTGTCATGCAATATAGACCAAGGTTGAGCAGTTTAGGGACAAACCGTATGGACCGAAGCTGAGCAGTTTAGGGTATGCACTATGGACTGAGGCTGAGTAGTTTTGGGTCAGGCAGTATAAACCGAGGCTATGCTATTTAGGGTCATGCAGTATGGACCGAGACTTAGAAGTTAAGGTCATGCAGTATGGACCGTGGCTGAGCAGTTTAGGGTCATGTATTACTGTCCCTGGCTAAGAAGTTAAGCGTCATGCAATATGGACAGAGGCAGATGAGTTTAGGGACTTGCAGTACGCACCTTGTTTTGGCAGTTTAGGGTCATGCAATATGGAACGTGGCTTATAAATTTAGGGTCATGCAGTATGGACCGAGGTTGAACAGCTAAGGATCATGTAATATGGACCGTGACAGAGTAGTTTAAGGTCTTGTAGTAAGGATTGAGGCTGAGCAGTTTAGGGTCATACAGTATGGACCGAGGTTGAGCGGGTTTGGGTGATGTAGTATAAATCGAGGCTGAGCAGTTTAGGGCCATGCAGTATGGACCGAGGCTGAGCAGTTAATGGTCGTGCAGTATGGACCTTAGTTGAGCAGTTTAGAGTCATGCATTACAGACCAAGTCTAAGAAATTTGGGGTCATGCAATATGGATCGAGGCTGAGCGGGTTTAGGGTCATACAATATGGACCATGGTTGCGGCGTTTAGGGTCACGAAATATGGACCGAGGCTGAGCATTTGGGGTCATGCAGTATGGACCGAGGCTGAGCAACTTAAGGTCATGCAGTATGGACCGTGGCTGAGTAGTTTTAGGTCATGCAATATGGACCGAGGCTGAGCAGTCTAAGTTCATGCATTATGGACCGTTGCTGAGCAGTTAGGGTCATGCACTATGGACTGAGGCTGTGCAGTTTAGGGTCATGCAATAGGTACTGAGGCTAAGCAATTTTGGATCGTGCAGTATGGACCGAGGCGGAGCAGTTTAGTGCCATGCAGTAGGGACTTAGGCTGAGCAAATAGGGTCATGCACTATGGACTGAGCCTGAGCAGTTTAGGGTCATGCAATTTGTACCGAGGCTGAGCAGTTTGGGGTCATGCAGTATGGGCCGAGGCTGAGCTGTTTAGTGTCATGCATTATAATCCGAGGCAGAGAATTTTAGGGTCATGCAGTATTGACCGACGCTGAGCAGTTTATGATAATGCAGTATGGACTGTGGCTGAGTAGTTTAGAGTCATGCATAATGGACAGAGGCTGAGCAGTTTAGGGTCATGAAGTATGGATCGAGGCTGAGCGGATTTCAGGTCATGCAGTATGGACAGGGGCAGAGTGGTTTAGGGTCATGATATAGGGACCAAGACTGAGCAGTTTAGGGCCATGCAGTGTGGGCCTCAGCGGAGTAGCTTAGGGTCATGCAGTACGGATCGAGGCTGAGTCGTTTAGGTTCGTGAAGTATGGATCGAGGCTGAGTTGTCTAGGGTCATGCAGTATGGACCGTGGCAGAGAGGTCAAGGGTCATGCATTATGGAATCTGGTGGACAGTTTAGGATCATGCAATATGGACCGAGGCTGAGCAGTTTTGGGCCACGCAGTATGGACCTAGGTTGAGAAGTTTACGGTCATGCAGTATGGACTGAGGATGAGCAGTTTAGGGTCATACAGTATAGAACAAGGTAGAGCAGTTTAGGGTTATGCAGTAGGGACCGAGGCTTAACTATTTCGGGTCTTGAAATATTGACCGAGACTGAGCAGTTTAGGGTCATGCGATAGGGGCCGTGGTTGTGCAGTTTAGAGTCTTGCAGTATGGACAATGGCCGAGGTTGAGAAGTTTAGTGTCATGCAGTATGGACCAAGGCTAAGCAGTTCAGGGTCATGCAGTACAGACCGAGGCTGAGTAAGTTAAAGTCATGTAGTATGAACTGTGGCTGAGCAGTTTAGGTTCATCCCGTACAGATCGAGACTGAGCAATTTAGCGTCATGCGATATTGAACCAGGGTGAGCAGTTTAGGGGCATGCAGTTCATACCGAGGCTGAACAATTTTGGGTCATGCAGTATGCACCGAGGCTAAGCAGTATAAGGTCATGTGATGTGGACCGTGATTGAGCAGTTTAGACCCTTGCTGTATTGACCATGGTCAGGCAGTTTAAGGCCATGAATTATGGACCGTGGCTGAGCAGTTTAGAGTCATGCAGTATGGACCGAGGCTCAGCAGTTTAGGGCCACGCAGTATGGACCGAGGTTGAATAGTTTAGGGATATGTCGAATGGACCAACGTTAAGTTGTTTAAGGTCATGCAGTTTGGACCGAGGCTTCACAGTTTAGGGTCACGCAGTATAAATTGAAGGTGAGCAGTTTAGGGTCCCGCAGTGCGGATTGAGATGGAGCAGCCTAAGGTCATGCAGTATGGAACGTGGCTGAGCAGTTTGTGGTCATGCATTACAAACTCAGGCTAAGCAGTTTAGTGTCATGCAATATGGACTGAGGCTGAGCAATTTAGGGTCTTGCAGTACGCACCTTGGCTAGGTAGTTTAAGGTCATGCAATATCGATCGAGGCTTAGCAATTTAGGGTCACACAGTATAGACCGAGGCTGAACAGTTTAGGATCACGTAGTATCGACCGTGGCAGAGCAGTTTAAGGCCTTGCACTAAGGATCGAGGCTGAGCAGTTTAGGGTCATGCAGTATGGACTGAGGTTGAGAGGTTTAAGGTCAGGCAATATAAACAGAGGCAGAGCTGTTTAGGGTCATGCAGCATGGATCAAGGATGAGCAATTTATGGCCGTGCAGTATGGTCCGTGGCTGAGTAGTTTAGAGTCATGCATTATGGACCGAGTCTGAGTTGCTTAGGGTCATGCACTATGGATCGAGGCTGAGTGGTTTTAGAGTCATACAGTATGGATCGAGGCTGAGCAATTTTGGGTCATGAAGAATGGACCGAGGCAGAGCGTTTATGGTCATGCAGTATGGATCGAGGTTGAACAGCTTAGGGTCATGAAATATGGACTGAGGCTGAGTAGTTTAGGGTCATACAGTATGGATCGAGGCTGAGAAATCTAGGGTCATGCAGTATGGATCATTGCTAAGCAGTTTAGGGTCACGCACTTTGGACCGAGGCTAAGTAGTTTAGGGGCATGCAGTATACACGGAGGCTGAGTAGTTTTGGGTCATGCAATATGGACCGAGGCTTAGCAATTTTTAGTCATGTAGTATGGACCAAACCTGAGCAGTTTAGCATCATGCAGTATTGGCCGAGACTAAGCAGTTTAAGGTCTTGCAATATGGACCGAGGTTGAGCAATTTTCGGTCATGCAGTATGGACTGAGCTGAGCAGTTTCGGGTCATGCAGTATGGATGCAGTATAAATCGAGGCTGAGAATTTTTAGGTCATGCAGTATATACCGAGGCTGAGCAGTTTCTAGTCATGTAGTATGGACCGTGGCTGAGCAGTTTAAAGTTATGGAATACGGATCGAGACTAAACAGTTTAGGGTCGTGCAGTATGGATCTAGGCTGAGCGGTTTTAGGGTCATGCAGTCATGACCAAAGCTGAGCAGTTTAGGGTCCTAAAATATGGATCGATGCTGAGCAGTTTAGGGTCATGTAGTATAGACCTCGGCTGAGCAGCTTTGGGTCATGTAGTATGGACCGAGGCAGAGTGGTTTAGGGTCATGTAGTATGGACCGAGGCTGAGTAGTCTAGGGTCATGCAGTATGGATCGTGGCTGAGCTGTATGGGGTCATGAATTATGGAACAAGGCTGAGCAGTCCAGAATTATGCAATATAAACCGAGGCTGAGGGGTTTCGGCTCATGCAGTATGTACCGAGGCTGAGTAGTTTAGCGTCCTTCAGTATGGACCGAGGCAGAAAAGTTTAGGGTTAGGCCGTATGGACCAAGGTTGAATAGTTTAGCGATATGCTAAAAGGACAGAGGTTAAGCAGTTTAAGGTCATGCAGTATGGACCAAGGCTGAGCAGTTTAGGGTCATGCACTATAAACCGAGGCTGAGTAGTTTAGGGTCATGCACTATGAACCGAAACTGAGGAGCTTAAGGTCATGCAGTATGGACCGTGGCTGAGTAGTTTGTGGTCATGCATTATGGACCCAGGCTAAGCAGTTTAGGGTCATGCAATATGGATCGAGGCTGAGCAGTTTAGGGTCTTACATTATGCACCTTGGCTGGGCAGTTTACGGTAGACCGAGGCTGAATAGTTTAGGATAACGCAGTATGGACCGTGGCGGAGCAGTTTAGCATCATGCAGTATGGACCTAGGCTAAGCAGTTTAAGGTCTTGCAGTATGGACCGAGGCTGAGTAGTTTCGGGTCATGCTGTATGGATCGAGGATGAGCAGTTTCGGGTCATGCAGTATGGACCGAGGCTGAGCTGTTTAGTGTCATGCAGTGTAAACTAAAGCTGAGAGGTTTAGGGTCATGCAGTATTGACAGAGGCTGAGCAATTTGTGGTCATGCAGTATGGACTGTGGCTGAGCAGTTTAGAGTCATGGAATACGGACCGAGGCTGAGTTGTTTAGGGTCATGCAATATGGATCGAAGCTGAGCCGTTTTAGGGTCATGTTGTCTGCACAGAAGCTGAGCAGTTTAGGGTCCTAAAATAAGGACCCATGCTAAGCAGTTTAGGGTCATGCAGTATGGAGCTCGGCTGAGCAGCTTTGGGTCATGCAGTATGGACCGAGGCTGAGTAGTTTAGGGTCATGCAGTATAGACCGAGGTTGAGCTGTCTAGGGTCATGCAGTATGGACCGTGGTTGAGCGGTTTAGGGTCATGCCTTATGGAACGAGGCTGAGCAGTTTAGGATCGTGCAATATGGACCGAGGCTGAGAAGTTTTTGGTCATACAGTATGTACCGTGGCTGAGCAGTTTAACGTCATGCAGTTTGGATCGAGGCTGAGAAGTTTAGGGTTATGCAGTATGGACCGAGGTTTAATAGTTTAGGGATATGCCGAATGGACCAAGGTTAAGCAGTGTAAGGTCATGAGCTATGGATCGAGACTGAGCAGCTTAAGGTCATGCAGTATGAACCGTGGCTGAGCAGTTTGTGGTCACGCATTACGGACCCAAGCTAACTAGTTTTGAGTCATGCAATATGGACAAAGGCTGAGCAGTTTAGGGTCTCGCATTATGCACTTTGGCTGGGCAGTTTAGTGTCATGCAATATGGACCGAGGCTTAGCAATTAAGGCTCATGCAGTATAGACCGAGGCTGAAAAAGTTTAGAATCACGCAGTAAGGACCGTGGCGGAGCAGTTTAAGGTCTTACAGTAAGGAACGAGGCTGAGCAGTTTAGGGTCATACAGTATGGACCGAGGTTGAGCGGTTTAGGGTCATGCAGTAGAAACCGAGACTAAGCATGATAGGGTCATGCAGTAAGGACCGAGGCTGATCAGTTTAGGGTCATGCAGTAAGGACCGAAGTAGAGCGGTTTTGGGTCATGTAGTATAAATCATGGCTGAGAAGTTTAAGGCCATGCAGTATGTATCGAGGCAGAGCGTTGAGGGTCATGCAGTATGGGTAGAGGCTGAGCTGTTTAGTGTCATGCATTATAAACCGAGGATGAGAATTTTAAGGTCATGCAGTATTGACCGACGCTGAGAAGTTTTTGGTAATGCAGTATGGACCGTGGCCGAGTAGTTTAGAGTCATGCATAACGGACGGAGGCTGACCAGTTTAGGGTCATGCAGTATGGATCGAGGCTGAGCGGTTTAGGGTTGTTCAGTATGGACCGAGGCTGAGCAATTTGCGGTCATGATATATGGATCGAGACTGAGCAGTTTAGGGCCATGCAGTATGGACCTCGGCGGAGCAGCTTAGGGTCATGCAGTACAGACTGAGGCTGAGTAGTTTAGGTTCATGCAGTGTGGACCGAGACTGAGCTGTCTAGGTTCATGCAGTATGGACCGTGGCTAAGAGGTTTAGGAGCAGTTCAGGATCATGAAATATGGACCGAGGCTCAGCAGTTTTGGGTTATATATTATGGACCGAGGCTGAAAAGTTTAGGGTCATGTAGTATGGATAGAGGTTGAGCAGTTTAGGGTCATATAGTATGGAACAAGGCAGAGCAGTTTAGGTCATGCAGTAGGGATCGAGGCTTAACAATTTCGGGTCTTGTAGTATGAGTCGAGGCTGAGTAGTTTTGGGTCATGCAGTATGTATGGTGGCCGAGCAGTTTAGTGTCATGCGGTAGGGGTCGTGGCTGTGCAGTTTAGAGTCTTGCAGTATGGACAATGGTCAAGCTGTTTAAGGTCTCAATATATGGATCGTGGCGGAGCAGTTTCGAGTCGTATTGTATGGAACGAGGCATAGTAGTTTAACGTCATGCAATATGGATGGAGGCTTAGCAGTTGAGGGTCATGCAATATAGACTGTGGCTGAGCTGTTAGAGTCTTACAGTCTGGAACAATGTTAAGCAGTTTAGGGTCATGCAGTATGGACCGTGGATAAGCAGCTTAGGGTCATGCAATGTGTGTCGAGGCTTAGTAGTTTGGGTCATGTAGTATGGAGCGAGGCTGAGAAGTTTAGTGTCATGCAGTATGGACCGAGGTTAAGCAGTTTAGGGTCATGCAGTACAAACCGAGGCTGAGCAGTTTAAAGTCAAGTAGTACAAACTGTGGCTAAGAAGTTTAGCTTCATCCAGTAAAGTTCAAGGCTGAGCAATTTAGCATCATGCAATATTGAACGAGGCTGAGCAGTTTAGGGACATGCAGTACATACCGAGGCTGAGCAGTTTTGGGTCATGCAGTATGCACCGAGGCTGAGCAGTATATGGTCATGCAGTTTGGACCGTGGCTAAACAGTTTAGAGTCTTGCTGTATGGACCGAGGCCTAGCAGTTTAGGGTGATGAATTATGGACCGTGGCTGAGCAGTTTAGAGTCATGCAGTAGGAATCGAGGCTGAGCGGTTTTAGGGTCATGCAATACGGACCGAGGCCGAGCAGTTTTGAGTCCAGAAATATGGACCGAGGTAGAGCGTTTATGGTTAGGCAGTATGGATCGAGGCTGAGCAGCTTAGGGTCATGCAGTATGGACCGAGGTGGTTGCTGTGTGGTTGGGTCATCTTTTACGACGCCGACAACTATGCAGGATTCTCGCACCTCTTCTTTGAGCTCTGTCATCTGAAGAGGGTAGAAGGGATTCTAATGGAGAAGGTTATCAAGAGGGGCTGCCCCTTCAGTTCTGGTTGCCTCCTTGGTTAGGGTTTGCAGACCCCTGTCGCTCTTGGGTTTAAGGGTTTGTTGGACATCACGCCAGAACTGCAATCGGTACTGCGGCTGGCCAGCTTTTCTGACGCAAGAAAGAGCCTTCTCCATCGGATGAAGCAGTGGGTGTGGACCAGGAACTGGGGTCAACCTGGGCGGGGGAGGACGAAGGACTTGTTCTCGCATCGGGTGTTTGCCCCGAGCTCGTTTATGGGCTCCAGAGGCATGATTGAGCTGATGGGGCTGGCTCAAGAGGGTACTCTTGTGGAAGACCTTTGAATACTAGGGCCTGAGGTGCTTGCCCGAAAGAGAAGGGGTAAGCGGGGGTAGGATGATGGCGCCTGGGTCGGGAGAGAGGAGCGATCCGTGAAGGCGGCGCTTATGTGCCCCTTGAAGAAGGATCACAGGTGACTTTGGGGTCAGCCCGGGCTCAAACAAGTGGGTCTGCCCTTTGGAGGCCGAGAACTATCAGCGGGTGTCTGTAAGGGATCAGGTGGGAGCCTGTCCCTTACAGGGTGAGCAAGTGTGTGCTGAGAGGGAGGACGAAGGGATCAGCTCCCATGTTCTCAGGTTAGCGCAGCAACGGCATTGTCCGAAGTGGTGGGATGCGCATGCATGATGTGTACAGGACTTGGCCCGAGAAGACCTGATCCTCGACATTGACTTGAGGTTGTACGAGGGTTGCCCCAAGGTGTGGCTCTAGTGAATGACCCACAAGCCTTACTATTTTTGCGAGTGGTGGAGGCCTTAGGGTCTCCTCCCCGATGTGTTGAGTCTCTAAATCTAGAGACCCGAGGTGATGGAGGAATGTTGGTGGTAGCCTTGTGGGGATCCACAGAAGCAACAACAATTTTCTTGCCTTTTGCAGCTAGGGACTGGGTAGCCTTTCAGCATACCTAGGCAATACGACCGGTAAGTGGCTTGTCGATGACGGGGTGCAGGCTGAGAGTGTTAGCTGACACAATGGCTAGACCAGTACGGTGATTGACCTGGCGGGGTAGCAAGATAGGCACAATAACTCAGACCGACACGACGACAATACTACTCGATGACAAAACTAACCCCAACCAACCTAGCACAATGGCGAGTCCAACGTGGCAGCAAGACGGGCACGGTAACTCAGACCGGCATGACGGCAATACTACTCAATGACGAGACTACCATGATAGTGCTATACCTAACATGTCCCTTAGTCAAACGAGATAGGAAGAAGAAATAAGAGAAAGAAAAAAGAGAGGGAGAAAAGAGAAGAGATGAAAGAGTAAGAGAAAGATAGTGAGAGAGGAAAAAGAAGAAGTGCAGAGAAAGAAAGAGAGAAAAGAGAAGAGAGACAAAAGAAGAGAGAAGAAGAAGAGAAGAGGAGAGAGAAGAAGAATAAAAGAGAGGAGAAGAGAGAAGAAGAGAGAGAAATAGAGAAGAAGAATAAGATAAGAGAAGAGAAGAAATGAAAGAAGAAGAGAGATGAAAAGGAGAGAAGAGAGATAAGAGAAAAGGAGAAGAGAAGAGAAGAAAAAAGAGGAAGAAGAAGAGAAGAATGGAGAGAGAGAAGAGAAGGGGGAAGAGGAAACGAGAGGAGAGGAGAGAAGAAGAGGCAGAGAAGAAAAGAAGAGGAAAAGAAGAGTGAGAGAGAGGAGAAAAGAAAGAGAAGAGAGAAAGAAGAAGAGAGAGAAGAAAGAAGAGAGAAAAGAGAAGAAAGAAGATAGAGAAGAGAGAAGAAAGAAGAGAGAGAAGAGAGAAGAAAGAAGAGACAAAAAAGAAGAGAGAGTGAGAAGATAGAAAAAAGAAGAAAGAGAAGAGAGAAGAAAGAAGAGAGAGAAGAGAGAAGAGAGAAGAGAAAGTGGAGACAGAAAAGAGAAAACAGAGAGATGAAGAATAAGAAACATGGATGGCGACGAGGTTCTGCTGTCCATAATAGAGGAGAGAGGAAAGAGATAAAAGAATGGACGACGATGGGGTTCTGTTGTCCATGTCATAGGAGAGAGAAAGGATAAAGGAGCACAGACAACAATGAGGTTCTGCCATCCATGACAGAGGAGAGAGAAGGAAAAAGAAGCATTAACGACGATGAGGTTCCACTATCCATGATAGGGGAGTGAGAAATGGGAAAGGAGAGAAGGAACATAGACGACGATAGGTTCCATCATCCATAAGAGGAGAGCGATAGTAAGAGAGAACATGGACAGTGATGGGGTCCCACTGTCCATGACAGAGTGTGAGAGAACATGGACGACGATACGGTTCTGCCGTCCATGACAGGAGAGAAAGGGTAAGAGAGAACATGGATGGAGATTGGCTTAGCAGTTCATGATAAGAGAGAGAAAAGAAAAGACACACGTGGTGATAGACATCGTTGTGCGTGTCAAAAAGGCCTCAGACACGACCCAGCTCGCCATTTAGGAAAGGTCCTAGTTCAATGTCCTTATCAGAGAATAGGGAAATGAATATTGTGCGTGGTGATGAGCATCACCATACACAACATGGGGAGATAGAACTCAAACAGAGGCCCGACCTGCCAGTCAGGTTAAGGCTCGGCTCACTATGGGTGTTCTAAGAGGAAGAGAATGTCATGCTCGGCAATAGGCACCGTAGGTCATGACTGGGGAAGAGAGAGAAAGGAAAGAATAGAAAGAGAAGGAAAAGAAATAGACGAATCAGGAAAGAGAGAGAGGAAAGTAGGGAAAGTAGAGAGAGCTAAAGAAAGAGAAGATTAAGAAAGAGAGAGAAAGGATTAGGAAAGACAAGGGATGAGAGAGGAAAGAGAGCAAAGAGAAAAGAAGAAAGAAAGGGAAGAGAGACATGCACGGCGATGCTTACTACCATGCATTCTTGAGGTAGAGAGGAGAAAGATAGAGAGAATAAGAAAATGAGAGAGAAAGAGAGAAGGAAAGACATGCACAATGATGCTTACTGTTGTGCATGTTTGAGGTAGAGAAGAGAGAGACAAATAAGAAATAGAGAAGAGAGAGACGTAGAAAAAAAAGACTGAGACGTGCACGACCATGCTCATTGATGTGCATGTCGAGAGAGAAGAGTCAAAGGGAGAAGAAGAAGAAGAGAGAGAAAGAAAGAAAAAGAAGAGAGAGAAATAAAGAAGAGGAGAAAGAAAAGAGAGAAATAGGAGAAGAGAGAAAGCTACCTTCATCGAGGGGCATCGAAATTTTCTTCTCTCTCCTCTCTCTGTTCTAGATGTTGCCCTCAATCTCAAAGCTTAACTCTCAATTTTTATTCATCTAATTGAAGGTCCATTACAGTGGGGTTTAACATGTATTTATAGGGTTGGGCCCAAAATATGGGTGGATATCAAAAATCTACCCTAATTGATGAAAAATACAATTTCTTTGAATTAAAAAAATATCTAAAAATGGGTACAAAATGACAGTTTTGCCCCTATCCCACAATACATGAAATTCCAAAACAATCCCTATTACACTCATGGAATGTGTGCGATTTTCCTCGACCGATTCTGGGTTGCTCCAGTGCTCGTTTGGCAAAAATATAATTATTTTCTCGTTGGGCTCAGCATGGCGATCGATTTGATACCAACTTCGAACCACGGATCGTGTTTTCCTTGGTTTCATCACTGAATTGTACTGCTCATGACATCATGATCGCGTTACAACAAACGCAGCACGATTTCGTGCCTGAACAAAGATTTTACCATCTTGGGATTTTAACCAGAACTTGGATTTCGGCAGTTGGAAATCTGTAGCAACTTTAATGCCTTCATGCATGAAATCTATTCATTCATCACGCGTGGGGCTCTAACTAGACATAGGCCTAGACCTTACGCTCGCAATGCAACTGCTCTCATGTTGATCGGGTACACGAGCCCTGTGATATGGCCGCTCGAGTGGGTTGTGCTATCAACCTCGATCATGAATCGTCATCTTCTCTCTAGCTTTTCTCCCTGCTCGGACATCGTCACTGGATGTGCCACATATCAAAATGGTCATCTTGACGAGACGAACGCGCTAGTAAAATTTGAGCATGATCTGACTGGTAACGAGGGAGATATGACTCTCGAAAGTTGCTGGTCGTAACTGTGAAATCCTATCTCCTTTAATGGAGACTGGTGCTGGAGGGCGCACGGGAATAGCGTGTGGCCTCTCTTTTTTCAGTCTTTTACCTATAACTTTATCTTGAAACATCTGTTTAAGTTGAAACTTTACCCCTAGGGGTTTTTGACCTTGCCAGATCTAATGATGATGGTCCCATAGCCTGCTGATGCCACAAAAATTGGGTTCCAGTTATAAGATCCATTTTAGGGTGTTGAAGACCGAATTTTCCAAAACTAGTTCCTTTTCTGCATTACCTTAGACATGTCTAATTGCAACGAAACTTGACAGGTGGCCTTTTAAAATGCTTAGAAAATTTTTCACCCATTCTAGGCTTACTACGAGACTGTCAGGAATTCCACGGCAAATCAGGGCTTTATTGATCGGCTTCTCTTTTATTCCGCATCTAAGGCACAAACTCGTCCTACATAGCCCCGATTATTGGAAGGCCCCAAGAAAATGACGATCTCTCAAAGAGATTCCTGCTTCCCCATGCTCAATAAGCCAGGTATTGCTAACATGGCTCCATGTCTCTAGTAATACCTTCACAATATTGGAGCACCGATCATAGTAGCTGTCGGAAGACTGGACAACTGCTAATAGAGAAGCACGTTCAAGAGTGCTTCTATGCGACAACAACACCTTGGCGGTCCAGGAAGAGTATCCCTTCAAGTATTGGTGCTCCCCCTGATTCGGAGGCTTTTTGCTGACCACATTTGTAACCCCTTTGCCTTTTAGGGTAGGCAAGTTCTCCCTGGAAGCTATGTTTTTGTGCATACAATGAAGGATATCCACCCCTTCCTTAGTACTGACATTGCGGTCGTTACCCTCGTGGACTTCAAAACAAGGTCAATAATAAAAGTGACACTGAGAGGCCACTCTGGTTCACATGCTGGCCTTATTAGCCAAATGGGCTCACCCCTTGATAGATCCTCATCTATAAAATCATCGGTACTGACCTCTCCATCCCTTGGGAGCTACCCTACGTCAAGAACTCGGTAAGAAGAACCAGCCATTATAAATGGCTTAGAGGTTTACTCCCAAATAAAAAAATTTTAAGGCACTGGATTAGCTCTGGCTGTGTTCGCTAACCCTTAACGCCGGCCGTGTTCATTAAGCCTTAGCACCGGCTGCATTCGCTGACCCTTAGTGCTAGCTGTGTCTGCTAACCCCTTAGCGTTAGTTGTGTCCGCTAACCATTAGCGTCGGTTGTTCATTCACACCTTAGCACTGGTTGCGTTTCCCAATGCCTAGCGTCGATTGTGTCTGCCGTCTAGCGCCAACTGTGTTCAGTTCTCTCACACATGCTACGGATTCTACGTGTGACACCTCGAACCCTACTACGCCGCCTGACAACCGCCGCCACATCACAAGAGCAAATGACAACTATTTCCACGTCCTTCTGCGATGCCTGACGGAAAATCCCTACAATCGTTCACCTTCCCTGCGACGGTCCACACCTCAGCAATGGTCCACCTCCCTGCGCCCTTCCGTTTCTCACCGGAAACTCTTTGCCGGTGCCGGGAACCCTTTATAACATTGCCAACAACATTGGGAAACCACTTAAATCACCGGAAAACTTCCCAAAACTTAGGAAAATGCCCACTGCTATACTTCCCGCCACTTCTACCCTTGAAGACCATGGCCAGAGTTCTCCTCCTTCCCGAAAAACCCCCTGTGCAAAACCAAAAAACTCTTGCAACTCCACCAATCATGGGAAAAAACTTCTCCGTGGCTTGTCAGAACACTTGATCTCCTGCCATAAACTTGAACCCTTGTCGGAATCCCACTTCTTGTCAAACCTTCTACTAGGCACCCTCTGCTCACCGTTAAAAATTTTAAGTTTGTACCTTCGGTGAAAAAGTGAAGGAAAATGAGGTTTTACCCCCTTATATAGCCGACACTACCCTCAAACACCCTCACAAATTGGGAATTTCAGTCGTGTCCTGGAAAGCCAAACGACGATGGGCCGGTTTGGGCTTTGACTGGAGGCTCGAGGCAACTCCCATCGCCACCTATAAAATTCCAACAAGCGGGCTGGACAAGGTCGGGCTCGGGTCATCGCTCAAATATCAATCCATACCTAACACCAACTACACGGTCGAAGTTACCTAGCGTGGACTGTGTTTCACCAACCACAACGCCGACTGTGTTTAAGAATAGCACAACGCCGGTTGTGTGTCTAGCAACTCGATGCCGTTGTGTTCAAGCAGTGGCATGGGCCATCCTCAGTGTCGGCTGCGTTTTAAACAATCTAGTGCTAGCTGACTGGTTAAGAAGCGGTGTTTGCCGTCTTCAGCACCAGTTGTGTTTTCGAAGACTTAGCATCGGCTGAGTGCTCAAGAAATAATGGTTGCTGCACCTGGCGCCGACTGTATTTTAAACAGCCTATTGTCACCTACTCCAGGCTGAAGCCATGTATGTCCTATCATTATTATCCTCATGGAAGTTGCACCCTTACTCTAACCTATTATCCCCGGCAACGTGGATCCCAACTCAGTTAAAGTCAGGTCATGACTTCTCAATCCTAGTAAGAGAGTCATACACATATTATTATCCCCAGTGGAGTTAGGGTAATTTTTACTGCTATATTCCCTAGTGGTCTTCTTTACACTTAGTTATTATGCCCTCAAGGATACAAAAGGCCCACATTTGTCACCTCCTCCCCAATAAGGTCAACTTTCCTATCTGGACCCCTCAATAGTCTTACCTATCTTATCCCCATTGAGTAAGACTGCTACCCACAGACCTATTCCCCATAAAGTTTCACCTACATGGCGACCCAAGCCATGATCCAAACTATATGACCTTAAGTTATAGCAGTGGTCTAGATACACGACCCTAAACTGTATGATCCAAACTATAGGACCTTAAACTGTAGCGGTGGTCTAGATGCACGACCCTAAACGGAATGGTCCAAACTATATGACCTTAACTGTAATGATAGTCTAGATGCAGAACCTAAACTGCATGGTCCAAACTGTATGACCTTAAACTGTAGCGGTGGTCTCGATGCACGACCCTAAACTGCATGGTCCAAACTATGTGACCATAAACTGTAGCGATGGTCTAGATGCCCGACCCAAAACTGCATGGTCTGAACTATATGACCTTAAACTGTAGCGAAGGTCTAGTTGCATGACCTTAAACTGCATGGTCCTAAGTTCTATGACTCTAAACTGCATAACCACGGTCCAAACTATATGACCTTAAACTGTAGTGGAGGTCTAGTTGCAAGACCTTAAACTACAAGGTCGTAGTTGCATGACTCTAAACTGCATAACCATGGTCCAAACTATATTTCCTTAAACTGTAGTGGAGGTCTAGTTGTACGACCTTAAACTGCATGGTCCTAGTTGCATGACTCTAAATTGCATAACCATAGTCTAGTTGTATGACCCTAAACCACAGTACATGTCCTGGCTGTATGAGGATAAACTTCTTTGCATGGGTCCTGGAGGTATGATCTTAAAACCAGCCCTCACATACGTGCACACAACTTTTACATGCATCTTCAAGCACATCTTCCCTAACTGACCCGTTCGTGTGCATGCACCACCATCACTACCTCCTCAGTGAGTCCATTCCTTTCATCATCCTACATCATTCCCCAGTGATTCTCAGCCATGCTCATAAAATGGTGCACCATCCCGCTACCTATACTCGTCGTAAGTTAGTGGGTCACCACTTTTCACATTCCTTTCATATGTCATCCAAATTTCATAGGTAGCCTCATGCCATCTCCTCAAAAGTGAGCTAAAACCACTACCATACTCACTCCATGGCCTCCATAGACTGTCATCCATTTCTATCACGATCCAGCAGTATGACCTTAAACTATAGTGCACGTTCTGATCGCATGACTTTAAAAGGCTTCTCACAAGTCTTAAAGGAATGACCTTTAACACGCCTTCACAAAAATAATGTGCATTATATATACCTGAACAAGGAAACGCCAAGAGTAAAAATGATGGGCGGGCATGATCATGAAACCATGAGTAAAAGAGTTTCGTGAATAAAAAAACGGGACACAGTGAACACCCGAACGGGCATCATGAGTAAAAATGAAAAGTAAGGGTGAACAAAAATGAAAAGTAAGGGTGAACATGGCCTAAAGTTCATAGGTAAAAGAGCCCCGAATAAAGGGAAGTTGGTGAAAACCATCTCTGCGGCACAGCTTTCGAAGTTCAAGTGAAAATCCGTAAAGGAATCTTGGATCAATAAATAAGTTGATGCAGCATTCACCTCAATAGGTGGCATCAGCCCCCACTCAAAAAGAAAAATCCCTAATGTCACAATACCAGGGCTCCAAAAATACAAGCTTCAAGGAAAAGATTCCGACAGTTGGAGTCCAGTTGTAAAAAGTACTCGAAAGACAGTAGATTCGTCAAGAAAGCAAGACAAGTCTCACAAAGAAGAGCATCATTCCCAAGAGGTTATAAATACACTCAAAGATGTCTGAGACACCTCGAGAAGGCTAAGTCAACCCTGACTTTAGAGTGGCAATCAGATGATTGTCATAGCTACAAAGCAGTACGTAGGGGTGGTTATACCCAAAGCTAGTTATCTCAATAAACTGAGGTACCCTACCCGTCAAGGACAACTGGTGCACGACGTAGACGAGCGTTAACCAAAAGCTCTCCAGCAGAACAAACAAACAAGAAAGTTGTTCCGACGAACCAAAGATGCCTTAAGAAGGCTAAGCCAGCCATGACTTTGGAGCGGCAATCAGATGATTGTTATAGCTGCAAAGCAGTGGGTACCGGTGGTTATACCCAAAGCTGGTTATCTCGATAAACTGAGGTACCCTACCTGCCAAGGATAACTGATGCACGACGCAGACGAACGCCGATCAAAGGCTCTTTTGTCATGTATCCAAGAAAAAGAAACCCATACCAAATGGCAACAATGCCCTTCATCATGACACTCAATTGCCAAACAGGCCTGATTTTGACTGACGGGGTCTGTAAAAAATCCTCAGCTTCAGAATCATAAACAATCCACACTAGGGTGACTTTGATAAGATCCCTCACAAAAGTCTCTTCTACCCCTAAAGTCTCCACGGACAGACCCGTGAACAATGCATCCATGTGTCTGAGCATCCTAGTTGCACCATGGCGTGAATCTCCTCGACGTTCACGTGGTCCTATGGCTAGGAAGAAAAGAGTAATAATGCCGAAGGAAAATTTTTGAATGTTGTCCTTCTCGCTTGTCTTGAAGCAAAAAATTCGATGGGGCAAGCTGTTTGAACGCATTTTTCATCACCTTGGTCCTTGATGCAGAATCAAGAATGAATCAGGTCAATAAAGCCTACAAAATAAGTGAAAATTTCAACAGTCTCATAATTGCCCCAGAATTGGTCAAGATATGTCTAAGGCAGTGAACACAAAGAAACAATTTCGGAAAAATTGGCCTCTAGCACCCTAAAATGGACATTGTAACTGAAACTATATTTTGGGTGAGTCAAACAACTATCGAACCACCGCCATTGAACCCGGCATGCTCGAAAACTGCTATGGGTCAATTTTCAGCTTAATTGGGCACTCCAAGACAAAGTTAGGGGTAAAATACCGAAAAGTGGTACGCCGCACACTATTCCCATGTGGCCACCCTGCATCAAAACACCATTAAAAGTGATCGTTTTTATAGTCACGGCAGTCACTTTTGGGGCCCATATCTCACTTGATCTGACTCGGATCACACTCAAAGTTGGTGTGCGTGTTCCTCTTATCAAGATGAGTGATTTGATATGTGGTAGACCCCGAGACGATGCTCGAGCAGAGAGAAAAATTAGAGAGAAATTTTGGATGCGTGAAGAAATTCCAGAAAATTCAACAGCAGCACGACCTACTCTGGCAGCCAAATCACGACGCTCACATACCTGATCGGCACGAAACCAATTGCATTATGTGCATAAGGTCCATGGTCGTCTCTATCTGAGCCTCGCGTATGATGAAAGGTTGGATTTCACACACGGACGTATCAAAGATACTCTAAATTTCGACAGCCGAATTTTAAGATTTCGGCAAAAACTCAAGACGACCAAATCTTTGTCCAGACACGAAATCGAGTTGCGTTTATTGCAACGTGATCGTGACGGCATGCTCAGTGTGATTCAACAAATAAATCACGAAGAAACATCAAGGAACGAGCACAATCGATCCAAAGTTTTCAAGATTCATCTAAAATGCAAGTTTCATGATCATGGCTTAAAAACATGATTCATGGCTCAAAGTTGGTATCAAATCGATCGCCACATAAGCCCCACAAGAAAATAATCATCTTATGATCAAACGGGCATCAGAACGACCCTGGATCAGTCATGAAACATCACGCAAGTTCTAGTGCAACAGTAGGGACTGTTATGAAATTCCAAACATTGTTAGGCAGGGGCAAAACTTTTCTTATGCACACATTTTTAAAATTTCTTTTAATTTAATTAAATTGTAATTATGCTTAATTTTATGTAATTTTGAGCGTACACCCATGTTTTAGCCCAATTCTATATAAGCATGCAAAGCCAAATTGTAAAGGACCTTTGGTTCACACAACGATCAATAAAATTTCAATTTCCTCTTGAACTCATGGGTGTGTCATGAAGAGAGAGAAGAGAGAGAAAAAAAAGGCCGGTACCCTTCGATAAGGTAAATTTCTCTCTCCTCCCCTCTCTATCATCCCCTCTTCCTCTCTCCTCTCCTCTTCCTCTTCCTCTCTCCTCATCTCTCTCTCCCCTCTCTACTCCCCTCGTTTTCTCTCCTCCTCTCTTTCTCTCTCCTCATCTCTATCTCTCCTCCTCTCTTTCTTTCTCCTCATCTCTATCTCCCCTTCTCTCTCTTCTTCTCATCCCTATCCCTCTATGTCTTCTTCTCATCTTTATCTCTCTTTCTCTCTCTTCTTCTAATCCATATCTCTCTTTCTCTCTCTTCTTCTCATCCCTATCTCTCTTTCTCTCTCTTCCTCTCATCCTTATCTCTCTTTCTCTCTCTTCTTCTCATCTTTATCTCCCTCTTTTCTTCTCATCTTATCTCTCTTTCTGCCCTTCATTTAACACAGTCAATGAAGCCTAATGCCAACTACACCCTCTCTCTCTTCACATTGAACGCAGTCGGTGAAGCTTAGTGTCGACTGCATCGTTGATCTCTTCTCTGTCCAACACAGTCGGTGAAGCCTAGCGTCGACTGCATCTTCTCTCTCTTCTTTGTCTAGCACAGTTTGTAACTCTCAGCTCCGTCTGTGTTTTTCTCGCTTCCCTCATATTCTTTTTTTTCTTTCTATCTCTTTTCACTCCTTCTTTCTTTTCTCTTCCTCTCTTCTCTTACTCTTCTTATGTTTTTTCTTTATGATATGTGTTATTTCTATTATTCTTTTGTTTTATTAAATAGGGGTTGAGATTAGCCTATCATGGTAGTCTTGTCGTCTAGCTGTAATGTTGTTGTTCCAGACTTATTGTGCTCGCTTTATTGCCACAACAGACTAACTATCATGTATAGCTAGTCAGTATCGGTATTGATGCCTAGTATTAATCTTGTTGAGTTGGTCTGAGTTATTGAGCCTGTTTTATTACAACGTTAGGCTAATTACTCAGCTTAGTCACTGTGTTGATCTCCCCACCTGGTCAAATTCTTCACTCCCCCATCTTTCTTCTCTCATTCTTCTCTTCTTCTTTTTAATGTGCATGCTTGTGTACGTTCACGAAAGGGGCAAGGTGCGGTCTGCAGCAAACAGGAGAATACAAGCCAAGGGAGGTGATTATAAACCAATTTTATTACTGGGGGGCTTTCTTCGTGATCCAAGAGGGCACCCCCGTGAGATTCTCATCGATTGGTAATACCTACCATTTTTTTCAAACGAGATTCCCAAGAGAGCGATCTCAAAAGTCTAAAGTCTCCCTGAAACCCGAGACGCGTGCCGCCTGATCATCCAGATCCGAAGGGAGAGATCGAGGCACCTAACCAGTTAGATGCCTTGATCTCACCCCTAGATCTAGATGATCTAGTGGCACGTGTCGTGGGTTTCAAGGAAAACCTGGGATTTAAGACCGCTCTCTCAGAAACCTTGTTAAGAAACAAGGGTTGGTAACCAACAGGTGAGAGAGGAATTTGATATGAGGCAGGATGCACGTCACTTGGATCTGTGACTCACTCGGGCTAACCCACACGAGCACCCTCTTAGATTACAACGGAAAGCCCCTCAGTCCTATGACTGGTTTGAAATTACCTCCCTTAACATGTACTCTCTTATTTATGCAATCACACACACATAGTTAATTTACAAGACAAGTGGGTCAAGGGACCCCACCTTGTCTTTGGATGAATGCACACATGCGTGCAGATTCAAAAGAACAAAGGGAAGAATAATGAGATGAATATTGGAGAGATAAAAAGAGAAGGAAGAAATAAAATAGAGGAACGAGAAGAGAAGAAAGAAAAATTTGACCAAGTGGCTAGACTGACACAGTGGTTAGACCAGTATGGTGACTGACTTGGCGTGGTAGTAAGACGGACATGGTGACATAGATTGGCATGACGGCTTAACTACTCGATGACAGAATCAATACCGACCGGCCTGGTACAATGACTAATCCAACGTGGAAGCAAGACGGGCTTGGTAACTCTGATCAGCACAATGGCTAAACTGGTCAATGACAAGATCGCCATGACAGAGCTAGACGTAGCCTATCCCTTGGTCAAATGAGAGAAGAAGAGAGAGAAGGAGAAAATAATGAAATAAGAATAAAGAAAAAAGAGAGAGAAAGAGAAGAAGAAAACATAAGAGTAAGGAAGAGGAAAGAGAGAAAAGAAGAGAGAGGACAGAAGAGAGAAAGAAGAGCAGAGAAAAAATAAAGAAGAGAGAAGAAATAAGAGAGAGAAAAGAGAAGGAAGAAGAGAGAGAAGGGAGAAGAAGAAGGGAAGAGGAAAGCATAATAGAGAGAAGAGGAAGAGAAGAAGGAACAGTGAAGAGAGAAGGAAGGAGAAGAAAGAGAAGAAAGAAAGAGAGATGAAAAATAAGAGAAAAGAGACATGGACGACGATGGGGTTCTGCCATCCATGACAAAGGATAGAAAAGGGGAAGGAGAGAAGAAACATGGAGGGTAATGGGCTTCACCATTCATGGTAGGAGAGAGAAAGAGGGAAGGGGAGAAGAAACATGGACGGTGATAGGTTCCACCGTCCATGACAAAAGAGAGAGTAAGAGAGAACATGGATGGCAATGGGTTCCACCGCCCATGATAGAGGAGAAAGAGACAGGAGAGAGAAAACAATGGACACACTCAGCTATAGGCATCGCCATGCATGTTAGAAGAGACTCAAACATGACCCGCCCCTCCACTTAGGATACGGTCGAGCTCTGTGGCTTTGTCAGAGGATAAGAGAATAAATGTCATATGCGGCAAAGAGGCTTGACCCACCACTCGCTGTGTTCATTCCAAGAGATCATAAGAGAAGGAGAATGTCATGCTCGACGATGGGTACTACCACGCATGACAAGGGAGGAGAGAGAAAAAAAATAATAGAGAGAAAAAGAATATGGGAGAGTGAAGAAAAGGAAAGAAGGAAGAGAGTGGGGAGAGAGTAGAGAGAAACATGAAGAAAGCAAGAGAGGGATTAAGAAAGAAGAGAGAGAAAGAAAGTAGAGAGATAGAGAAAGAAGAGATTAGGAAAGACAGGAGAGAAGATTAGGAAAGAGAGATAAGGAAGGAAGAGAGATAGAAAGGAAATATTAAGAAAGAGAGACAATGAGACTATTTGAGGACATTTTTCAGCACCTTGGTCTCTGATGCGGAATAAAGAGAAAGCAGTTCAATAAAGCCTAATACACAGTGAAATTCTCGATAGTCTCAAAACTATCCTAGTATGGGTGAAAATATTCTTGGACTTCAAAAGGCCACTTGTCAAATTTTATCACAATCTGACATGCTTAAGGCAGTGCAGACAAATAAACAATTTGGAAAAATCAGCCGCTAGCACTCTGAAACGGACCCCGTAACTAGCACTCTATTTTCAGATTGTCAAATTGCTATGGGATCACCGCCATTGGATCTGGCATGGTCGAAAGTCCTTATGGGTCAAGTTTCGGCTTAATCGGGCACTCTAGGACAAAATTATGGGTAAAATATCGAGAAGGGGCAGGCCACACACTATTCCCGTGCGCCCTCCTTGCACCAAATCACCATTAAAGGTGACTATTTGTATAGTCTTGGGCAGTGACTTTCGGGGGCCATATCTCATTCGTCTCTAGTCGAATCATACTCAAATTTTGTGAGCATGTTCATCTCGTCAAGACGAGAATTTCAATATGTGGCAAACCTTGTGATGATGGCCGAGCATAGATAAAAGGTAGAGAGAAGTTGCTTATCCGTGAATAAAGTTGCAGGAAAATCAGTAGCGACATGCCTCTCTCGAGTAGACAAATCACGACACTCGCAGATCAAATTAACATGAGATTAGTTCCATCGTGTGCGTAAGGTCTAGGGCTATCTCTGGTCAGCACCCTGTATATGATGAATGGTCAGATTTCACACGCAAAACCAACAAAGTGATTGAAAATTTTGGCACCGAAATTTCAGATTTCTATCAAAACTCTAAATTTACAAAATCTTCGTCCGGGCACAAAATCGAGCTGTATTTGTTGCAACACGATCATAACAGCATGCTTAGTGTGATCCAGTAATGCTATCATGAAAAAAATCAAGGAACAAGCACACTATCGATTTGAACTCTTCAAGATTCATCTAAATTTCAAGTCGCATGATCGTTGCCCAAAAACTCAATCTATGATTCAAAGTTGGTATCAACAAGAAAACAATCATCTCTCAAACAAATGGGCATCAAAGCAACCCCGGATCACCCACAAAAAATCACGCAAGTTCTAGGGCAGCAGCAGGGACTGTTTTTGAATTCCATAAATTGTTTGGCTGGGGCAAAACAATCATTTTGCACCCAATTTTAGAATTTCTTTTAATTCAATTAAATTGTAATTATCATCAATTTTGGTAGTTTTTGGGCATTCACCCATGTCTGGGCCCAATTTTATAAGTACATTTTAAACACAATTGTTAAAAGACCCTTGATTTTTTAATACTCATCAATAAAATTTGGGAGTTTTCACATTCAAATTGTGGGCACGTCTTGGAGAGATAGAGGAGAGAGAATAAAAAGGTGTGGTATTCTTTTGACGAAGGTAATTTTCTCTCTCCTCCTCTCATCTCTCTTTCTCTCTGCTCCTCTCGTCTCTCTCATTCTCTCTCCACCTTTCATCTCTCTTTTTCTCTCTCTTCATCTCTCTCTCCGTCTCTCTCCTCTCATCTATATCTTTTTTTCCTATTTTGTCTCTGATCTTCTTTATCCACTTTCCTTCTTTTTCTTTGTCTTTCTTTTCTCTTTCTTATCTTTCCTACTCTCTCTGTTCCCTCTCCTTCCTCTATATTCTTGCATGTCAGAGTCTATCACCTGGTAGGATGTCTTCTTGCTTCATCATCGTCGATATCTTCTCTCTCTTCTCTCAGTCCCCTATCATGGATGATAAAAGCTCATTGCCACCCATGTTTTCTCTCTCTTTTTAAATATGTGTTACGGACTGCGGAAGCTCATCACCGCTCATGTCTGCTCTCTCTTCTTACCCTCCTGTCGTGGACGGCGGAAGCTCATCGTCACCCATGTCTTCTCTCTCTTCTTACCCTCCTGTCATGGACGGCGGAAGCTCATCATCGTCCATGTTCTTTCCTATCTTCTCTTTCATCGCCATCCATGATCCCACGCTCTCTTCTCTCTCTCTCTCTCTTTCATTCTCTTCCTTCTTTCCTTCCTCTCCCTCTTCTTCTTTTCTCTCACATTGGTCATCTCGTCTTCTTCTCACATGCAGGACATCGATAGTACTGTGCACGTCTCTCTTCCTCTCTCTTCTTCCTTCTCTTTCTCTCGTTTGACTAAGAGAGGCTGAGACAAACATTATCATGGTAGTCTCGTCATCTAGCAGTATTGTCGTTGAGCCAGTCTTAGTTACCATGCCCACATTACTGCCACGATAGGCTAGCCATTATGGCAGGCCGACCGATGATTATTCTTTCATCGAGTAGTATTTATGTTGTGCTGATCTAGTTACCATGTGTTGGAAGATATTTTTCATCATCATGGGTCCCCGATGTAGAAGAAAGGGGAGAAGCCGATCAATAAAGCCTAATATATAGTGGAAATTTTGACAATCTCATAATGACCCCAGAACTGGTCAAGATCTTCATAAACACTTCAAAATGCCACTTGCTAAGTTTCTTCGCAAGCTGACTTGTCTAAGGCAGTGCAGATCAAGAAACAATTTCTGTAAATTCAACCTCTAGCACCCTGAAACAGACCCTATAACTATAATTATATTTTTGGTGTCACAATTTGTTGTGGGACCACCTTCATTAGATCCGACACTGGTGAAAACCCCCAGGGGTCCAATTTCAGCGTAAACAAACATCCCAATAAGAAGTTATAGAAAAAATACCAAAACAAATGGAGCCGCACACTATTCCCGTGCGGCCACACTACAACTAAGCTCCATTAAAGGGACAGTCATTAATGGTGACTTTCAACGCTCATATATCACCCGTATCACGTTAGATCATGCTTAAATTTTGTGAGCATGTTCGTCTCATCATGACGAACGTTTTGATATGTGGCACGCCCTGTGACGACGCCCGGGTGCGAAGTAACGTTAGAGAGAAGTTGATGATCCGTGAGAAAGTTACAGGAAAATTAGCAGCGTCACGCCTCGCTCGAGTGGCCAAATCATACCGCTCGCGAACCAAGTCAATGTGAAACCAATTCCTTCCATCGTGTGCGTAAGGTCCATGGTTATCACTGGCCCGAACCACGTATTCGATGAACGGTTGGATTTTGTACACGAAGTCGGTGAAGTGACTGTAAATTTCAGTGCCAGAATTCCAGATTATGACCAAAATTCCAAAGTTGCAAAATCCTCATCCCGACACGAAGGCACGTGATCATGACGGCATTCTCAGTGTGATCTAGCAAAGAAATCACAGGGAAACATCAAGGAATGAGCACACTATCGATTCGAAGAATACGAGATCCATAAAAAATTCAAGTTGCATGAGTGTGGCTTAAAAACACGATCCGTAGCTCGAAGTTGGTATCAATTTGATCACCATGCCAAGCCCTACAAGAAGACAATCATCTTTCGATGAAACAGGCACCAAAGCAACCTCGGATCATCCATGGAAGATCACACAGGTTCTAGAGCAGGTCCCTTACAATGATACCTTGGACCTTTCAAAACCCTCGACTTCACAGCACTAAGAAGTCTACCATGAATGCAGCAGGCTCAAGTCCCTGAAGCGTGAGGCAGTGCACCAAGCTAGGGCTCCTCATCTGCCCGATAGGATTGTCCAAGCACCCCCGGGAGATCCAGAAAGAGACGAGCACCCAGGTCAGCTCGCTGAAGGAATCGTATTCCTCAGCCACCAGTCGAGGAAGAATTTCTCTAGTCCCTTCCTCCACTACCGACCTTACAGGACTTCCTTCCAGGTGCAACTCACCTCATCCCTTCCTGCAAACAAGCTAACATCCCAGAGCCATCAACGACTCGAGATTCGTCCAATATGGGTGATGACACTAAAAGCACAATGGTCAAAGCTGGGGCAAGACTTAAAATATCCTCTCACATGTCCAATCTTGACGATGACGTAAAAAGCTACCCAGAACATTCTAACTCTTCTTCACCTCCCTCCTCTTCTATTTCTTCCACGTGTGTAGATTGACAGTGCCCAAACATCGACACTCTAAACAGAGATTTCGGAGGCACCAACCTCAGTAGGTCATAGCAAGAGCCTAAGAAAGACACTAGCCCAAGCGGCAGGGTTCTTGACAGTCATCGATGCCCTTGTAGCCCAAGCCAAGGCCGAGCAATCTCCAAGCTCCTATTTTCAAGAGGCCTGTCACATGATCAAGTTCATGAGGAGTCACCCAGCTCGCGGCAAGTACCGAATGACCCTAGTCACGAGGTCATGGACTCCCCGTTCGGGACAAACCCTTTCATTTCTCGATCCTGTCAGAGGTCGAAAATCATCTCCCATACTACGACCCTCCTAGAAGCCGAAATGTCAGGATCATGGGTATGTACGCTCGAGGTTAATGAAAAGCCTTGTGAGTCCCTTAACGAATAGTTGTAAGAACCTTCGGACGAATGGGAAGAAAGTGGTCAGGCCATGACCGATGAGCTTGAAGAGATAAACATAGGAGACGAGGCCGACCTAAGACCAACTTTCATCTCAGCAAAAATGTCCTCAGAAGAGAAAGAAAGGTATATTTCCCTCCTCCTTGCAAATCGGGACGTCTTCGCTTGGAATTATCATGAGACGCTCGGTTTGGACCCTCAAATCATTGTCTATTGTCTTGGTATTGATCCAACCGTCAAATTCGTAAAACATAAATCAACAAGGTTTGGACTCGACCTCGCGATGCAGATCGATGCTGAAGTGAACAAGCTTAGGTAAGCTGGATTCATACGTGAAGTCAAATACTTGAGATGGCCGGCACATGTTGTCCCAATCAAGAAGAAAAATGGCCAAATTAGGGTCTGTATTGACTTTCGCAACCTGAACACTGCCTACCCCAAAGATGACTTCCCTCTTTCATTCACCGAGATGCTAGTTGACTCCACAGCTCACTGCCAAATCTTCTCCTTTATGGATGGGTATTCTGGTTATAATCAAATCAAGATGGCACCAGAAGATGAAGAGGCCACTGCATTCTTGTCCCCAAAAGGTATCTTTTGCTACACTGTAATGCTTTCGGGTTAAAGAACGCCGGTGCCACGTACCAGCGAGCCCTGACGACCATCTTCAAGGATGTGATCCACAAGGAGGTCGAGTGCTATGTGGATGATGTGGTGGTGAAATTTGAATCAAAAGACGCCCACATGCAAGACCATAAAAAGGTATTTGAACAGTTGCGGTGCCACCATCTCAAGATGAATCCCTTAAAATGCGCTTTTGGCGTACGCTCAGGAAATTCTTAAGGTTCATCATGAGGTACCGTGCGCTTGAGATCAAGCCGATTAAAATTAAGGCAATTTAGGACTTACCACCACCTACAACCCTCCATGAGCTACGGTCTCTCCAAGGATAGCTGGCCTACATTCGAAGGTTCATCTCAAACCTTTGAAGATGGTATAGGCCCTTTTCACACATCCTGAAGAAGGATACTCCCTTTATATGGGATGATTCGTGCCAAGATGCACTCGATGACATCAAGCTATACCTGTTGAATCCCCCAGTGCTCTCTGCACCAATGTTAGGAATGCCTCTCATCCTATACGTGACTGCTCTTGATGAGTCACTTGGGGCACTCCTAGTGTAGAACAATGATGGGGGGAAAGAAACAGCGCTCTATTATCTCATCAATAGGATGCAGGGAGCCGAGAAGAATTATCCTCCCATCGAAAAGATGTGCCTAGCCTTGATCTTTATAGTACAAAAGCTTTGCCATTACTTACTCACTCACGAGGTCAAGCTAATCTCGAAGACGAACTTGGTCAAGTTCCTTATGACCCGGCCATGCCTACCAAGATGCTTGACCAAGTGGGCATTTATTATTGATAAAGGGGGTGCCGAAGTCGTGTTCCTAACTCCCAACGGTGGAACGATCCATCTATCCTTCTCACTTGCACATGCATTTTGTCATAATGAGGCTGAATATCAAGCCCTCATAATCGGATTGGAGATAGCCCAGGAGCTAGACCTGGAGCAGCTAAACATCTTCGGCAACTCTGAGCTGGTCATCCGATGGCTTTTGGGAATATATGACATAAGGAGGGATACTCTGAAGGCTTATCATGACATGGCCAAATATTATATGGCCCAGTTAGATGATTTCTCCTTGAGTCATATCCCTAGAAGGCTAAATTCGCATGCCAATGCACTCTCAAAGCTTGGGGCCACCATTCAATTGTCTTCATCAAGGCCCACGCCTGTCAGGGTAACATAATGGAGACATTTCAACTTGAGGACTAAAGTTGATGCATATGATGAGAGAGATATCTTCCCTGAATGCCCGTCTTATCCATTCAGAGCACTCCTTGCAGCTAAGGATGTCATTAAGGCAGAGCAGGAAATAACTGGAGGTAAAGAACCCAGGAACGAGAAGCAAGAGCCTGAATTCTTTGACCCGATGTTTGCAGAGGTTGAACAAGTGGAAGGCTGGAGGGAGCCTATCATGAACTTCATAAAGCATGGAAGGCTACCTAAGGATCAGGCAGAACACAATGGCATACGAATCATGTCTACCAAGTGCACCCTTCTCGATGGAGATGTTCTTTTTCGCCAATCATTTGAAAGAATTCTCCTCAGATGCGTCGAGACACAAGAAGCAAGCAAAGTACTTGAAGAAGTGTATTTAGGTATATGAGGGCTACATCAGTCCGGCCCTAAGCTCTATGAGCGCATACGCAGACTTGGCTATTATTGGCCTTCAATGGTGGCTGACGCCCAAAACTATGATTAAAGATGCCAATATGTCAAATTCCCTCAAGCCTCATTCATGTACCCCCGAATCCTCTCCATCATACAGTGACATCATGGCCCTTTTCCCAGTGGGGTATGGATATTGTGGGACCCATTGACCCTCCTTCCATCTTTGGTCATGCCTTCATTCTATCAGTGACAGATTACTTTTCCAAATGGGCTGAAGTGGTCTGTCTCAAGGAGGTTCCAGGGACCACTATGGCCAACTTCATGCGTCACCACATCACATACCGGTTCGGGGTTCCAGACCGAATAATCACTGATTCTGATCGTTAATCAAGACGTCATCATGTTGATTGCTTAGTCAAGCAGTTCATTTTCGAGTGGAAATACTCAACCATGTAATACCCTTGAGCTAATGGTTTAGCTGAGGTGTTCAACAAAACCATGCGGAGCGCTCTGGATGTCAGTTTTGACGTAAAGGAAGAATTGGCATGAGAAGCTTCCTAACGCTCTGTGGGCCTATCGCACCACCATTTAAAATACTACAAACTCTACTCCTTATTCCCTGGTCTATGGAGGTGAGGCAGTTTTCCCCCTTGAGATTCAAATACCCTCACTCTGTGTCACTATACATCAGGGATTGACTGAAGATGAGAGGGTCAAGTTCTATTACCCAGAGTTTGATGCCCTTGACAAAAAAATACTAAAGGCCCTGCAGAACCTCGATCTCAATCAAGGAAGAATGAAGAGAGCCTTTGAGGTTTGCTCATTCGCTCATGGGGATCTAATCTTAACATTCCTCATTGTCATGCATGGGCATCGCAAAGGAAAGTTCGAACCTAAGTGGGAAGGTCCATTCATAATCAAGAAGGTCACACTAAACGGGGCTTATATACTAGCAAACTTTGGTGGAGAAGAGGCGATGCACCCTATCAATGGCCGGTATTTAAAAAAGCATTATACCTGACATATCCCTAAAATGCGGTGCATGCAGGAAAAAGAAAAAAATGGAGAAAAGGATCACTAAGTCGTCACGATGGAAGTTCATTTCTTTTATTGCATTAGAAAAAGTTACAAGTTACAATCAAAAGCCTGCTATTAAGGAAGTTACAAAGCTCTTGCATTTGAGGATAAGAGAACAGTTACAGGCCAAAAAGAAACACCCTCATCATGAAGAAGAAGCAAAACCACTTGCAGGTCTGCTTCAATTCATTTGTAGGATTCTCAAAGAGGATGGTTACAGGCAAAAGGAAGAGGCCAACCATTTCTTAGTCAGCTTCAATTCTTCTGACATACAAAGCAGACTTCTCTGGCAAGGAACTGGCCCATGATGGATTCCCTTCCTCCAAAACAACATGGACTTCACTGTTATGTTAGAGGACTTGGCTTACAACAGACCACAGTGACCGGGCTTTCTCTTTTCCATCACTCTTGGCCCCCCACAAGACATCGTCGTTGGTCATCGCCGCACATAACCAACGCCGTGCGCAACCATCGCCATCTGCAACTCAATCTCGCATTCTACCATCACCTTGAGTAGACCAACACTATGCACGACCATTGACACGATCGACATGCTACCGAGCATGGTTGTGGCCGCGAGCAACTGAACATCACGCGAAGGAACCAATGCATGCGACTTAATGTCGTGCAGGCCCTAATCGTGCTCCGGTTCCCACTGTCCCCAATTCTCAGGGGGCATTAACCCTCGTGCCTCTTTCGTTTCCCCAACCGTCACCCCTCTGTGTTGGTCCACCTTTTCACAACCCTTCGTCTCCTCGACAGTTTCACCCCTATGACGCCTTGGGCTCTTACCAGAATTTCCTCTTCTCACCGAGAACTCACCCATGTTCACCAGAAAACCCTTACGCGCCTTCTACTCACAACCAGAGCTAGTGGAATACAACTGGAGTTCCCACGAAAGCTCCCCTATGACCTTGCGAATTTACCTTCTCCCTTCTTCGCACTTTTGCAGCATCACAACTCACCAGAATTTCACTGAGTTTTCGGTGAGCCAACCGCTGCTCGTCCATCTTCTCTCTTGGTAACCAGAGGATTGACAAAGGCCCTCCAGTAGCCGTAGAACTACCAGAAAGCACTAGAACTTTGGCAGGAGCACCACTGCGACTCTTGCAGTTTTACTAGAAAAGCCTCGGCAAAACTTTGAGTAGCCCCTGTTTCCTTCTCAGAAGTCCTTGGCACCCTCTGAAAACACTCTCGAGCACGTTGCGAAGCCCCACGACCTGATCAACCTCGCAAGCACAATCCTGAAGGCCGGAATGCTGCGAATATTGGTTGGGAAACTCTTATTGGAAGTCCCTTGGTGGAAGCCCCGACTCTCTCTCTCTCTCTAAAAACTCTTTTCACCTTTTTATATTTTGATAAAATAGTGAAATGGTGTTTTTTCCCCATTTTATACTCAGCAATATCTCGAAATGCCCCTTACATGTTCAAAATGACAACCCAATCCTGCGCTCAAGATGATGATAAGTCCAGGTCGGGGAGGGTCAAGCTTGAGACCCGAATGCGAGCCCAATGGTTCCTATGAATCTTGAGCTCGTTGCTGATGCCATGCTTTATCGTCACGTTCTCCGTTAAAGGGGCAAGCACCACACGCTTCACAAGGGATTAACGTCTTGCGCTCCATCTAGAGACTAACACCGCATGCTTCGCAAGGGCTTAACGACGTGCGCTCCATCAAGAGACTAGCACCGTGCACCTTATCAAGGAACTGTTGCCATGCTCTCCATTGAGGAACTGTCGTCACGTGCTCCAAGGACCTAGCGCCATGTGCACTTCATCAACAGACTAATGTTGCGAACGCCATCCAAGACGTAGTGATGTGTGCATGCTATGGCACTCCCATCTGGACTATCGTTCTGCCTCCTTAAGAAGTCCAATCTTCTGTGATGGCTCTTCACCCCATGGAGACATGTTTCCTTACCACACAATGGTCTGTGCTGCATGACCTTAGACTACACAGCCATGATCTGTGCTGCGTGACGTTAAACTGCACAGCCCTGGTCCGTGCCGCACGACCATAAACTGCACAGCCATGGTCTAGATGCACGACCCTAAACTCCAGAGTCCAAACTATATGACCTTAAACTATAGCGGAGGTCTAGTTGCATGACCTTAAACTGCATGATCCTAGCAACAGGACTTAAAATTGCATGGCAATGGTCTGAGTCACAAGAACATAAAACTATTATGCACATAGTCCATTCACATGACTTTAAGCTAGAAATGGACGTCACTATCCCCACTGTGCTTACCACTCTGCTCCCTATTGTAATTTCCAGTGGAGCTGCATACAGGCCACTGTCCCTCATCCCCAATAAGAGTCACATCCATATTGCAGCCCATTATTCCCGTGGAGTCGTGCTTACACCTTTCAGCCCCAATGGGTCTCTTTCACACCAACATCCCCAGTAGGAGTCACAGCCTATTGTGACCTACGATCCCCAGGGGGTTAGGGTCATGCTTATCTTTTCAATCCCCAACGGGGTTGCAGCTGTGCTCTGGCCCATCAATCTTAGCAGAGGTACATGCATACCATTACTCATTATCCCCATGGAGTCACACTCGCCTTTCTAATCCCCAGTGAAGTTCGCTTCCGCTTGCCATTCCTCATTGGGCCACCATCGTCATCAAAAGCTCTCTGCTTGTGTATAGCCTTTCAGATTATCATCCATAGACCCATCCTCCATGAAGCTTCTTCCACATGGTGACCCACACAATGGTCTGAACTATACGACCACAAACTGTAGCAGCGGTCTAGTTGCACGACCGTAAATTGCATGGTCCTAGCTGCAAGACTTTAAACTTTATATCCATGGTCCAATCTATTTTTCCTTAAACTGTAATGGAGGTCTAATTGCACGACCTTAAAGTGCATGGTCCTAGCTGTAGGACTTCAAATTGCATACCCATGATCCAAGCTATATGACCTTAAACCATAGAGCATGTCCTGGTTGAATGACGTTAAACTGCTTTGCACAGGTCTAGAAGGCATGACCTTAAAGATGCCCCCTCATATGCGCACACGCCCTTTACGTGCATCTTCACGCACTCCTTCTCAAACCGACCTGCTCGTGTGAGTGCTCCACCTTTATTGCTTCCCCAGTAAATCCATTCATCTTATCACTATCCATCTTTCCCCAGTGAGTTTCACTCATGCTCACAAAATGGCGAACTATTCCACCATCCATAATCGCCATCAGCTAGTGGGTCATCATTTTTCACTCACCATTCATACATCATCAATCTTTCCTAAGTAGCCTCCTGTTATCTTTACAAAGTGAGTCAAAACCACCACCATACTCACTCCATGGCCTCCACAGACTCTCATGCATCACCACCATGGTCTAGCTATATGACCCTAAACTATAGTGCACGTCCTAACTGTATGACGTTAAAAGGCTTCACACATGTCCCGAAGGCATGACCTTAAACACGCCTTAACAAAAATAACGGCCATGGTGTATACCTAGATAAGGGAATTCCGTTTGTAAAAATGATGGACGAGCATGGTCACAAAACCATGAGTAAAAGAATTGTGTGAAAATAAAACCTGGGCACGGTGAACTCCCAAAAGGGTACCGTGAGAAAAAACAGATGAAAAGGGTAGACATGACGGTGAGGTCATGGGTAAAAGAGCCCCAAATAAAAAAGTTGGTGAAATCCGTCTCTACGGCGCCGCTTCCCAAGTTTGACAAAAATCCGCAAAGGACGCTTGGACTAGTAAATAGGTTGGTGCAATACTCGCCTCACCAGGAGGTGCCTGCCCACATTCAAAGAAAAAAAGTTCTTGTGTGACAATACTAGGGTCAAAAAATACAAACATCAAGCAAGATTCCGACAGCCTGAGTCCATTTATAAAAAGGACCCGAAAAAAAAAAAACTCGCCTAGAAAGCAAGACAAGTTTCATGAGGAAGAACACTACTCCCACAAGGTCATAAAAACACTACAAAAATAACTAAAGACCCCCTGTTCGAACGCATTTTTTAGCACCTTGGTGCCTGATGCGAAATAAAGAGAAAGCAGGTTAATAAAGCTTACAAAACAGTGGAAATTTTGACAACATTAGATATGTCTAAGGCAGTGAACACAAAGAAACAATTTTGGAAAAATTGGCCTCTACTCTGAAATGGACCCTGAACTATTTTCAATGAGTCAAATAGCATAGGGCCACCACCATTAGATCCGGCACAATAAAAAACCCATGTGGGTCAAGTTTTAGCTTAATAGGGCACTCCAGGATAAAGTTATGGGCAAAATATCGAAAAGGGGTAGGCAGCACACTATTCCTACGTGTCCACCCTACACCAAAACACAATTAAAGGTGGATGTTTTTATAGTCACAGACAGTGACTTTCGGGGCCTATATCTCACTCGTTCTAAGTCAGATCACGCTCAAATTTTGTGTGCATATTTGCCTCATCAAGACAAGGGTTTCGATAAGTAGTACACCCCGTGACGGTGCCTGAGCAGGGAGGAAAACTAGAAAGAAGTTGCTGATGCGTGAAGAAAATTACAGAAACTTCAACAGCAGCATGCCTCACTCAAGCGGCCAAATCATGACCCTCTCTACACGATCGACACGAAAACAATTGCATTATGGGCGTAAGGTTTGAGGCTATCTCTGGTCTGAACCTCGCATATGGTCAACAGTTGGATTTCACACAGAGGCATCAAATCTATTGTAAATTCCAGCTGCCGAATTTCAAGGGTCTTGCAAAAAACTCAAGACGACAAAATCTTCATCTGGACACGAAATTAAGCCGTGTTTGTTGCAACGTGATCGTGACGGCATGCTCAATGTGATTCAATAAAAAAGTGGAAGAAAAACATTATGGAACGAGAACATAATTGATTTAAAGTTTTCAGGTTTCATCCCAAATTCAAGTCACATGATCATGGCTCAAAAACATGATTCATGGCTCAAAATTGCTATCAAATTGATCGCCATGACGATCCCTACAAGAAAACAGTTATATTTTGATTAAACAACATCACAACAACCTCAGATTTGTCATGGAAGATCACAAAAGTTCTCGGGCAGCAACAGGGACTGTTTTGAAACACCACACATTGTCAGGCAGAGGGAAAACAGTCATTTTGGACCCATTTTTAGAATTTATTTTTATTCAATTTGATTGTAATTATATTCAATTTTAGGTAGTTTTTGGGCATCCACTTATGTTGGGCTCAATTCTTTGCAAACATGCAAATTTCGCTTATTGCTTGAGTACGTGGGTGTGTCACGGAGAGAGAGAGGAGAGAGAAGAAAAGGGTCAGTACCCTTCGACAAGGTAATTTTATCTCTCCTCCTATTCTGTCTCTCCTCCTCTTTTCCCTCTTTTCCCTCTTTTCCCTCTTTTCTCTCTCCTCTCTACTTTTCTCTCTCCTCCCCTCTTTCTCTCTCCTCTTTCTCATCTCTATCTTTCTCTCTCTCATCTTTTTAATCTCTATCTTTCTTTCTCTCTCTTATTTTATTCTTTATCTCTTTCTTTCTCTTCCTCCTCTAGTTTATCATGTCCCTCATTCCCTACTTCTCTTTCTCCATTCACGCAGGATGGACCTATCGCCTGGTGTGATGCCTTCCTGCTCTTAAGACATGAACAATGAGCCAGGCCTTCGCCTAACCGAGGCAAGCCTAGCACCGGTCGGGTTTCTTTCTCTCTTTTCTTTTCTTATGTTCTGTCACAACCGGCAAAGCCTAACACCTGTTGGGTTCCTCTCTTTTTCTTCTCCTTCAGCACAGCCGACGCAAGCCTATCATCGGCTGGGTTTTCTCTCTCTTTCTTCTCTTCTGTCACAATCGGCGCAAGCCTAGCGCCGACTGGGTTTTTTCTCTCTTTCTTCTCTTCTTTCACAATTGGCGCAAGCCTAATACCGGTCGGGTTTCTCTCTCTTTCTTCTCTTCTCTTTTGATCTGTCACAATTAGTGCAAGCCTAGTGCTGGATGGGTCCTCTCATTTTCTTCTCCTTTGTCATAGCCGGCACAAGCCTATCGCCGATTGGTTTTCTCCCTCTTTCTTTTCTTATTTCACAGCCGGCGGAAGCCATCGCCGACTGAGCTTTCCCTCTCCTCTTTCTTATGACACAGCTAACACAAGCCCCTTGCCGCCTGCATGCTTTCTCTCTCCTCTTTCTTTATTTCACATCTAAGTTTTCTCTCTCCTCTCATTTCCATAGGTGTCCTCCTCCTCCTTTCCTTCCCTTCTCTCTCCTTATTCTCTCATGATTTTCTATCCTACTCTGGTTCTTCTTCTCTTTTATCGTCTTCTTTTCTCTCTCCTCATCTCACTCTTCTTTTCTTTCTCTCTCTGATCTCTCTTCTTTCTTTTACTCTCTCCTTTGTTCAAGAATGGCTGAGATTGGCCTTCAATGATAGTCACGTCGTTTAACTGTATTGTTGTTGTGCCGGTCATAGTTACTGTGCCCGCTTTATTGTCACGACAGACAAGTCATTGTGTCTAGCTGTTGGTATTGGTACCGTCGTCTAATAGTAAATTTGATGAGCCGGTCTGAGCTACCATGCCTCTTTTACTACCACGACAGGTCAATTACCTACTAGTCAGGTCATTGTGTCAGTCTCACCACTCGATCGAATTCTTCTAACCCCAATCTTCATTTTCCCAGTCTTCTCATCCTTTGAATGTGCACGATTGTGTACATTCACCTGAAGGCAAGGTGTAGTCCCTTGACCCACCTGTCTTGTAACGTTTTTCATATGTGTGTGATTGAAGAAATAGGAAAATACAAGCCAAGGGAGGCTATTTCGAACCAGTTTTACTACTGGGGGGCTTTCTTCGTGATCTAAGAGAGCGCCCACATGAGCCAGCCCGAGTACTTCTCGAGCCCACCTTAAATTCCTCTCTCATCCGTTTGTTATACCTGCCCTTGTTCTCGAACAAGGTCCCCGAGAGAGCGATCTCAAAGTCCCAGATCTCCTTAAAACCCTAGACACATGCCGCCCTATCATCCTGATCTGGAGGGTAAGTTGGGACATCAAACCAGCTTGGTGACTCCACTGGGGACTTACTCCCCCTTAATTGGATCGTACTTGTTTGACTAAGTTTCACTTTTTATTTTCTCTGTCTGCACTTATGGCTGCTGGGTTCTATAACCCATTCATCCGGATCAGGGATTCACCCCAGGGAAAAAGTTCCTCTAACTTCGTTCCCAACCCTTTTTTTGAGCAAAGATCCTAGGTCTAGCTTCTAGGTCTTAACCTGGATTGGCGTGAGGAGGGACCTAACTCCCCATCTCCTCGCTCTGGTGGAACTTCCACCAAGGCGCCTTGCAGCGGCAACACATTTGTTGTCGCGCACGGCATCTACCCTGCCACCGGCAAGCTACTTGTAGGTTGTATTGCTGAGGTAAGCCGAAAGGCTGCCCAGTCCCTCTTTACAAAAGGCAAACAAGTTCTCGTTGCTCTGGTGGGTCACCGCAAGGCTACCCACCACTTTCCTGCACCACCACAAGTCTCTATCCCTAGAAGCTCAACACATCGATGCAGAGACCTTACGGCCTCCACCCCTCGCACATACCATAATGCTCGTGGGCTACCCACTCGAATCATACCTCAGGGCAACCCTTTCATCACCTTGAGTTAGCGGCCAGGATCAGACCTCCCAAGGCCAGGTTCTACAAACGCTACTCATATGCATCCCACTGCTCGGGGGAACGCCATCAATGCACCAACCCTACTGCACAGGAGACGATCTTTTCATTCTCCTACTCAGCACACACAAGCATACCCTGTAAGGGGTAGGCCTCCACCTGTTCTCTTGCAAACACTTGCTCACGGTTCTCGGCCTCCTAAGGCCAGACCACTTGCTCGAGCCCTGGTTGACCCCTAGGTCACCCGTGATCCGTCTTCAAGGGTGCACATGCGCTGCCATTTTAGACAGCCCCTTGCCATCAACACAGATGTTCTCATGGGTCAACTCTGCTCTAGCCTGCCCCTTCTTCTTTGAGCAAGCACCTTCATCCATGGTACTTGAAGAACTTCCCCAAGAGCACCATCCTGAACCAGCCTCGTCACTTCAGTCGCTTCTCTGCAGCCCACAAGAGAGCTCGGGCCAAAGACCTTACAGTAGATCAAGTCCTTCATCATCCCCGGCCCAAGATGACTCCAGTCCCTGACCCTCATCCTTTGCCACACCTGATGGAGACAACTCTCTCTTGTGTAAGAAGAGCTAACCAACCATAGGCCCGATCATAGTTTTGGCGCGAGGTCCATCAAAACTAAACGCAATAGTGGTCTGCGAATTCTCACCAAGCTAGTGACCAAGGTAGTCGGGGTAACCAGCTCTAATGACTCTTATCGCCTGAACCCCTTCTACCATCTTCAGATGTCGAAGCCTGAAGAAGAGCTCCATGAGCCCTGCATTGTGGTTAACGTTGTAGAAGACGACCCAGGCCCTCAGTAGCCACGGTCCGAAGACCGTCGAGAACCGATCCTCACGCAATTGGTATACAAAATTCGAGTTCAGGCAGGTCATGCTGGCCCCATTCTAGCCGATCTACCGAGTGCGACCAGTCAAGTTCGCAAGTCCTCAACTACAACTAAGGCTGACCTCCTTGGAGAAACAGTCAGTATGATGGTTATAGACGAACCTGACACACAGGAAGATCGCATGAACAAGTTTGAAGATATGGTGCGTGCAATGATGGAGAAGATTGATCGTATAGATGCTGCACAACAATCAGCTTACCATGAGGTCAATTCCCACCACTCAGCTGGTGCACCTCCAAGGCTGACCCTTCCTTCTGCCTCACCAGACAACTTTGTCCCCCACCCCATCTAACAGGTAGACATAGATGCTATGGTGACCATTAGCTTAAAGAACAAGCAAATTTCGGGGATACAGGGTGCAACGCCTTATGAAAGGCCATACCCTTCCTACATTGACTAGGTCCTGTTTCTCTCAGATTAAAAGAAATGGAAGTTTCCCCTATTCAACGGAACCACGTCCCCAAATCAGCATATCGCCCACTTTCAAAAAAAATGTTGAGAAACAACGGCTGATAGGATACTCCTTCTCCATCAATTTGTTGAAACCCTTGATGGCTTAGCCTTTCAGTGGTATGCTCAACGTCCCCCGAACTCAGTGCATACTTGGGAGGAAATGGAGAAGTTGTTCCACTAGAGCTTCTATGAGGTCGAGAGAGAGGTTCAAACCATCGAGCTTCTCACCCTGACTCAAGACCCCGATGATCCTGTGGACCAGTTCATATCAAGATAGAGAAATTTAGCTGCTCGCCATCCGAATCCCATGCCTCAGAAGGAAGCAGTCCAAACTTGTGTGTGGATCATGCAACCTGAAATTTCTATACACGTCAAGACCTCTAATCCAACTTCCATGTCAGAGCTGATTTCTAAATCAGTCCGCATAGAAAGTCTATCACACCACCACGGCGGGTCACGACAACCGTCTACAAGCTTTGGGAACAACCGGGGTAATGGCAGCTCTCAGACTAAGAACTGAGGCAGTCAGCAAAAAAGAGTGATCAGTGCAGCCATCGCAGTCACTGATCCGAAGAAGGCTCCCTCCCAAACTTTGGACCTCTTCAAAGAGGTAAACCATAGTAAGGACGGCTCCTCATACAGCTAAGCAACGAACAGTCGTACAACCGAGTACCCTCACCAGTGAATCTTAATCGGGATGATTACTTTACCGGGCATAGGAACTGGTCCTGCACTGTTCCGGTTAATATTGGAACATAATATGATCGAGCTTCCAGAAGCTAAGTTCTCTGAACTAGCTGGGCTCGATACTCAGGCAAAAGGAAGGATCAATCACCCCATAGATGACTGCTTCACGCTAAACAATATCATTGAGGCCCTGATTCAGAAGGGTCAGATAAAGCTTGAGGACTTAATGAATGCATTCGAGGTAGCAGAAGCCTCCCATGCAGTAACCGTCCAAGAGGAAGATGAAGCCCCTGGTATCTGTCACGCCTTCTTTGTTACAATGCTTCAGGAAGGTCTAATCACATCGAAATAGGGAAGGCAGCCTAGATGCCTAGCTCAGGGGCCTAAGGACTATTGGAGCCCGTACCATTAGATATGGGGCCACCACTTGTGAGAACGTACCAGTTTTCATGATATATTCGCAAAGAACATACGGGAATGTCAAGCGTTTTACAACGTCCCAGTAAATGATCTCAAATCCACTGCTCCACTGGTGCAAGAGGATCTCCCAACATAAGACCTTCCTAATAATGATTCACACTCTGCTGAACCCTTGACTTCCCAGCCATGGATAGTCCACCATGGGTGAAGCAGACTCAAGTCCTTAAGACAAGAAGCAGTCTGCCAAGCTAGGGCTGTTCACAAGCCTAGTGAGACAAATCAAACAACACCTCATAAAACCAGAAGAAGAGCACTAGGAGTTGCTCCTCGGAGAAACAAGGCTGCTCAACCTCCAATTGAGCAGGAATTTCTTAGGCCCCTTCCCCATTGTCGACTTTGCTAGACTTTATCCCTGACATGATCCTCCTTCCTTCCCATCAAGAAGACGTCCCCGTGTCATCTTCTCTTCAGAGCTTTTCCATTGAGGGTGACAACGTTAAAAGCACTCCCCAACAGTCTAAGCAAGGGAAAGACCTAAAAGACCCCTTGCATATGTTCAATGAGGGGCATATGTTCAATGAGGGTGACGACGGTAAACAAACACCCCAACGGTCTAAGCAAGGGAAAGACCTAAAAGACCCTCTGCTCACATCGAACTCTGTTGATGATGTAAAAAGATGAACAGATCGATCTAATGAGTGGAACGACCTTAAAAGTCCCCCACCTTTTGACCCTTATTGTTACACCCCAAGAATTTACAATACTGATATTCCTGAGATGTGACAGTCAAAACATATATACATCTCTTGATAGGACAAATTTACACTGACGAATTCTTACAAAGTAACAAAAAAAAAGCTTAGACACAACTGCAATATCTTCCAAAGTTGCCCTTGACGAGTACTCAAAATGAAGCCGCAGTTATCCTGAAAAATGTTTACCATAGTTTGATGAGTTTGGCTACTCAGTAAGTGATCATCATAATCCTAAAAATAATCATGGTTGAAAGATATCAATATTTTCCAAAAGGAGATATATTAACAGAAATGCATCAACAGTTTCACTTTCAATAAATGCATAATTAAGTATAATCCGAATAATTGAAATGCATATAACACTTTAACGGTAGTGCATAATTCAAAGGATTTCACAAAATACCCTACTGGCGTCCCAAGTAGGTCACCTATATACCCCATCAGCGTCCCGATGGGTCCACTTAATCCCTATCGGCGTCCCAGATAGGTCCACTTAATCCCTGCAAGTCCACTTATACCTCACCGACGTACCGGATGAGTCCACTTAATCCCTACCGGTATCCCAGATAAGTCCACTTATACCTCACCGGTGAACCGAATGAGTCCACTTGCATACTTAAATTATTTCTAAATCTCTTTAAACATTCGAAAGCAGCAATATCTTGTACTCAACATATCACTGAAATCATTAATATGAATTTCACTTAAACCATTAATAACAATCACTCTCTATAACATTTCAAAAATAACCAATCAAATATTTTGGGCTCAAATTTAGAAAGGTAGCAGTTTGTAAAGGCATTCTAGCATAATTTCCAATTTAATATGTATAGAAAAACTCTTATAGAAATTCAAGAATACGGAATTATCACAATTTATGGGATATCAATCCACAAATAAACATTTCACAACAATACTATAATCAATTGCAAAAATGTCAATAATAAGGCAGTCATTTGCACATGAATTTTACAATGTCTAAATATTCAAAACAGTAGAAAGAAATATCACAATTTTACTAAAAGCAGAAATATCACATTTATTTCTAATAATTTGATAGTATCTAAAATTTTCTAACAATAGCCAAGAAAAATAAATAAATTTATTTTTCTAAGAATTTACAGCATTTAAAATTTCTAACATAGATAAAATATCACAATTTTTATTAAAAAGATTACTTTTCAAGATAATGAGGTCGTGTGCGCATAAAATTTATCGCACCTAAAATTCATGATAATAAGCAAAAATAATTATTTCATTTTATTTTTAAAAAGAATGGATTATTTTTCGAGACAATGAGGTCACTTACACATAAAACTGATAAAATAAAGATCCCGGACGGAAATATCACTATTTATTAAAAATAGACTATTTTTCAGGAAGACGATGTCACTTACTTAAAATATTTGAGAGGGAGCTTCCGATAAAAATTCGGCTAGGGAGAGGAGCTCACTGTGTTTCGACCAGAAAGGGAAAGATTTCAGAAGTTTTCTAGGGTGGGAGTCCTCGCCTCTCGTATTTAAACTCTTACGACACCTTATTATAATATTTTATTAAGTGACACCTCATAAACGAGGTGTAACCGTTACTATACCCCTTATATGCTTAAAGCCCACGTCCACTTGATGTGGCAAGGCAGGAGCAAACAAAAGAAACTTAACCAAAAGATTTTGAAAATAGTGATGGTCAGTAAGGACCATCATGCTCATATAGACCATCACTTATTAAGAGTTTCTTTCCTTCCTTTTTATTTTTATTTTTTATTTTTTATTTTTTACTTTTTACTTTTTTAAAAAAAAATTCTAGAATTATTACATTTATCCTTCTTCTTCTACTACTTCTCACCCTTCCTTTTCTCTATCTCCTGCAGGTATGACCTTGAAATGTCCGGACATCGAGGATCTTGACAGAGAATTCGAAGGAATAAACATATGCAGGATGCAACGAAAGCAGTTGAAAAAGACTCTGGCCTAGGCAGCCGGATTCTTAACTGTTGTTGATGCCTTGGCAGCTAAAGCTAAAGTAGAGCCACTTTCTTCAAAGAAGCACAAAAAGTCAATATCAAAGAAACCCCAGTGGCCCATTGAGCCCGACTTTGAGCAGAGACTGAGAGAATCAAGAGAGCAAAACTTCTACTCTCATGAAGCTTGCCCCATGGTACAAGTTTATGAAGTACCATCCAGCGCGTCGTAAAAGCTGCAGTACCCATGTAAAGACCATGTGATTCGTACGAGGACACTTCTCGCCCTATAATCATTGACTCTCAAATGCCCTGTAAACTCCAAATTGAACTCCTGCAGCCTGAGATGTAGTCCATGTTTACGAAGGATCCTGTTGTTCCTCAATTTGGGAAAGATGCAGAAACTATGATCTACCATGGAGCTCTATCGGGGGCGAAGATGTCAGGGTCATGGGTCTTTGCAGTTGAGGTCGATCAAAGGACCTCTGAAAACAACGATGAAGAGTTTCAAGAGTCTCCGGAAGAATGGGAAGAAGGCAGTCAAGCTACCGCTGACAAACTTGAAGAAATAAATTTAGGGGATGAAGCCCACTCTAGGCCTACTTTCATCTCAGCAAATATGTCTCTAGAAGAAATGGAAAATTTCACTACTTTCTTGCGAGCAAGCGAGATGTCTTTGCTTGGCATTACCATGAGATGCCTGGTTTCGACCCTCAAGTCACCGTTCACCGTCTTAGCATCAATCTGACTATGAAACCGGTCAAGCAGAAATGAAGGAGGTTCAGGCCTGACCTTGAAATGCAGATTAGATGTCGAAGTTACCAAACTCAGACAAGCAGGCTTCATTCTTGAAGTACCCGAAATGCTAGCAAATGTTGTTCCAGTCAAGAAGAAGAATGGCCAAATCAAGGTTTGCATTGACTTTTGCGACCTCAATACTGCCTGTCCCAAAAATGACTTGCCGTTGCCATTCACCGAGATGCTTATCGACTCTACGGTCCACTGCTAGATCTTCTCCTTCATGGATGGATGCTCCGGTTATAATCAGCTATGGATGGAGCCCGAAGATGAGGAAGCCGCTGCGTTCTTGACTCCAAAAGGGGTCTTCTATTACACAATGATGCCTTTTGGATTAAAGAATGCTGATGACGGCCATCTTTAAGGAAATGATGCACAAAGAGGTGGAGTGTTCTGTAGATGACTTGATGGTAAAATCCGAGGAGAAAGACTCTCACATGAGAGACCTTGAAAAGGTATTCGAACGATTACGTCTTCATCAACTTAAAATGAACCCACTAAAATGTGCTTTTGGTATGTGTTCGGGAAAGTTCTTGGGGTTCATTGTCAGACATCAAGGGCTTGAAGTTGAGCCGATAAAGATTAAGGCGATCCAAGAAATTTCATCACTAACTACATTGTGTTCTCTTCAAGGATAGCTAACATGCATCCGCAGGCTCATCTCAAATCTCTCAGGCCGATGTAAACCCTTTACACACTTGCTAAAGAAGGATATTCTGATCATTTGGGATGAAGCATGTTAAGCAGCCTTTGATGACATCAAGCAGTATTTGCTCATCATCTAGTACTTTCTACACTAGTGTTAAGAAAACCTCTCATCCTATACATGACTGCTCTGGACGAATCACGATGGAAAAGAAATGACTCTTTATTATCTCTGCCGTGGGATGCAAGGGGCCGAGAAGAATTATCCCCCAATAGAGAAGATGTGCTTGGCTATAATCTTTGCAGTACAAAAACTCCACCATTACTTGCTTGGTCATGAAGTGAAACTCAAATCAAAGCAGATCCTGTAAAGTTTCTCATGACACACCCCTGCTTATCAGGGTGCCTTACTAAATGGGCATTATTGCTGAAGGAATTCAACATCACATATGTCCCCCAAAAGGCCATCAAGGGCCAGGCCTTGGATGCTTTACTTGCGGCACACCCCGTACCCGCAAAATCTCCGTTGTTGGGCCACCTCCCTAATGAAGAACTGTGCTATGCTGACCTTGCTCATGCGTGGGAATTGTACTTTGATGGAGCCTTCCAATCAGATAGAGGAGGCACTAGAGTAGTATTCTTGACTCTGAAAGGAGGAGTATTGCCACTCTCTTTTTCTCAGTATTGCCACTCTCTTTCTCTCTCGCTAAGGCCGGTTCTCATAATGATGCAGAATATCATGCTCTTATATTCGAGTTGGAGATACCTTTCGATCTTGACTTGGAGCAGCTCAAGATCTATGATGACTTTGAGTTGGTTATCCGACAGCTCAAAGGGATCTATGATGTGAGGAAAGACACTCTCAAGCCATATCACGATACTGCAAAATTGTATATGACCCAGTTTGAGGACGTATCCTTGAGTCACATCCCCAGGAGGCTAAACTCGCAAGCTAATACACTTACAATACTCGGGGCTAGAATTCAATTATCCTCATCAGGACCCACGCTTGTATGGGTAGCAGAATGGAGACACATTTGAACTAAGAACCGAGGTAGACATTGATGATGAGAGAAATATCTTCCCTGAGTGCCCTCCTTATCCATTTGGAGCACTTCTATCAACTAAGGAAGTTATTAAGATTGAACAAGAAATGGCATGGAGTCAAGGAGCTAAGGTTCAAAACCAGCAACCCGAGTTCTTTGACCCAATATGCGTGGAAATTGAACAGGTAGAAGATTGGAGAGAGCCCATGACTAGTTTCCTAAGACATGGTAAACTCTTAGAAGATCGTGTCAAGCACAACAGTGTACTTCGAATGTTTATTAAGTATACCCTCCTTGAAAGAGATGCTCTCTTCAGATGGTCATTTGACGGTATTCTTCTTAGATGTGTGGATATGCATGAAGCAAATAAGGTGTTAGAAGAGGTACACTCGAGCATTTGTGGACTACACCAGTCCAGTCCTAAGCTCTATGAATGGATACGCAGATTGGGGTATTATTGGCCTTCCATGATCACTGACTCCTAAAACTATGCTAAAAAGCGCTAGGTATTCCAAATGCATTCAAGCCTTGTTCATCAACCTCCAGAGCCCTTACACCGTACAGTGGCATCATGGCCCTTCTCACAATGAGGTATGGACATTGTGGGGCCTATTGACCCTCCTTCGACAATGGGCCATGTCTTTATTCTAGCTGCAATAGATTATTTCTCTAAGTGGGCTGAGGCGGTCCCCCTTAAGCAAGTTCTTAAGACAACAGTGGCCAACTTCGTCGAACATCACATTATATATCAGTTTGAGGTGCTTGACCAAATTATCCCGAACAATAGGTCCCAATTTCGAAGTCATCATATTGATCGCCTGGTTAACTAGTTTGGTTTTGAATGGAGATAGTCGACTATGTACCACCCTCGGGTGAATGTCTTGGTAGAGGGCTTCAAAAAGACTATGTACAACGTTTTATGAAAATCGGTACCAAAGACAAAGAAGAACTAGCATGAGAAGCTTCCCAAAGCACTAGGGGCTTATCGTACTATGACACGAAATGCTACTGATTCCACTCCCTACTCTCTGGTCTATGGGGATGAAGCAATTTTACCTCTTGAAATTCAGATTCCTTCATTATGTGTCGCTATACATCAAAGAATAACCGATGATGAGAGAATCAAACTTTGGTATCAAGAATTTGATGCCCTCAATTAAAAGAGGCTAGATGCTCAACAAAACCTCGAACTCAACTAAGGGAGAATGAAGAGGGCTTTTGACAAGTCAGTCAAAGTCCACTCATTTGCTCGTGGGGATTTAGTTCTGGCCCTCAAGAGGTCAATTATTATGCATGGACGTCATAAAGGGAATTTTGAACCCAAGTGGGAAGGTCCTTTTATAGTCAAAAAAGTCTCACCAAATGGACCTTACATATTAGCACATCCTGATGGAGAGGAGGCAATGCCCGCTATCAATGGGCGATACCTAAAGAAATACTACTCATGATGCATATGCAAAGGAAAGAGACTCAATGCAAAATATGCAAGACAATCCAAAAAAATTCTAACTCTTTTTATTGCCGTAAAAAAGAATTACAAATTACAAGCCCAACATAAGCCCATTATTAAGGAGGTTACATGTCTCTTGTCTCTGAGGAAAAGAGAACAGTTGACATCAAAAGTGTTGCTCTTGCATCTGAGGATAAGAGGACTATTACAAACCAAAATCTACAGTGTTGCTCTTGCATTTGAGGATAAGAGAACAGTTACACGCCAAAAGAAATGCTTTCCTCATAAAGAAGAAGTAAACCCATAAAAGAATTGCTCTCCTAGAAGAAGAAATCCCACTAAAGAAGCACCCCGATCATGAAGAAGAAGCAAAACCACTTGGAGAGTCAGCTTCAATTCATCTGATGAGTGCCACCAAAGAGGATGGATACAGGCCAAAAGAAGAATCCAACCATTTTCGAGTCAGCTTTAATTCATCTGACATGTAGATCAAATGTATAAAGCAGACTTCTCTACCAAGGAACTGGCCTATGATGGAGAGCACACCCTATTCACAATGGATGCCCTTCCACCAAACAACATGGACTTCACTGTTGCGCTGGAGGACTAGGCTTCCAACGGGCATCATAAGCCAAGCCTTACCACTGGTCATCACCCTTTGTTGACCTAAGTCAGTGTCGTGCAAGAACATCGTCCCACATGGCTCATTGCCGGGTGCAACAATTCCCACACGAGACTCACTGTCGCATGCGAGCCACACCAAGCACATCATGACGCTGACCATACGCTGATGAGCACTGTCTGAGACCAGTGCCGACTGTGTCTTCTAAAGGCTAGCATCAGCTGTGCTGATAACTCCCTGCGCCAACTGGTTTTCTTGATGATCAGTGCCGGCTGTGTTTCTTAACCTCTAGCGACGATTATGATATTGAGGCCGCACCAGCTGTGTTCACCACCGCAGCTATTCACCTCTCCGTGAATTTTTGTTTCTATGCGTCTCCTCAATTCTCGAGACCCCTAGTTTTCAGGTCCTAAAATGCTTTGCCTCCCCTAGGATTGCAAGATTTTTTAGGCAAACAGTTTGCCTTCCCTGCAACCGTTCAGCTTCAACGACGATCTGTTGCCCAGACTCTTCAGTTTCTCGGGGAACTCCCCTTCCGCTGTCGAAAAACCTCTGCAACTTTTTCGCAAAACATCAGGAAACCATGCGCACCTGTCGAAAAACTGCTAAAAACCAGCAGAAGCTCACCCAATAGCCTCTCACTACAACTTTCCTCCCCTCGCCAGAACCCTCCAAATGACTATCAGAATCTCGATGAACTCTTCAAAATCATGGTTATAAGCTCTCTATTGTCCCTAAAAACTCATTGTTTCCACAACAAAACTCTCTGGTGGCGTCACTACCCTCACTCCAAACTCATGCAACTTCACCACAACCTCCCCTGCTTGCTGGTAAACCTCCTGCTAACTCTTGCCGGAACACCCACTGTTTGCTAGAGCTTCCACCAGGAACCCACTTCTAGCCATTAATTTTCTTTTTCTTAAGTGCTTTTTACCTTCGGTGAAAAGCAGTGAAAATGGGGTTTTACCCCCTTTATGCAGCCAACACTATTCCCAAATGCCCCTCGCAAACTGGGAATCCTAGCCACGTCCTAAAAGGAAAATGACGATGGGCCGAGTCGGACTTTGACCTGAGGCTCGAGGCAAGTTTTGCTGCCACACGAAATCCCATTCCAATAGAAGCTAGGACCGGGTTGGGATCGAGTCGGAGCCCAACTACAAGCCCACACCTAGCACCGGCTATGTTATCTAAAAGACTCAGCACTGGTAGTGTTGTTGGTGACTTCAGCACCAGTTGTGTTATGCAAAAATGCTTTCAACATCCTAATGACCCACAAAATTTCATGGTCTAAGGAAAGGCTTAAGGTACCATAACAATCTCTCAGACAGGGACCACAATTCTGGAAATCATAATACACTTTATCAAAATTTTAGTATGCATGCACGCACACTCACACACACATGAGCACATACACTTGACCTTCACATGTGAATTAGGTAAATAAAAATGCATTAACATAAGCATGAAACTATGGAAATTAAATCTACTTACAATACTCCAATCGAAATCCCCAAGATGAAATGTTCTACAAGCTCCACTTCGATTGTTAAGCTTCAAGTGGATTGGGTTCAAGCTTCAAAGGTTTAAGGCTTATGTGGTCAATGGGCTAAGGGAGAAGATGAATGACAAGGGGGAAAGTGGGGTAAGTGAGGGAGTGGAGGGGTGAGGAGAGAGAGTTAAACTTAATTTATGAGTGGATGGAGGGTATATATAAGCATGGGAGGTAGAAGCATACATGTGGCACATAGCACTCAAGTGATCGTCCATGAGGAGAGAGAAGGTATGTATAAGAACACATTGATCGGGGTGGAAGCATGCATGTGCCACATGGCATTCAAGTAATTATGCATGAGCAGAGGAAAGGCATGCATGAGCAACATAATGAGCGGGGTGGAGCATGCATATGCCCCATGGAACTCAAGTGATTATGCATAAGGAGAGAGAGTACATGTGTGTAATCATTATGTGGGGGGCATGCATGATGTAATCAAGAGCATTGGGATGGGTGTGTTTTTATTGGGATTTGTGCACGATTCATTAGGATGCGCATAAAAAAATATTCGAAGTACGGATCATGACTTTCTGAAGGTAGCTCAGATCCGAGCGATTTTAATACCGTTGAAAATCTCGTGATCCCTACAAAAACACGGTACCAATCAAAACATCAGACAAAGGTTATTGAGAAAATCGAAAAAGAAATCTGAGAGAAGCATTGTTAGGAACGGATTCAGGTTGCAAACAGGATCCAAGACCGTAAAGTCCCGGACCTTACAGTAGTGTAGAAAGAGAGACGGGTGGTTAGGGTGAGAGAGTGAGAGGGAAAAGACAGAAAGAGAGGCGGATCCGCCTGAGGTGCGGGTTCGTGCTTGAGTGAGGGTGGAGTGAGAGAGATATGAGAAAGAGACAGGGAGGGAGGCCGGGCTGCCCTAGGTGAGTGAGTGGAGAGAGAATGGAATGGACCCACCTAAGGTGCGGGTCCGGCCTCACAAATGGATGAAGGAGTGGACAAGAGAAATAGATGAGAGAATGAAAGAGAGAGGGGCAGATGAGAGAATGAGGGGAGGATGAGAGAATGAGAGTGGGGTGGATAGAGTGAGTGTGAGAGAGAGGGCGAATAGGGTGTGTGAGAGAGAGTGGGGTGGATAAGAAATCATAGAGGGAGGAGTAGATCGGGTGAGTGTGAGAGAGAGGGACAGATAGGTTGTGTAAAGAGAGAGAGGATCGGATAGGGGGTGAGAGAGAGATAGACAGATAGGGTATGTAAAGAGAGAGAGGGCCAGATAGAGTAGTGTAAAGAAAGAGGGGTAGATAGGGTGAGAGAGAGAGAGTGAGAGAGCAAGAGAGGGAAAAGAGAGAAAGAGGGGCGGACCCGCCAGAGTAGTGGGTCTGTGCTTGAGCGAGAGAGGAGAGAGAGAGATGAGAGAAAGAGAGAAGAAGGGAAGCTAGGCCCGCCCTAGGTGCGGGCCTTGGCTTGAGAGAGGGAGGGAGAGAGAGAGAAAGAGAAAGAAGGAGAGGGTGAGGGCTCAAACTCACCCCAGGTATGAACAAAGAGAGAGAGATAAAGAGAAAGAAGAGAGAGAATGAAGGAGAGAAGGTAGAGAGAGAAAGAGCAAAGAAAGAAAAAAAGAAGAGAGAGAAAGGGAGAATAAAGAGAGCGAAGAACGAGGAGAGAGAGTGGACCTAGAATGGGAGCCTAGGTGCACCTTCATCGATCCCTTTGCATGCACAAGAAAAAGAGATAGGTCTTAGGCTTAGGTCAGGTTTTGAGTCTAGGGCTCTAGGTACCTAACTTAGGTGGGTTGGGTGAAGTTATGGTGAATAGGAGCTAAGGTGTATAGGATATGCTAAGGTATAGGCTAGCTAGGGTATATAAGATAGGCTAAGGTGTATGGTGCACTAGGGTGTATAATGTAAGCTAGGGTATAGGGTGTATGGAATACAGTAGGGTGTAAGGTAGCTAAGGTGGGGTGTATAGTGTATGGATAAGGATTGGAAGCTAAGGGTTCTAAGGTGTTTGGAAGCTAGGAATTCTAGGGAGTATGAGATTGGGAAATAGGAATCCTAAGGGAGTTGGGACTTCAAGGTTCTTGGGAGTAAAGGGTTCCTAGGGGTATTTTCTCTCTCTAGGTAATGCTTCTCTCTCTTCCCATTCTGACTCTTGAATTTTAAAGCAAAACAAAAGAACAAGCTTAAGCCTTATAATTCTCAAGCTTTTCACATTAATTTCCAACACTTTCAAGAGTGATCAAGTGTCTCCAAGAGAGGTATTACAATGAACTTGAGCTCCTTACATAGAGCAACCACAAAACAAGGGTGAAATGCTAAAAAACGACCAAAATTGTCAAAAAATACACATTTTATGAATTAAAATATTAATCTCATTTTTTAGCAAAAGACAAAAACACCATTCAATTTCAACAACTGGCAAAACCATCCCTCCATGAGGGGCCCCTTTCCATTACTAGGCCTCGAGAGCTATTCTGGATGCTTACGGTGCTAATTCAAGTGATCAAACATTGTAGAATCAATCCTTGAACTATTGAACACATTTTGAACCCAAAATCAGGCCAAATTCCATAAACTTGTGATTCTTTAACCATCAATCCAGCACGATCTATGAAGTTTCAAGTCTTCATTTTGATCACAAACTGAAGAGGATATTATCACAATCATTTTATGTAAAATTTCATCCATTTTGGTCTCAGTTTGAGCACGTTCCAGTTTTGGGTAGTTGCCAGAAAATGGGATTCTGGCAGCCAGAAAAGTATGCCTTCTTTGACTCAAAATTTGGTGTCATCCGGCCTCGGATCATTCACAAAAATTTTATCAAATTGTAGCACTTCGAAGCACGATCTCAACGGACCCATACATGTGACGATCCGACATCTGGATCTTGAGCTATTGCCTCTCAAAGATTTGAATGTTCTTCATTTTAAAATCTGAATTTTCATGTTTAGAACGCATCTGCTCTCTAGAAATTTTCTTGTTTCGAGCCACGCCATGATGCGTGTCATATGTCAAAAAAGGCGTGTCATCGAGATCTAGCTCGTGTCCGAATTGATCTTATAAAATATTTTGATACCAAATTTTGGGCATCAAATTCTCTCTTAAACTCCCATTTTTAAAATATAAAAAAATATTATCAATAAAATAAAATGACCAAAATACCCCTGAAAGATTCAAAGAGTATTTGATCAATATATTTTTATCAAAAAAATATTTTTAATATTTATTTTAGTTGTGCCCCATTGATAACATAGCATGTACCAAATACAATTTATGTAAAAAAAATTAAAAATAAAATAGTCTGAGGCGTTGGATTTTAGATCAAACGGTGAGTGCCTCCCTTGATCAAAATTGGCTAGTTAGATGGTAGGGGAAGCATAGATCTTCTACATTGTAGGAGAAGTATAGAAACCATTCTCAGTAAATAAAAGGCATAGGTAGACAATTTGGGCAGGTCTCCTATACTTCTCCCACAACATAAAACTTATATACTTCCCCTTATTCAACCATCCATACTAAATGGAGGGCTACAATTGATCTAATCACAATGTTATGTCTCAACACTATTTTATTTTATGTTTTTTTATATAAATTATTTTGAAACTAAATTTTGGGCGTCCAATCCTCTATTAAACTCACAGTTGTAAAAAATAAAATAAAGATATTCTGAATAAAATAAAATTACCAAATACCAGTAAAATATTCAAGGGGTATTTTGATCATTATTTTAACAAAAACTTATTTTTAATATTTTTTTGTAGGTGTGCCCTAATGATAATATGGTACATTCAAAATTTCATAATCAGAAAATTTGTATAAAAAGAATTAAAAATTATGTACTCTGAGACGTCGGATCTACGATCAAGTGGTGAGTGACTCACATGATCAAAATTGGACAGCTTGATGGTAGTGGAAACATAGATCTTCTATATTGTAGGAGAATTATGGAAACCTTTACCAAACAATTTTAGCAGAGAATTCAATGCCATTATGAGATAAACAATAAAAAATGTCAATAATACATGAACAAGCACTAGTACAAAAAAGAAAATCAATGTTGTTTTAAGTAAAGGCTAACATGTCCCAATGCCTTTGAATACAATGTACAAATTTTGGCTATATTTTCATTGTATGTCAATGAGTATGGGTGGCAATGGAACTGAACCCGACTAGGGTCCATGTACGGATCCAAGTTTTGGACCCAGTGTGTCAAGATCGGGACCAAATCTGAACACTATTTGGGACCGGATTTAGGTCAAGGTCCGGTCAAGATCGGATCCAGGTGCCAATTTCCAGTCCCACATTTTATTTTTAGGCCCAATTTATGAAATATATTTGAATATATAGATATTTTAATTTTTTGATCGAGTCAGGTCCAAGTCTGGGTCTGAGTCCCACATTATATTTTTGGGTCAGGGTCTAAGTCTGGTGACTTTGGGTCAGGCCGGACACCGACCAAACCCATTGCCACCCCTGTCAATGACACCGCCAAATTTTGAGCATACAGGCTAGAATTGTCATACAGGGGCAAATAGAGAAGGCATTAATACTGGATAAGGACAAGCTTGCCAAGATTAAAGAAGAGGAGAGCATAACGGCTAAAAATGGAGAGAGGGTCTTATCCAAATGTGGTTAGTGAATCACAGCTACATATGGTTGGTTAAGTACCTCAATCTCGTCCTCTGGATCTTGATAATAGGGTGGCACATATCTCGGAGTTCTGTGAACTCAAGATTTGAGATCGCTCTCTTAGAACCTTGCTCAAGAGCAAGGCCAGGTATACTAATCGATGTGAGAGGAATTTAAGGTAGGTTCGAGACTTACTCAAGTTGGCTCGCGTGGCCGCCCTCTTAGATCACGTCAGAACGCCCCCCAACAGCTTTAGCTGATTCAAAATCGCCTCCCTTGACCTGTAATCTCCTTGTTTTTCTGTACAACACTTCTATAGTAAATTTGCAAGACAAGTAGGTCGAAGAGACCCACCCTTATCTTAGGGAAATGCACATTTGTGTGGCTAAGAATGTGAGAAGTTAGGATGAAGGAGTGGAAGCTTTTAACAAAGGTCGAAAAGAGAAGAAAACTTGATGAACAGACGAGACTAGCTTGATAACCAGACAGTGACTAACTCGGAGTGGTAGCAAGACGAGCATGGTACTCAAGACCAGCACGACGATAAGACTACTCAAGACTGAGGCCGATATGGCGGTGCTAGGCTAGGTTCATCAAGTGAGAAGAGGAGAGAATGAAGAGCAGGCACGAGATGGCAGAGAGATAGGGTCCTGACGACACTAAGCGTCGCCACCCACGACCGTGGAGGAGAAATGTCACGGCCCTCAAAAGGCACTAGACACTACAGCTCGCGGTGTGAGGGGAAGCAGGGAACTATGGACGGCCCTAGGCATTACCGTTGGCAACATGAGAAGGTAGCACACCCCTACACGGGGGGCAATAGCCACTAGTGAAGCACGCAGCGATAGCCTTTACCAAGCACGTGACGATAGTTCTCATGAGGTGCACGGCGGTAGGCGTGGGATGTAGGTGGAATGACGATGAGCACTAAATGCACGAAGGACGCTTGCAGACAACAATAGGCACCTCACACGCAAAGAAAGCTCCTGGTCGGCGATAGACATTACTGAAACCTCTCGCAGGCAGCAATAGGCATTGCCATCTGTGATAGGCGCGTGACTGGGGAAGACCCCTGCGGGCGGTAATGAGTTTCGCAGTCTGCGCTCTTCACTTAGGCGTCGAGGATGTGTCTGTGGATAACGATGAGCTACGCCATCAGCAAGCCTCACTGGGGGATGAAGATGGACGAACAGAAGGAGAAGGAGGCTCGTGCATGGTGCTGTCATCGCCATGCGTGACCTATGAAACCACAGGACGGGCATGCACGACACTGCCACTGCCGTGCATGATCTCTGAGGGGAGCTTAGATGGAGAAGAGGAAGAAGAAAGAGAGGAAGAGAGAGAAGAAAAGAAGAACAAGAGAGAGAAGATTTACCTCAAGCTTAAGGGTACCGGTCCAAAAGTTTCTCTCACCTTACTCTCTCTCTCCAAAAATGACACAACAATGAGAAGAAAGAGAAACTTTATTAAGTAAAAACTCTCTTTATGTATTCTGTGTGTGTGTGTGTATTGACCTCTGCGTACAATGATGGTATGTGGTATATGTATAAACAAGGGTGGATGATCAAAAGTAACCCCAATTGCTGAAAATTAAGATTCAATTGGATTAAACTAAATTTAGAATAGTCCTTGTGTTGCCCTAGAACTTGAGTGATCTTGTATGGATGATCCGGGGTCGTTGTGATGCCCGGTTGATCGAAAGATGATTGTTTTCTTGTAGGGCTCGACATGGCGATTGATTTTATACCAACTTTGTGCCATGGATCGTGTTTTTAGTGAACGCAAATGTGACTAGAATTTTGGTTGAATCTTGAAACTTTGGATCGATAGTGTGCTCGTTCCGTGATGTTTTTCGGTGATTTCTTCGTTGGATCACACTGAGCATGCTGTTACGATCAGGAGGTAACAAACGTAGCTCAATTCCATGTCCGAATGAAGATTTTGCAACCTCAAAATTTTGGTCGAAATCTAGAATTCCAGTGACAGAATTTATAGCTGCTTTGTCGGCTTCGTGTGCAGAATCCGGCCGTTCATCATGAATGGGGTTCGGGTTAGTGATAGCCTGAAACCCTACACACATGATGGAATTGGTTTCGCATCAATCGAGCACATGAACTGTGTGATTGCTCACTTTAGTGAGGCACGATGCTGCTAAATTTCCTGCACTTTCTTCACACATCAACAACTTCTCTTAAGCTTTTGTTCCCGCTCTGGTGTCGTCGCGGGGCGTGCCACATATCGAAACGCTCGTCTTGATAAGATGAGTACACTCACACAATTTGGGCTTGATCCAACCACAGATGAGTGAGATATGAGTGTCAAAATTCACTAGTCATGACTATCCCTTCAATGGTGTGGAGTTGCTGGGTGGCCGCACAAGAATAGTGTGCAGCTTCTCTTATTTTGCTCTTTTGCCTGTAACTTCTTCCTGGAGTGTTCGTTCAAGTTGAAATTTGACCCTTTGGGATTTTCAATAGTTTCAGATCCAATGGTAGTGGTCCCATAGAAAATTGAGACACCAAAAATGTAGCTCTAGTTGTAGGTTCCGTTTCAAGGTCTTAGAGGCCGATTTTATCGAAACTGTTTCTCAGTCTGCACTGCGTTAAACATGTCGTATTATGAAAAAACTTGGCAGGAGTCTTTTGAGAGTTCTCATGAAGATCTTGACCAGTTTTGGGGTTATTATGAGATCGTTGGAATTTCCACTGTTTGCTAGGCTTTATTGCGCGGGGATCCCATGATGATGAAAATTATCGTCCAACAGTGTTTCCCACTGAATGTTGTACTTCAAGAGAATCATGAAGTACAATCATTCAGGATGTCTGAGGGATCTTATCAAAGTCCTCACCCTCGAGGGACTATCCATGATTCTTGAAGCGAGAGGCCTTTGTAGCTCCTAGAACAGAATCACCTATCTAAAGACCAATTGCTATGAAACTTTGGTCGGCATTGTTCACTGCTACACCAGGTTTTCTTTTGATTTTTAGGGTATCTCTGTAGGTCTCGTCTAACAAGGTCCAGTAGGGGGCTTCTGATCTGCCCGAAAGTTTGGGCCATTATTGGCTAGGGGATTTTGACGAGGAATACCCTGAAGTCTCTGGCAGGTTAGACCCTACCTTCCTCAGTTTCTTACCGTTGTGATGGAACTTAGCATTTCGGAGGGATCTTTTGCCATTGTCCTCACCGTCAAGGACTCTTGTTGTTATTGATGTTGAAATGTGGGAGATCTTATGCGGCTCTCACTCCCTGATGACCCAATTTGTGTTGTGGATGTTTGAGAGATCTTCTGTGCCTCTCATTCCTTGATGAGACAATTTGTGTTGTGATTGGATGCTGGCATTTGAGGATTTTAGGTAGACCTCATTAGCCACGCTTGTGACTGTTTGGAAATTGAGTGTCGACTAAGGTGGCGATAGTGCGTCAACCTGTTTTGTCGGTCCAATTGCCCTTTCATGAGTTTTTATTTGAACATGAGAACTGGAACTGTAAAGACGATATTCACCAGCTTCTGTTATTTTTGGGGCTCTTTTACCCATGACCTCATGGTCATGTCCACCATTTTCATCCGTTGTTGCTCACAATGCCCTTTTGAGGTTTTCACCGTGCCTGGGTTTTTTTTTCCATGAAACTCTTTTACTCATGATTTTGTTACCATGCTCGTCTTTCATTTTTACTCATGGCATTTCCTTGTTCAGGTGTACACCATGCCCATTTTTTATGTGACGGTGTTTTAGGGTCATGCCTTTGGGGACTTGTGCAAAGCCTTTTATTGTCATGTGGTCAGGATGTGCACTATAGTTTTGGGTCATGCAGCAGGATCATAGTTGTGATGAATGACCGTCTGTGGAGGCCATGAAATGAGTATGGTGATGGTTTAGACTCACTGTGGGAAGGATGGCCTGAGGTGGCCCGTAAAGGATGGATGATGTGTGAATGGTGAGTAAGAAGTGGTGACCCAATATTTGACGACCAATATGGATTATAAAATGGTTCATCATTTTGTGAGCATGAGTAAGACTCACTGGGGAATGATGGATGGTGTGCGCACACGAACAGGTCGGTTAGGGAAGCTGTGCATGAAGATGCACGTAAAGGGCGTGTGCATGTACGTGAGCTCACTGGGGAAGTAATAAAGGTAGTGTGCGCACACGAATGGGTCGAGTCGGGAAAATGTGCATGAAGATGCATGTAAAGGGGGTGTGCACATATGTGAGCTCACTGAGGAGGCAATAAAGGTGGTGTGCACACACGATGGTAAGGAAAGACGTGCGTGAAGTTGCACGTAAAAGGGGTGTGTGCGTATGTGGGGGCAAGTTTAAGGTCATGCCTCTTGGACTTGAGCGAAGCAGTTTAACGTTATGCAATCAGGACGTGCACTATGGTTTAAGGTCACATAGCTTGGACCGTGGTTATGCAGTTTGAAGTCATGCAACTAGAACCATGTTATTTAAGGTCGTGCAACTAGACCTCCGCTATAATTTAAGGTCATATAGTTTGGACCATGGATGTGTAGTTTAAAGTCATGCAGCATGGACCCTAACTGTGCAGTTTAAGGTCATGCAGTGCAGACCATGGCTGTACAGTTTATAGTCATGTAGTGTGGACCATGGTTGTGCTGTGCAGTTTAAGGTCATGTAGTACGGACCATGGCTGTACATTTTAAGGTCATGCAATGTGGACCATGGCTGTGCAGTTTAAGGTCATGCAGTGCGGACCATGGCGATACAGTTAACGTCATGGAATATGGACCAATAAGTGGGTGGCAATGAAGGCAAAGCTGTATGAGGGATAGGTCTATGGGTAGTGATATGACTCCCTGGGGAAAAAAATATCTAAGGCTATACACGGGCAGGGGATTTTAGATGAAGGTAGAGGCCCTAACATGTAGAATGTACTGAGGCTGAGTAGTTTAGGGTCATGCAGTGTGGACCGTGGCTGAGCAATTCAGAGTAGTGCAGTATGGACCATGGCCGAGCAGTTTAGGGTCGTGAATTATGGATCGTGGCAGAGCAATTTTGAGTCATGCGGTATGGACCGAGGTTTAACAGTTTAGGGTCGTGCAGTATGGACCGAGGCTGAGCAGTTTAGGGTCATGCAATATAGACCGTGGCTGAGCAGTTTAGGGTCTTGCAATATGGACCAAGGCTAAACAGTTTAGGGTTATGCAGTATGTACCGAGGCATAGCAAATTAGTGTCATGCGGTCGGGACCATGGCTGAGTAGTTTAGAGTCTTGCAATATGGACATTAGTCAAGTAGTTTAGGTTCATGTTGTACGTACCGAAGCTGACCAATATAGGATCATGCAGGATGGATCGAGGTTGAGCAGTTTACGGTCATGCACTACGAACCGAGGCTTAGACGTTTAGGGTCATGCTGTTTGGACTTAAGCTTTGTAGTTTAGGGTCTTGCAGCATGACTAAGGCTGAGCAGCTTAGGGTCAGGCAGTATGGATCGAGGCTGAGCAATTAAGGCTCTTGTAGTATGGATAATGGCCGAGTAGTTTAGGGTGTTGCCGTATGGACTGTGGCTGAGTAGTTTAGGGTCATGCAGTTTGGAGCGAGGAGGTGCGGTTTAGGGTCACGAAGTATGAACCAAGGCTGACTAGTTTAGGGTCACGCAGAATGGACCGAGGCTAAGCAGCTTATGGTCATGCAGTATGAACTGACGCTGAACAGTTTAGGCTCATGCAGTATGTACTGAGGATGAGCAGTTTAAAGTCACGCAATATGGACCGTGGTTGAACTGTTTAAGGTCATGCAGTATAGATCGAGGCTGAGAAATTGAGGGTCTTGCAATATGGACCGAGGCTGAGCAGTTTATGTTCATGTAGTATGGATCAAGGCTGAGCAGTTTAGGGTCATGCAGAATGTGCGGAGGCTGAGGGGTTTAGGGTCATGCAGTGTGGACTGTGGCTGAGTAGTTTGGGGTATTGCAGTATGGACAATGGTCGAGCAGTTTAGGGTCGTGAATTATGGATCATGGCAAAGCAATTTTGATTCATGCAGTATGGACAGAGGTTTTACAGTTTAGGGTCATGTAGTATGGACCGAGGCTGAGCACTTTAAGATCAAGCAGTATAGATCATGGCTGAGCAGTTTAGGGTCTTACAGTGTGGACCATGGCTGAGCAGTTCAAAGTAATGCAGTATGGACCAATGATGAGCAATTTAGGTCATGCAGTATGGACCGTGGCTGAGCAGTTAGTTTCATGGAGTATAGACTGAGGTTGAGATGTTTAGGAGTATGCAATATGGATCGAGGCTAAGCAGTTTAGGGTCATGCAATATGCACCTTATTCGAGCAGTTTAGGGTCACGCAATATGGATTGAGGCTGAGCAGTTTAGGGTCATGCAGTAAGCACCTTGGCTTAACTGTTTAGGGTCATGCAATATGGACCGAGGCTTTGCGGTTTAGGGTAATGCGGTATGGACCGAGGTTGAGCAGTGTAGGTTCATGAGTATGGTCCGAGGCTGAGCAGTTTAAGGTCTTGCAGTATGAACCGTGGCTGAGTACTATATGGTCTCTCAGTATGTACTGTGGCTGAGCAGTTTAGGATCATATAGTATGGACTGAGGCAGAGTTTTTTAGGGTCACGTAGTGTGGACCAAGACTGAGCAGTTTAGGGTCAGGCAGTAAAAACTGAGGCTCAACAATTTAGGGTCATGCGGTATGGATCGAGGCTAAGCAGTTTAAAGTCATGTAGAAAGAACTGTGGCTGAGCAGTTTAGGTTCATGTAGTACAGACTGAGGCTGAGCAATTTAGCGTCGTGCAATATTGAGCGAGGCTGAGCAGTTTAGGGTCATGCAGTACGGACCGAGGCTAAGCAGGTTTGGGTGATGCAGTATGTACCGAGGCTGAGCAGTATAGGGTCATGCAGTGTGGACTGTGGCTGAGCAGTTTAGAGTCTTGTTGCATGGACCATGGCCGAGCAGTTTTGAGTCATGAATTATGGAACGTGGCTGAGCAGTTTAGAGTCATGATGTATGGACCAATGCTTACCGGTTTGGTGTCATGCAGTATGGACCAAAGTTGAGCAAGTAGGGACATGCCCTATGGACTGAGGTTGAGAAGTTTAGGGTCAAGTAGTATGGACTGAGGCTGAGCAGTTTTGGGTCAGGTAGTATAAACCGAGGCTGTGTTGTTTAGGGTCATGCAGTATGGATCTAGACTTAGCAGTATAAGGTCATGAAGTATGGATTGTGGCTGAGCAGTTTAGGGTCATGCATTACTGTCCCAGGCTAAGCAGTTAAGCATCATGCAATATGGACCGAGGCAAAGCAGTTTTGGATCGTGCAGTACGCACCTTGTTTTGGCAGTTTAGGGTCATGCAATATGGAACACAGCTTACCAATTTAGGGTCATGTAGTATGGACCGAGGCTGAACAGCTAACGATCATCTAGTATGGATCGGGCTGAGCCGTTTAAGGTCTTGTAGTAAGGACTGAGGCTGAGCAGTTTAGGGTCATGCAGTATGGGCCGAGGTTGAGCAGTTTTGGGTGATGTAGTATAAACCGAGGCTGAGTAGTTTAGGGCCATGCAGTATGGATCGAGGCTGATCAGTTGATGGTCGTGCAGTATGGACCTTGGTTGAGCAGTTTAGATTCATGCATTACAAACCGAGTTTGAGAAATTTAGGGTCATGAAGTATGGATCGAGGCTTAGCGGTTTTATGGTCATACAATATGGACCGAGGTTGAGGCATTTACGGTCATGAAATATGGACCGAGGCTGAGTGTTGAGGGTCATGCAGTATGGATCGAGGCTGAGCAGCTTAGGGTCATGGAGTATGGACCGTGGCTGAGTAGTTTTGGGTCATGCAGTATGGACCGAGGCTGAGCAGTCTAGGATCATGCAGTATGGATCGTTGCTGAGTAATTAGGGTCATGCACTATGGACTGAGGCTGAGCAGTTCAGGGTCATGCAATATGTACTGAGGCTTAGCAATTTTGGATCATGCAGTATGGACCGAGGCTGAGCAGTTTAGTGCCACGCAGTATGGACTTAGGCTAAGGAATTTAAGGTCTTACAGTACAAATCGAGACTGCACAGTTTAGGGTCATGCAGTATGGACCGAGGCTGAGCTGTTTAATGTCATGCATTACAAATCGAGGCTGAGAATTTTAGTGTCATGCAGTATTGACCGTAATGCAGTATGGACCGTGGCTGAGAAGTTTAGAGTCATGCATAATGGACGGAGGCTGAGCAGTTTAGGATCATGCAATATGGATCGAGGCTGAGCGATTTTAGGGTCATGTAGTATGGACCGAGGCTGAGCAGTTTAGGGTCGTGATATAGAGGCCAAGACTGAGCAGTTTAGGGCCATGCAGTATGGACTTCGGCGGAGCAGCTTAGGGTTATGCAGTACGGACTGAGGCTGAGTAGTTTAGGTTCATGCAATATGGATCCAGGCTGAGTTATCTAGGGTCATGGAATATGGACCGTGGCTGAGAGGTCAAGGGTCATTCATTATGGAACGTGGTGGAAGAGTTTAAGATCACTCAATATGGACCGAGGCTAAACAGTTTTGGGTCATGCAGTATGAACCTAGACTGATAAGTTTACTGTCATGCAATATGGACCGACGTTGAGCAGTTTAGGGTCATACAGTATGGAACAAGGTAGAGCAGTTAGGGTCATGCAGTTGGGACCGAGGATTAACTCTTCCGGGTCTTGCAATAGTGACCGAGGCTGACCAGTTTTGGGTGATGCAGTATGTACCGTGGCGGAGCTGTTAAGGGCCATGCTGTAGGGGTCGTGGCTGTGCAGTTTAGAGTCTTGCAGTATGGACAATGGCCGAGGCTTAGAAGTTTAGTGTCATGCAGTATGGACCGAGGCTAAGCAGTTTAGGGTCATGCAATACAGATCGAGGCTGAGCAGTTTAAAGTCATGTAGTATGAACTGTGGCTGAGCAGTTTAGGTTCATCCAGTACAGATCGAGGCTGCGCAATTCAGCCTCATGCAATATTGAACGAGCTGAACAGTTTAGGGACAAGCAGTACATACCAAGGCTGAACAGTTTTGGGTCATGCAGTATGCACCGAGGCTGAGCAGTATAGGGTCATGTGATGTGGACCGTGGCTGAGCAGTTTAGAGCCTTGTTGTATGGACCATGGCCGAGCAGTTTAGGGCTATGAATTATGGACCGTGGCTGAGCAGTTTAGAGTCATGCAGTATGGACCGACGCTTAACAGTTTAGGGTCATGCAGTTTGGACCGAGGTTGAATAGTTTAGGGATATGTCGAATGGACCAAGGTTAGGCGGTTTAAGGTCATGCAGTATGGATCGAGGCTTCGCAGTTCAGGGTCATGCAGTATAAATCGAGGATGAGCAGTTTAGGGTCCCGCACTACGGAGTGAGACTGAGCAGCCTAAGGTCATGCAGTATGGACCGTGCTGAGCAGTTTGTGGTCATGCATTATGGACCCAGGCTAAGCTGTTTAGGGTCATGCAATATGGACCGAGGTTGAGCAGTTTAGGGTCCTGTAGTACGCACCTTGGCTGGGCATTATAGCGTCATGCAATATCGATCGAGGCTTAGCAATTTAGGGTCATGCAATATAGACCGAGGCGGAACAGTTTAGGATCACGTAGTATGGAACGTGGCAGAGCAGTTTAAGGTCTTACAGTAAGGACCGAGGCTGAGCAGTTTAGGGTCATGCAGTATGGACCGAGGTTGAGCGGTTTAAAGTCATGCAGTATAAACAGAGGCAGAGCTGTTTAGGGTCATGCATTATGGACAGAGGATGAGCAGTTTATGGCCTTGCAGTATGGACCGTGGCTGAGCAGTTTAGAGCCATGCATTACAGGCCGAGTCTGAGTTGTTTAGGGTCATGCACTATGGATAGAGGCTGAGCGGTTTTAGGGTCATACAGTATGGACTGAGGCTGAGCAGTTTTGGGTCATGAAATATGGACTGAGGCAGACTGTTTATGGTCATGCAGTATGGATCGTGGCTGAGCACCTTAGGGTCATGCAGTATGGACTGAGGCTGAGTAGTTTAGGGTCATGCAGTATGGACCGAGGCTGAGAAGTCTAGGATCATGCAGTATGGAACGTTACTGAGTAGTTTAGAGTCATGCATTATGAACCGAGGCTAAGTAGTTTAGGGGCATGCAGTATAGACCGAGGCTGAGCAGTTTTGGGTCATGCAATGTGGATCGAGGCTTAGCAATTTTTAGTCGTGTAATATGGACCAAGGCAGAGCAGTTTAGCATCATGCAGTAATGACCGAGGCTAAGCAGTTTAAGGTCTTGCAGTATGGACCGAGGCTGAGCAAGTTTCGGTCATGCAGTATGGACCGAGGCTGAGCAGTTTCGGGTCATACCGTATGGACCGAGGCTGAGCTATTTAGTGTTATGCAGTACAAACTGAGGTTGAGAATTTTGGGGTTATGCAGTATTGACTGAGGCTGAGCAGTTTCTGGTCATGCAGTATGGACCGTGGCTAAGCTGTTTAGAGTCATGGAATACAGACCGAGACTGAACAATTTAGGTTCATGCAGTATGGATCGAGGCTGAGTAGTTTTAGGGTCATGCAGTCATGACCGAAGCTGAGCAGTTTAGGGCCTAAAATATGGATCGACGCTGAGCAGTTTAGGGTCATGTAGTATGGACCTCAGTTGAGCAGCTTTGGGTCATGTAGTATGGACTGAGGCAGAGTAGTTTAGGGTCATGTAGTATGGACCGAGGCTGAGCAGTCTAGGGTCATGTAGTATGGATCGTGGCTGAGCTGTATGGGGTATGCATTATGGGACGAGGTTGAGCAGTCTAGGATCATGCAATATGGATCGAGGCTGAGGCGTTTTGGCTCATGCAGTATGTACCGAAGCTGAGTAGTTTAACGTCATGCAGTATGGACCGAGGCTGAGAAGTTAGGCCGTATGGACCGAGGTTGAATAGTTTAGGGATATGCTGAAAGGACCGAGGTTAAGATTTTTAAGGTCATGCAATATGGACCGAGGCTGAGCTGCTTGAGGTCATGCAGTATGGACATTACGGACCCAGGCTAAGCAGTTTAGAGTCATGGAATACGGACTGAGGCTGAGCAGTTTAGGGTCATGCAGTATGGTTCGAGGCCGAGCAATTTTAAGGTCATGTTGTCTGCACCGAAGCTGAGCAGTTTAGGGTCCTAAAATATGGACCCACGCTAAGCAGTTTAGGGTCATGCAGTATGGAGCTCGGCAGAGAAGCTTTGGGTCATGCAGTATGGACCGAGGCTGAGTAGTTTAGGGTCATGCAGTATAGACCAAGGCTGAGCAGTCTAGGGTCATGCAATATGGACTGTGGCTAAGCTGTTTAGGGTCATGCCTTATGAAACGAGGCTGAGCAATTTAGGATCATGCAATATGGACAGAGGCTGAGACATTTTGGGTCATGCAGTATGTACCGTGGCTGAGCAGTTTAGCATCATGTAGTTTGGATCGAGGCTGAGATATTTAGCGTCATGCAGTATGGACCAAGGTTGAATAGTTTAGGGATATGCCGAATGGACCGAGGTTAAGCAGTGTAAGGTCATGCACTCTGGATCGAGACTAAGCAGCTTAAGGTCATGCAGTAAGAACCGTGGCTGAGCAGTTTGTGGTCATGCATTACGGACCCAAGCTAAGCAGTTTAGTGTCATGCAATATGGACCGAGACTGAGCAGTTTAGGGTCCTGCATTATGCACCTAGGTTGTGTAGTTTAGTGTCATGCAATATGGACCGAGGCTTAGCAATTTGGGGTCATGCAGTATCGACCGAGGCTGAACAGTTTAGAATCACGCAGTATGGACCTTGGCGGAGCAGTTTAAGGTCTTACAGTAAGGACCGAAGCTGAGCAGTTTAGGGTCATGCAATATGGACGGAGGTTGAGCGGTTTAGGGTCATGCAAGATAAACAGAGACTAAGCAGTTTAGGGTTGTGCAATCTAGACCGAGGCTGAGCAGTTTAGGGTCATGCAGTATGGACCGAAGTTGAGCTGTTTTGGGTCATGTAGTATAAACAGAGGCTGAGCAGTTTATGGCCATGCAGTATGTACCGAGGCTGAGCGTTGAGGGTCATGCAGTATGGATCGAGGCTGAGCTATTTAGTGTCATGCATTATAAACCAAGGATGAGAATTTTAGGGTCATGCAGTATTGACCGACACTGAGCAGTTTATGGTAATGCAGTATGGACCGTGGCTGAGCAGTTTAGAGTCATGCATAACGGACAGAGGCTGAACAGTTTAGGGTCATGCAGTATGGATCGAGGCTGAGTGGTTTTAGGGTAGTGCAGTATGGACCGAGGCTGAGAAATTTGGGGTCATGATATATGGACCGAGACTGAGCAGTTTTGGGCCACACAATATGGACCTCGGTGGTGCAGCTTAGGTCATGCAGTACGAACTAAGGTTGAGTAGTTTAGGTTCATGCAGTATGGACCGAGACTGAGCTGCCTAGGGTCATGCAGTATGGACCGTGGCTGAGAGGTTTAGGGTCATGCATTATGGATTGAGGTGGAGCAGTTCAGGATCATGCAATATGGACCGAGGCTAAGCAGTTTTGGGTCATAGAGTATGGACCTAGGCTGAAAAGTTTAGGGTCATGCAGTATGGACTGAGGTTGAGCAGTTTAGGGTCATACAGTATGGAACAAAGCGGAGCAGTTTAGGGTCATGCAGTAGGGACAGAGGCTTAACAATTCTGGGTCTTGCAGTATGAGCCGAGGCTGAGCAATTTTAGGTCATGCAGTATGTACCGTTGCTGAGCAGTTTAGTGTCATGCGGTAGGGGTTGTGGCTGTGCAGTTTAGAGTCTTGCAGTATGGACAATGACCGAGCAGTTTAGGGTCTCAATATATGGACCGTTGCGAAGCAGTTTCAAGTCCTACAATATGGATTGATGCATAACATTTTAGTGTCATGCAGTATGGATGGAGGCTGAGCAGTTGAGGGTCATGCAATATAGATCGTGGCTGAGCTGTTAGGGTCTTGCAGAATGGACCAATGTTGAGCAGTTTAGAGTCATGCACTATGGACCGTGGCTAAGCAGTTTAGGGTAATGCAATGTGGATCGAGGCTTAGTAGTTTTGGGTCATGCAGTATGGACCGAGGCTGAGAAGTTTAGTGTCATGAAGTATGGACCGAGGCTAAGCAGTTTAGGGTCATGCAGTACAGACCGAGGCTGAGCAGTTTAAAGTCATGTAGTATGAACTGTGGCTGAGCAGTTTCGGTTCATCCAGTACAAATCGAGGCTAAGCAATTTAGCGTCATGCAATATTGAACGAGACTAAGCAATTTAGGGACATGCAGTACATACCGAGGCTGAGCAGTTTTGGGTCATGCAGTATGCACCGAGGCTGAGCAGTAAATGGTCATGCAGTTTGGACCGTGGCTGAACAGTTTAGAGTCTTGCTGTATGGACCATGGCCTAGCTGTTTAGAGTCATGAATTATGGACCGTGGCTGAGCAGTTTAGAGTCATGCAGTATGGATCGAGGCTAAGCGATTTTAGGGTCATGCAATTTGGACTGAGGTCGAGCAGTTTTGAGTCCTGAAATATGGACCGAGGTAGAGCGTTTATGGTCATGAAGTATGGATCGAGGCTGAGCAGCTTTGGGTCATGCAATATGGACCGAGGTGGTTGCTATGTGGTTGGGTCATCTTCTACGACGGCGACAACTATGCAGGATTCTCGCACCTCTTCTTTGAGCTCTGTCATCTGAAGAGGGTAGAAGGGATTCTAGTGGAGAAGGTTATCAAGAGGGGCTGCCCCTTCAGTTTTGGTTGCCTCTCTGGTTAGGATTTGCAGACCCCTGTCGCTCTTGGGTTTGAGGCTTTGTTCGACATCACGCCAGAACTGTAATCGGTACTGCGGCTGCCCAGCTTTTCTGACGCAAGAAAGAGCCGTCTCCATCGGATGAAGCAGTGGGTGTGGACCAGGAACTTGGGTCAACCTGGGCGGGGGAGGACGAAGGACTTGATCTCCCATCGGGTGTTTGCCCCGAGCTCTTTTATGGGCTCCAGAGGCATGACCGAGCTGATGGGGCTGGCTCAAGATGTTACTCTTGTGGAAGACCTTTGAATACTAGGGCCTGAGGTGCTTGCCCGAAAGAGAAGGGTAAGCGGGGGTAGGATGATGGCGCTTGAGCCTGGAGAGAGGAGCGGTCCGTGAAGGCGGCGCTTGTGTGCCCCTTGATGAAGGATCACTGGTGACTTTGGGGTCAGCCCGGGCTCAAACAAGTGGTCTGGCCTTAGGTGGTCGAGAACTGCAAGCAGGTGTCTGTAAGGCAACAGGTGGGAGCTTGTCCCATACAGGGTGAGCTAGTGTGTGCTGAGAGGGAGGACGAAGGGATCAGCTCCCATGTTCTCAGGTTGGCACACCAACAGCATTGTCCTGAGTGGTGGGATGCACATGCATGATGTGTACAGGCATTGGCCCGAGGAGACCTGATCCTGGACACTGACTTGAGGCAGTACGAGGATTGCCCCATGGTGTGGCTCGAGTGGACAACCCACAAGCCTTACTATGTTTGCGAGTTGTGGATGCCTTAGGGTCTCCTCCCCGATGTGTTGAGTCTCTAAATCTAGAGACCCGAGGTGATGGAGGAATGTTGAGGGTAGCCTTGTGGGGATCCACAGGAGCAACGGTAATTTTCTTGCCTTTTGCAGCTAGGGACTGGGTAGCCTTTCAGCATACCTAGGCTATACGACCTGTAAGTGGCTTGTCGGTGATGGGGTGCAGGCTGTGAGTGGTAGCAGATGTGCTACAAATGCAAAGAGATTTGGTGGGGGTTCCACCAGAGCTAGGAGATGGGGAGTTAGGGACCTTTAAGTCCATTCTTACACTTATCCAGGTCAAGACCTGGGAGCTAGACACTGGGTCTTTTCTCAGAAAGAAAGTTGGGAACAAAGTTCGAGGAACTTGTTCTCTGGGAAGCTCATGAATGTGGGGATGAGAAAATCCCCAAACCAGATGGATGGGAAAAAACCAAGAAGCCAAGTGTGTGCAGTACAGAAAAACAATGGAGAGACTATCCAAGTAAGGAAGATCTAACGATGGGGTAATGTGTCCCCAGTGGAGTCACCAAGGTGGTTAGATGCCTCGAACTCGCCCTTTTGGTCGGGATGACCATGTGGCAAGTGTCGCAGGATTCAAGGAGAAGCCAGGACTTGAGACCGCTCTCTCGGAAACCTTGTTCATAAATAACGGTAGGTACACCAACCGGTGAGAGAGGAATTTAATGTAAGGCAGAACACCCCTCACCTGGGTCTGTCAATCACTTGGGCTGACTCACGTGGGCATCCTCTTAGATCATGATAGAAAGCCCCCCAGTCCTGCAACTGATTCGAAATCGCCTCCCTTGACCTGTATTCTTATGTTTCTTTGATCACACACACATGGTTAATTTACCTTGTCTTTAGGTGAATACACACAGGTGTGCACATTCAAAAGAAGAAAGGAAAGAAATGAGATGGTGACTGGGTGATGAAAGGAGAAGGGAGAAATAGAATAGAGGAAAGAAAAGAGAAGAAAAGTCATTTCACCGAGTGGCTAGCCTGACCAGTATGGTGATTGACCTGGCGTGGTAGCAAGATGGACACGGTAACTCAGACCGACACGGCGACAATACTACTCGATGACAGAATCAACCCCAAGCAGCCTGGCACGATGGCGAGTCTAACGTGGCAGCAAGACGGGCACGGTAACTTAGACCGACACGACGGCAATACTGCTCAATGATGAGACTACCATGATAGTGTTATACCTAACATGTCCCTCGGTCAAACGAGACAGGACGAAGAAAGAAGAGAGAGAAAAAAGAGAGGGAGAAAAGAGAAGAGATGAAAGAGTAAGAGAAGGATAGTGAGAGAGGAAAAAGAAGAAATGTAGAGAAAGAAAGTGAGAAAAGAGAAGAGAGACAAAAGAAGAGAAGAGGAGAGAGAAGAAGAATAAAAGAGAAGAGAAGAGAGAAGAAGAGAGAGAAATAAAGAAGAAGAATAAGAGAAGAGAAGAAATGAAAGAAGAAGAGAGATGAAAAGGAGAGAAGAAAGATAAGAGAAAAAGAGAAGAGAAGAGAAGAAAAAAGAGGAAGAAGAAGAGAAGAATGGAGAGAGAGAAGAGAAGGGAGAAGAGGAAAGGAGAAGAGAGGAGAGAAGAAGAGGCAGAGAAGAAAAGAAGAGGAAAAGAAGAGTGAGAGAAAGGAGATAAGAAAGAGAAGAGAGAAAGAAGAAGAGAGAGAAGAAAGAAGAGAGAAAAGAGAAGAAAGAAGAGAAAAGAAAGAAGAGAAAAGAAAGAAGAGAGAAGAGAGATAAAAGAAGAGAGAGTGAGAAGAAAGAAAAAAGAAGAAAGAGAAGAGATAAGAAAGAAGAGAGAGAAGAGAGAAGAGAGAGTGGAGACAGAAAAGAGAAAAAAGAGAGATGAAGAATAAGAAACATGGACGGCGATGAGGTTCTGCTGTCCATAATAGAGGTGAGAGGAAAGGGATAGAAGCATGGACGGCGATGGGGTTCTGCCGTCCATGTCATAGGAGAGAGAAAGAATAAAGGAGCATGGACAACAGTGAGGTTCTACCATCCATGACAGAGGAGAGAAAAGGGAAAAGAAGCATTAATGACGATGAGGTTCCACTATCCATGATAGGGGAGAGAGAAATGGGAAAGGAGAGAAGGAACATAGACCACGATAGATTCCGTCATCAATAAGATGAGCGAGATAGTAAGAAAGAACATGGATGGTGATGGGGTCCCGCCATCTATGACAAAGTGAGAGAGAACATGGACGACGATAGAGCTCTGCCGTCCATGACAGGAGAGAGAGGGTAAGAGAGAACATGGATGGAGATTGGCTTAATCGTTGATACGAGAGAGAAAAGAAAAGACACACGTGGTGATAGCCATCGTTGTGCATGTCAAAAGGGCCTCAGACACGGCCCAACTCGCCATTTTGGAAAGGGCCTAGTTCAATGTCCTTGTCAGAGAATAGGGAAATGAATATTGTGCGCAGTGATGAGCATCACCGTGCACAACATGGGGAGATAGAACTCAGAAAGAGGCCTGACCTACCACTCAGGTTAAGACTAGGCTCACTGTGGGTGTTCCAAGAGAAAGAGAATGTCATGCTCGGCAATAGGCACCGTAGGTCATGATTAGGGGAGGAGAGAGAAAGGAAAGAATAGAAAGAGAAGGGAAAGACATAGATAGATCAGGAAAGAGAGAGAGGAAAGCAGGGAAAGTAGAGAGATAAAGAAAGAGAGAGAAAGGATTAAGAAAGACAAGGGATGAGAGAGGAAAGAAGAAAGAAAGGGAAGAGAGATATGCACGACGATGCTTACTATCATGCATATTTGAGGTAGAGAGGAGAGAGATATAGAGAAGAAGAAAATGAGAGAGAAAGAGAGAAGGAAAGACATGCACAACGATGCTTACTGTCGTGCATGTATGAGGTAGAGAAGAGAGAGACAAAGAAGAAATAGAGAAGACAGAGACGTAGAGAAAAAGAGACTGAGACGTGCACGACCATGCTCACTATTGTGCATGTCGAGAGAGAAGAGTGAAAGGGAGAAGAAGAAGAAGAGAGAGAAAGAAAGAAGAAGAAGAGAGAGAAATAAAGAAGAGGAGAAAGAAAAGAGAGAAATAAGAGAAAAGAGAAAGCTACCTTCATCGAGGGGCACCAAACTTTTCTTCCCTCTCATCTCTCTCTTCTAAATGTGGCCCTCAATCTCAAAGCTTAACTCTCAATTTTTATTCATCCAATTGAAGGTCCACTACAATGGGGTTTAACATGTATTTATAGGGTTGGGCCCAAAACATGGGTGGATATCTAAAATCTACCCTAATTGATGAAAAATACAAATTTTTTTAATTAAAATAATATCTAAAAATGGTTACAAAATGACAGTTTTGGCCCTATCCCACAATACGTGAAATTCCAAAACAGTCCCTATTAGACCCATGGAATGTGTGTGATTTTCCTAGGCCGATTATGGGTTGTTCCGGTGCTTGTTTGGCAAAAATATAATTATTTTCTCGTTGGGCTCAGCATGACGATCGATTTGATGCCAACTTCGAACCATAGATCGTGTTTTAAGGCCACAATTATGTGACTTGAAAATTGTATGAATCTTGAAAACTTCTGAACCATAGCCCGCTTGTTTCTTGGTGTATTTCCTTGACTTCATCACTGAATTGTACTAATCATGACATCACGATCACGTTGCAACAAACGCAGCATGATTTCGTGCCCGAATGAAGATTTTACCATCTTGGGATTTTAGCCAAAACTTGGATTCTAACAGCTGGAAATCTGTAGCAACTTTAATGCCTTCATGCACGAAATCTATTTGTTCATCACGCATGGGGCTCTAACCAGAAATAGGCTGGACCATACGCATGCAATGCAGCTGCTCTCAGGTTGTACATGAGCCCTGTGATATGGCCGCTCGAGTGGGTTGTGCTATTGTTGATTTTCTTGCAACCTCGATCATGAATCGTCATCTTCTATCTATCTTTTCCCCTTGCTCGGACATCGTCATAGGATGTGCCACATATCAAAATGCTCATCTTGACGAAACGAATGCGTTCGTAAAATTTGAGCACGATCTGACTCGTAACAAGGGAGATATGACTCTCGAAAGTTGCTAGTCGTGACTGTGAAATCCAGTCTCCTTTAATGGAGACTGGTGCAGAAGGGCACACGGGAATAGCGTGTGGCCTCTCCTTTTTCAGTTTCATACCTATAACTTTATCTTGAAACATCCGTTTAAGTTGAAACTATACCCCTAGGGGTTTTTGACCAAGCCAGATCTAATGGCGGTGGTCCCATAGCCTGCTGATGCTTCAAACATAGGGTTTCCAGTTATAGGATCCATTTTAAGGTGTTGAAGACCGAATTTTCCAAAACTAGTTCCTTGTCTGCACTACCTTAGACATGTCTAATTGCAACGAAACTTGACAGGTGGCCTTTTAAAATGCTTAGGAAATTTTTCACCCATTCTAGGCTTATTACGAGACTATCAAGAATTCCACTGCAAATCAGGGCTTTAATGACCGGCTTCTCTTTTATTCCGCATCGGGGACCCAAGGTGTTGAAAGATATGTTCAAACATAAGCCTCTGACCTTATGCTCGTAATGGGTCTGGTTTGAGGCCGATCCGATGAGTAAGCGTCGCGATATGGCCATTTGATCGAGGAGACGTGCTGCTGGAAATTTCCTTCTACTCTGAAATTGTTTTGACGAAATTCTCTCCTCCATTTCTCTAAACACGGGCCATGTTATCATGCATGCTGGATATCAAATTGATCATATCGACGAGACGAACATGCTCCCAAAATTTGGGCTTGATCTGACCAGGGATGAGTGAGATATGACCACAGAAAGCTTGCCCCAAAATTGTGATGCACAGTTTCCATTAATGGACGCTGGTTCCCTGAGGGTGCACCGTAATAGTGTACGGCCTTCCCATTTTGGGTAATATGGTCATAACTTGCTCCAAAAGCATCAGAATGCATTGAAAATTGGAACCCAAGCATTTTCGAACATTCTGAATTCAATGGAGATGATATGGAGACCAATTGAAACTTAGATAATGGTGTTGTAGTTCAGATCCTATTTTCAGCATGATGGAGGAAAAATTTCTCGAAACTGTTTTGTCGTTTGCATTGCGATAAACTTATCAGATTGCGATAAAACTTGGTAGATACTCTTAGGCACGATCTTGAACCTTCTTGGCCCATTCTTAAACTGTCGAAAATTTTACTTCTGAATCATGGCTTATTAACCTTGGGCTTCCATAGTCCACATGCATTTTGGTACTTATAGACGCAGGTCACGAACTGCTCTCTCTTTATTAACACTGGGGATACAAGTAATGGAAAATGACTTCAAACACACTCGTGGTACCCTCCCATTTAGTCGATGTAGCCATATGGCCTCTAACATGCATGTGCACCTGTTTATTGGAGTTTCGATTGTCTCAAAAGTCACGTGTTCGTCGGGCCTCAGTCTTTGGGTTGCCCTAAATTAGAGGGTTAGCATGTATGATGTGGGTGGTCTTGGGACCACCCACACTGCGTCTGGGTAGGAAGGACACAAAATAGTTGGAGCAAGCAGAGTGGGTTGTTGCCTATCCCGATTCATTATTGTGACAATTGGCCCGTCAGCAATAACATATGTGTATGAGTGTGCAGTGGCCGCACGGATTGGCATAGAAGCCGCCAGCGTAAGGTGGGTGCATGGGGGCGCCAGTGTTGGCAATGCTCCTGTGAGACATGGATGTGGTCACTTTTCGGTTACCCGTAGAGGCAGTGATCCTGCTAGGACCCACCGGGGGAGTAGGAGTAGTGGCACAAGAACTACGTTGAAGCATGTGACTGGCGGGGTGCCTGTCAGTGAGAGGGTGCTTGTGTGAGGGGGCGGTCATAGTGCCGCCCGTGCAGTTGACATCAGGGAATGTCCCCTTGATGCCGAAAGAGGAAGAGCAGGGAGCTTGAGTGCCCATGCCCCGAGTTTTCCTAAGCAGGGCTAGGATAGTAGGGCCAGCCAGGCCGCTCGAGTAGGACGTGGGGAGGCAGGACCAGATGGTCTGCTCATTGTAGGTAAGGTCGTAGATATGGGGATGTAGAAATCCCTAATCCAGACAAAGGAGGGACAGTGGGATCTCATAACAACTTTAGCGAAAGAAGAAAGAGAGGTTGGTACTAGAAAATAGTCCAAGCCAACGACATGAGGATATGAGGGCGCACACATGAGGATATGAGGGCGCACACCAATAAGGGCTGTGCATGGGCGCGTGGGGCTCTTGTGGATGGATAGGCACCAACAGTGAGAGAGATTTTTGATGGCAGGGGTGCTTTATGGTGCTAACCTCGCCGCTTGGGGTTCTAGGGACATGTCCAGGCTGTCATCGCTCTTAGAAGAGGTACGAAACCCTCCGACTGGGCTTCAGTACGGTTTTGATAAAGACTCTCTTTAGGTTTGCGACCTCCCTACTCTTTCTCTCCTTGTTGCTTGGGATCGGAATGGGATCCGGTCGTCCATCCTTAGGACTATGGCCTCGAGGGGGCTGGTTGGCCGATGGTGGGGTGTGAGAGAAAACGAGGCGTTGTGCTCGTGGGTGCACTCGTATCCATGTGTCTGTTGGTGATGCTGGTGGTTGCGCGGGGCAGACAATTTGTGTAGGGTAAAGGGGGGAGAGAGAGAGAGAGGGGTTAGGGCGTGACTCTGTTTAGGAGAGAGAAAGGAGGAGTCCACGTGCTCAGGGTTATTTTCCTCTCTCTCAAAGTTTTCTCTCTCCTCTCGATGGATCTTAGGACTCAAAAGCAAATGATAAATGTAATGCCTCCTTTTTATATTTGGTAAGTACCTTGCCCAAAGGATTTTTCTAGCCTCCTTTACAAATGACTTAAGCTTGCTTTTATAGACAATTCACCAAACAGGGGTGAATGCTAAAAAACAAAGCTTAATTAAAATTTAATAAATTGGGAATAAATCCTGAAATTAAGTGCAATGACCAAAATGTCCAAGAGATCTTTTCCGCTAAAGATGAAGTCATCCCTACATGCAGGTTGTTTCGCCATGGCCAGATCTTGGAAGATTTTTCTGCATCTTGTGGCGATCGTTCAGACGATTCCTGAGCATATCTTCAACGTCCTTACGACTCTAAGCATTTTTTTGCCTTGCTCGCAATCGAGAGAGGTGTGATGACCCAAACTTTTCCCAATCAATTAGAATGCATGAAGGGATAGGGAGGAACGAAGAAGTGTCAGCGCCGACTGAGTTGTGAGTAGCGCCGGCTGTGAAGAGAAGAAGTGCCATCGTCGGCAGAGTTGTAAGTAGCGCCAACTATGAAGAGAAGAAGTGTCAGTGCCGGTTGAGTTGTGAGCAGCACCGGCTGTGAAGAGAAGAAGTGTCAGCACCGGTTGAGTTGTGAGCAGCGCCGGCTGTGAAGAGAAGAAGTGTCAACGGCAGCTGTGTTGTGAGCAAAGGTCAGCACTAGCTATGTAGGAGAAGAAATGCCAATGTCGATTATGTTGTTTGCAGGAGACCAGCGCCAACTGTGTTGTGTGCAGAAAAACAACATCGGCTGTGTTACTGATATGCATGGATTATGAGTGCCACTTGTTAGATGCATGCTGATGTGAGTGCCACTTGTCCGGATTTTAAGTCTTTTGATGACACTTGGACCACCCCCCCAAACATAAGAGCACTTGAGCCTCTCCTCTCACCCATGCCACTCACTCTTCCCACATTTCTCCCCTCTCTAAGACCCAAGGTTTGAAGAAGTGACTGTTGGATGACAACCATTGTTGGGCCGGTGAGAGTAAACAGAGGTTTGGAGAATGCCCCATTGTTATTCAAGTAAGTAGATCCATCACCATGGCCTTGTAGTGCATGGGAGTTTATGCATGTGAAATGAGCAATAAAAGTGTTTGTGTTGTAGAAATCCTTACGTCTTTTTCACTAGAAGTTGGGGCTTTTGTTTTATGATAATGATAGATGTTGAGAATGAATGTATGATTCTTAGATTGTGTAAGAAATGCATGTTATGTGTGTTCACATTGTGAGAGAATGGTTGTTATCATATTTCTCACAATGAAATGAGGGCTATAGAATGTATTCTTGAGTCATGTTATATGCCACTGTGAAATACCAGAATTATGTGTGCGCTTGACTGTAGCGTGAAGGGTGGCGGCAGCTATACCAAAGGTGGGTGGCAATTTGAGGGCTTGAAGCCAAAAATTTAGAAGTTTAAGAAGCCATCTTCCGAAGACGTTCACAATATGTTTTGGTGATTTCAGCAGCATGATACTTCATTTTGTGTATTTTGGGCCAATAGTGCCACTAAGAAATTGTAAAGACTTTTGATATTGAATGAATGAAATGGCTATACCTTTGGTTTGATTCTTGTTTAATGAATGGATTTATTCTAGTATTCTTTCGTGGTTTGCTCTCAATTTCGTGTTTTTATGTGTTGAGCCACTCCAACCTGAGTGACATTCATGACCTCCTGTCGTGATCCCACGCTCTGTCGCCCTCTAGCAGAGGTCAGGGAGCGAGGTCGTGACAGAGAGGAGGCAGTTGCAATCATTTTGCACCAAGTTTATGCTGATTCTCTTTTGGTTTGCATTTTTCCTAATTTGGGAGGTCACCGGAAAGAGGGATTCCGTCAACCAGGCAGGTTTACTTCTTCTGTGACCTGGGGACTTACATTCATTGAACCTTAGATTAAATGCAAGAGTAATATCAGTCTGCAGCTCTTTGCGAGGTGGTTGCATTGAACTCATCCCCCCAGTGATCCGATGCTTGGATGTTGAGTTATGCTTCACTAGATTCAAAGCTTCTTCTTCTTCGTAAACCCTGGTTTTTTGGTTTTGCAAGCACCTTCTTTTCGGGAGAAGTTTGACTCCAGGTCGTGCCACAATGGATACCTTAGGTCAAAATGATGAGGCTAGCGTGATTTAGAACCTATCTGAATCTGGGTCCTTCCTGGTTCAATGGAAGGCACCATGGGCTCTTGAAGCTGCTCTTGAAACACGATGTCGCAGTCTCCATGGTTGGGATTGGTTCGGTTAACCACACCATGCTAGTGTGAAACCCGCCTGTTGCAAGGCGGTGTCGGTGTAGACTCCTTTGAGGTGGTCCGATTGAGCCCAAATTTGGTCCCCGAGGGTTTTTCGACATTCTGAATGCAATGGCGGTGGTCTGACATAGTTTTGAAGTTGCTAGCATAGGGCTAAAGTCGTAAGGTCCTTCCTTAGTGTGATGGCACCAGTACCTAGGTCATAAGATTTGAAGCTTTATTTTACGACACAACTTCGGCTTGCTGGTGTCTTGAGTACCCACAAGACCTGGCTGTTGCTGGCTTTCTCCTTGTTCACTTGAGATATGTAAGTACTTCAAAAATGACGTACAACAATGGGAGCCTGGGGAACATGAGTTTTCAGGGTTTCATGACTAAGAGCATGCACTTGCTCAACTATCTTATGTAACAAGGCTTCGAATTCTTGAGAAACCTTTTGAGGTGGAGGTGGTTTGTTATCTATGAACACTTAACCATTTCTTATAATATCATCTAAGATGGCTCGGAATCACCAACAATGGAATAGGTTATGTCCCTTCATCTGATGATATTGGCACAAAACATCCTTACACTCCTCCTTCAAGTATTTTGGATTCTTAGGCAAGTAAGGTGTAATCATCTCCTACTATACAATTATATAAAAAATGATGGGAAACATGTCAAGGGACAGTTCATCCATGGGGATGCTCCGAGGCTGTTCCTCTTGAACTATGATCATGTGCGATGCCTCCATTGTTTCACCGACCTTTTTGGACTCATTTGTTTGAACTTTCTCTTCTTCCTTCTTACTGCAAGAAGTAAGAGGTGGCTTGGTGGCATTGACAATAATTCGTCCTTCAACTGTGAACTCTTGTATAAATGTCTTGAAATGAAAACACTGAGATATCTCATGGCCCCACACTTGGTGGAATGGACACCAGAGATTTTCAATTCCCTGAACCAAATGTTTGGGTTGTCTTGATGAGATCAGGGTAATCAACCCTTGTAACGCCATCATAACTAAAAGGATGGGTATAAGGTCAGATGGTACTTCTTCTAGTTGCAAGGTCCGCACTCGTTCTTCTTCAACGGCGACCACATGTGAAGCTTGCACAGTCTCAAAAGATTTTCTGATACAGTCTAAATGAATTTTTCCTCTTTGAATCAAGGCTTCAATGTGGTCCTTAAAATGGAAGCAGTCTTGCACAAGAGGACTCAGCATCCGATGATAAGCACACTAATTCATGTGATTAGTAAGTCCCACCTGATCTGGTCTTTTAAGCTCATGAAGAACTATCGTACCTTGTTCCAACATCATTTTTAACTAGACTGGTACCCAAGCTTTGCTAAAGTTATACTGCTTATTCAACCTTTGCTCAAATTGATTAAGCTAGTACAACTTTGGTGGTAAAGGTACCCTATTATAAGCCTGAGGTTGGAACTGCCAATGCTGGGGTTCCCCTTGACCCCTGAATGGTATTATTCCCTGTAAAGTATCCAATGTATTAAAAGGTTCATAGGACGTAGGAGTTTTGGGAAGAATGGTTGTGGCGGTAACCACTACACTGACTGTGTTTCGTTGCTAACTAGTTAAAGGGTTAAACTTGTTAATAGTGAAATTTTGGCTTTGACCTCCCCTTGAGGTCTGAGACAGAGTTCCACCATGGTGCTTAAGTAAGCTTTCAATCTTTGTTATCATTGAAATCATGACCACACTAGACCTAACATTGAGTTATAAAAAGGAAAATTTATTAAAATATCCTTTGGGACATGAACTATTCAAAATGTTACCTTTTTAACTCTATTCCACTCAAGACAATGTGCGTTTTCATTGGTATTTTGAAATTCTTTGATAATATTATTCAATTTTATTGGATCATGTTCTTATGTTCATTGCAATGGTAACCCATGGACAGGATATACCATGAAAACTAGGTTCTCTTATACAAAGAAGCAATAACCCTATTCCCAATCGAATTTGGATAAGAAAGTAGTAGGATTATATGCTTCAACTTAAAGGGATATTTCTTTCTTCATGTTTCTAATACAAGTTTGCACAACATCGATCTTAGGCACGGGGTTACTCTGATACACTACAATATCCCACCATCTCTAGATGTATTCATTTATTGGTTCATTCACCCTTTGAGTCATAGTGACTACAGCTTGAACTTCTCATTTGACTTTGTAAAAGCATTTACATGACAACTCTTCCATTTCTTCCCAAGAATGAAAAGAATCCGGAGGAAAATGTGCATACCATTTAAAGGTAGGCCCGACTAGTGTCTCCACAAACTATCGAAGAAGCAGTTTGGGATCGGAAGCTAACTCTTGACATGTTAACACGAAGTGTCCCACATGTTGATGGGTTGAGCCAGTACCATCAAAGACAGGCAGTCTTTCTTTTTGGTAACCTGGGCTAAAAGGAACTTGATCAATGAAGGGTGGGTAAGGCTTCTTATAGTGAGCATTTTCATAAGTCTTTGTGAGTTGTAAGCCCTGAATGCTTCGATTGATCATGTTTGTCTTTCTAGGTAATCGCCAGGGAGATAACTTGAAAAGTTACATTGGGTTGGCCATCAGGAAAGACTGAGGGAATGGAGTGGTTAGATGCCTTGATCTCCCCTCAGGTCGGGGTGACTTGGTGGCATAGCTCCGAGTTCGAGATGGACCCGGGACCTAAGACCGCTCTCTCGTGAACCTCATAAGGACGACGCGGGCAGGAATACCAACCAGTGAGATAGGAATGGAGTCGTGAGTGAGACTTAACTCACGTGGGTCTGTGACACGCTCAGGCCAACTCGCATGGGTTCCATCTTAGATCACATAGATTGACCCCCTGGCCTATGGCCGGTTCAGAATCATCTCCCTTGGCTTATTTCTTCCATCTTGCAAACACACACACACATTAGAACACAGACAAGTGGGTCTGAGGACCCCACCTTGTCATAGGGTGAGTGCACACTTGCGTGTGTACTCAAAGAAAAATGAAAAATAATACAATGGAATCCATGTCAATTCCACAGCCTCATGACATTTCCTTGAGAAAGGACTCTTGTATATATCTTACAGTAAAGAAAGAAAAAAAGGGTGAGATAGAGAGATTGAAAGAGAGAGAAGAAAAGAAAAAAGCAAGAAGAGTTTGAAGGCTGGGCTGCTTTTCACCCAGCACTCCAAAGAAATAAAGAAAAGAAGGAATTGAAGGCTGATCTGCTTTTCACCCAGTACTTCAAGGAAATAAAGAAATGTGAAACTAAATGCTGGTCTACTTTTCACCCTGTACTTCAGATTAATAAAGAAAAAAAAAATTGAAGGCTGGTCTACTTTTCGTCCAGTACTCCAAAAGTAATGTGTGTTAAAAGGAGAAGGATGACGGCTAGTATGTCTTTCAACTAGTCCTTCAAAAAAGGCATGATCAAAGAGAAAATAAAAATAGAGAAGTTTGGTCTATTTTTCACGCAGATCCTTCAAATCAAAGAAACAAGAACATTAAGAGAGAAAAGAGATAAAAAGAACACAAACAGCCTCCTGCTACCATCCGTGAAGAGAGACGAGAGGGAGAGAGAAAACACAGATAGTGGCTTGCTGAAGTTTGTGAGGAGAGATAAAAAGAACACAAACAGCCTCCTGCTACCATCCGTGAAGAGAGACGAGAGGGAGAGAGAAAACACAGATAGTGGCTTGCTGAAGTTTGTGAAAAAAGAAGAGAGAAAGTGAGAACAGATGACGGGTTGATGCAATCTATGAAGAAAGAAGAGAGGGAGAGAACATAGACAGCGGCTTGCTGTCGTTTATCAAGAAAGAAGAGAGGGAGAGAACACAGACGTCAGCTTGCTGCCATCTGTGAAGATGAAAGAGAGGGAGACAACATAGACGATAGCTTGCTACCATCTATGAAGGAGGGGAGAGAGAGAACACATACGGTGGCTTGACTGCTGTTTGTGAAAAAACAGAGGGCAGAGAAGAGAACATAGATGGTAGCTTAGCTGCTCTCTGCGAAAGGAGAGAGAGAAAGGAGAATATGGCACACAGATGGCAGCTTAGCTGCTGTCTGTGAAGAAAGAGAGAAGAGAGAGAATGCAGGGATGGTATAGAGGCTCGCCAAAGAGGGTAGGCCCACGTCGCTGTCCCTGTGAGAGGAGAGAGACAGAGAGAATACAGAGACCACATCAAAGCCTACCAAAATGGGTAGGCCCACATCGCTACCCCTATGAAGAGGGAGAGATAGAGAAAGGAGAAAAAAAAGAAAGGAAAGAAGAAGAGAGAGGAAGGAAAGAAGAAGAGAGAGAAAGGAAAGAGAAGAGGGAGAAAGGAAAGAAGAGAGGAGAGAGAAAAAAAGAAGAGAGGGAGAAAGGAAAGAAAAGAGGAGAGAGAAAGGAAAGAGAAGAGAGGAGAGAAAGATGAGGGAGAAAAAGAAGAAAGAGAGGAGAGAGAAAGAGAAGAGAGAGAAAGAGAAGACAGAAAGAGAAGACAGAGAAAGAGAAGAAAGAGAGGAGAGAGAAAGAGAGGAGAGAGAAAGAAAAGAGAGAAAGAGAAGAGAGAGGAGAGAGAAAATTTCTTTTAAGGCTTAGGGATACTTGTCAAAATTTTCTCTCTCCTCTCTCTCTCCAAGCCGAGGCCCAAAACTCAAGCAAGATGGGATGTTTTTATTGATGAAAGAAGGTTCCTTTACATGTCGAGAGTATGTCCTTATATAGAAGTGGGGCCTACATATGGGTGGATGATTAATCTAATTGATGAAAATAAACAATTAAATGAATTAAATAAAATTAAGTAAAAAAGGGAAAAATGATGATTTTCCCCTGCATCAACAATTTATGAAATTTTGAATCAGTCCCTGCAAATGGCCATGCAATCATCACGATCGTTTGAGATCCATTCGGGGTCCTTCTGGTCTTCATCCGGCAAAAATATTATCCTTTTCTTGTTTGGCTAGAAAAGGTGATCGTTTTGATAACCATTTCGTGCCATAAATTAGACTCTCGGGCTATGATCATGACGCGGTAAAACATGGGAAAATGTGTGACCTAAGATTTATGATCCAGCCCATTTCTCAGTGTTTTTTGTCTGTTTCTTTGCTGTAGCGTGGTGAGCAAGTTGCTACGATCGGTCTATAAAAAGAATAGCCCCATTTAGTGCCCGGACGACCATTTTCTAAATTGGAAAACTTTAGCCGAAGTATGGATTCCGGTGGTCAAAGTTTGGATTCCAGTGGCCAGAGTTTGGATTCCGATGGCTGAAATTACAGAAACTTCATACTAGATGTGTGTCGAATCTGACTGTCTATCACATCTACGTTCAGCTCGGATGATGCCTCTGACCTTGTGCTCGCAATGGGTCTTGTTTGAGGTCGATCCGATGCACGAGCGTAGTGATGTGGGCGTTTGATCAAGAGGACATGTTGCTGAAAATCTGTTACTTTTGGAACTTTCCGATGAACTTTTCTATTCGATTTCTCTCGGCTAGGGACATGTCATCATACATGCCACCTATCAAATCGACCGGGTCGATGATACGAACATGCTCTCAAAATTGGGGCTCGATCCAACCTGGGACGAGGGAGATATGGCCATGGAAATTTTTCCCTCAAAATTGTGAAGCACAATTTCTATTAATGGAAACTGGTTCACCGAGGGTGCACCGTAATAGTGTACGACCTACCCAATTTAGGTAACTTGCCCATAACTTGCTCCAGAAGCAACCAAACACACCAAATATTGGTACCCAAGGGTTTTCGAACATTCTGAATCCAATGGAGGTAATATGGAGGCCATTTGACGCTTCAACAATGGTGTTGTAGTTCAGATTCCATTTTCAACATGATAGCGACATAATTTCCTAAAATTATTTTGTCTTTTGCACTGCCTAAAACTTGTCGGATTGCGACGAAACATGACAGGTGATCTTAAGAGACCCTTAGGCATGATTTTGAACCTTCTTAATTCATTCTTAGACTTTTGGAAATTTCACTTATGGATCAAGGTTTATTGACCTACCGCTTCTGTAGTCCACAATAATTTTGGTACCTACGATCACGAACTGCTCTCTCCTTATTTTCATCGGGGATACAAGTGATGAAAAATGACTTCAACTAACTTGCCCAGTCGAATGTTGTGCTTGGAAAGAGCGAGAAGTACAACATTCAGAAACAAAATTGTTCCTTCGACTTTAGTTTTCCTGACCACTGAATCACACGAACTCCAAAGGGATACTCGTGAAAAGCTTCTTCTTGGAGGGGTGACCAAGGCTCTCTGATGGCTGGGGGCCTTGTTGTGGACCCAGACATGGAGTCTTTTAGGGGGTGTGTTTAAATTCCTCACCCTTATCGGACATTTGACAGCGTTGTTTACTGTTACACTAGGTTTACTTTGACAAGCAGGGTACCTCTGTGGGCCTCATCCTGCCGAGCCCAATCGAGTGCTTTTTATGTACAAGCAGGGTACCAGGTTTGCTTGGCCTGGTTTGACAGTTTCTTGCCTGTGAATGATCTTGTTTGTTGGTCCCAATAACAGGGTATTCTACTAGTGAGGAATTTTCTTGAAATGCCGACAGAAGCGGCCTATGGAGGCAAGCATTGCATCAATCTGCTTATTGAACCTAGTGTCCTAGTGGGTTTTCATTTGGACAGGGGGAAGTGGTGCAGTAGAGACGGTTCTCACCAGCCTCCTCTTTTCCCCATGACTTGACAGCCATGTCTGCCCTTCTTCCATTTTTTCTCACAGTGCCCTTTGTAGGTTTTCACCGTACTCGGTTTTTATTTTACGGAACACAATGCCCGTCCGTCATTTTTACTCATGGTGTTCCCCTTTCGAGATTATACCGTGCCCCTTTTTTTTTTATGGGGGCGAGTTTAAGGTCATGCCTCCGAGACCTGAGCAAAGCATTTTAACGTCATGCGGCCATGGCATGCACTATAGTTTAGGGTCATACAGCAAAACCTAGATGGTGATGGATGATAGTTTGTGGAGGCCATGGGGTGAGTATGGTGGTGGTTTGACTCACTTTGAGGTGATTGCACAAGACCGACTTTGAATGATGGATTCTGTTTGGATGGAAGGTGAATAATGGTGACCCATAAACTGTTGGTAACTATGGGTGGTGCAATGACTCACCGTGGTTTTGTGAGCATGGGTTCGACTCGGTGGGGAATGTTTCTAGTTAGTGTTTGAACCCATTTTTCAGCACCTTTGTCCCTAATGCGGAATAAAGAAAGAAGCAGGTCAATAAAGCCTACAAAATAAGTGGAAATTTCGACAATCTCATAATTGCCCCAGAATTAGTCAAGATCTTCATCATCAGTCCAAAAGGCCACCTTCTAAGTTTCATCATGATTAGACATGTCTAAGGTAGTGAACACAAAGAAACAATTTGAGAAAAATTGGCCTCTAGCGCCCTAAAATGGACTCTGTAATTAGAACTATATCTTTGGTGCGTCAAACAGCTGTGGGACCACCGCCATTGAATCTGATGCAGTTGACAACCCTTATGAGTCAAGTTTCGGCTTAATCGGGCACTCCAGGACAAACTTAGGGGTAGAATACCAAAAAGGGGTAGGTCACACGCTATTCCCATGTGGCCACCCTGCATCAAAACACCATTAAAAGTGGTTGTTTTTATAGTCACGGGCAGTCACTTTCGAGGCCCATATCTCCCTCGATCTGAGCCAGATCGCGCTCAAATTTGGAGAACATGTTCGTCTCATCAACGAGCGATTCGATATGTGGTACGCCCTGAGATGATGCCTGAACAGGGAAAAAACTAGAGGGAAGTTTCTAATCCGTGACGAGAGTTACAGAAAATTCAGCAGCAGCATGCCCCAGTTCGGCGGCCAAATCCTGATGCTCGCATACCCGATCGGCATGAAACCAATTTCATTATGTGTCCGTGGTCATCTCACGTACAATGAATGGTTAGATTTCACACACGGAGGTGTCAAAGCTGTTGTAAATTTCGACTGCCGGATTTCAGGATTCCAACAAAAAACTCAAGACAACTAAATCTTCGTCCCGACAGGTAATCAAGCTGCGTTTATTGCAACGTGATTGTGACAGCATACTCAATGTGATTCAACAAAGAAATCATTAAGAAATATCAAGGATCGAGCACACAATTGATCCAAAGATTTCAAGATTCATCTAAAATTCAAGTTTCATGATCATGGCTTAAAAACATGATTCATACCTCGAAGTTAGTGTCAAATCGATCGCCATGTCGAGCCCCATAAGAAAATAATCATCTTTCGATCAAATGGGCATCAGAACAACCCGATCAGTCATGAAAGATCATGTAAGTTCTCGAGCGAGAGCAAGGACTGAATTCCATATATTGTTAGGTAGGCGACAAATAGTCCTTTTGCACCCATTTTTAGAACTTCTTTTAATTCAATTAAATTGTAATTATCTTCAATTTTTGGTTGTTTTGAGCATAAGCTCATTCTTTAGCCCAATTCTATATAAGCATGCAAAGCTAAATTGTAAAGGACCTTCAGTTCATTTAACACATCGACCAATAAAATTTCAATTTCCTCTTGAACTTGTGGGTGCATCTTGGAGAGAGAGAGAGGAGAGAGAAGAAAAGGGTCAGTACACTTAGTTAAGGTAACTTTCTCTCTCCTCCCCTCTCTCCTCCTCTCTTTCTCTCCCCTCATCTCTATCTCTCCTCCTCTCTTTCTCTCTCCTCATCTTTATCTCTCTTTCTCTCTCTTTTTCTCATCCCTATCCCTATCCCTCTCTCTTATTCTCATCTCTATCTCTCTTTCTCTCTCTTCTTCTCATCCTTATCTCTCTTTCTCTCTCTTCTTTTCATCCCTATCTCTCTTTCTGTCTCTTCTTCTCATCTTTATCTCTCTCTCTTCTTCACATCTCTATCTTTCTTTCTACTCTTCCTCTAACACAGTCAGCGAAGCCTAGCACCGACTACATCCTCTCTCTCTCTTCTCGTCTAACATTGTCGGTGAAGGCTAGCACCGATTGCATCTTCTCTCTCTTCTTTGTCCAACACAGCCGGTGATGCCTAACACCGACTGCATCTTCTCTCTCTTCTCTTTCTAGCACAGTTGGCGATGCTCAACGCCGTCTGTGTTTTTCTCTCTTCCCTCATATTCTTCTTTTTCCTTTTTTCTCTTCCCACTCCTTTCTTTCTCTTCTTCTCTTATCTTACTCTTCTTATGTTTTTCCTTTATGATATATGTTATTTCTATTATTTTTTCGTTTGATTAAAGACAGGTGGAGATTAGCCTATCATGATAGTCATGTCGTCTAACCGTAATGTCATTGTGTCAGAATTATTGTGCCCGCTTTATTGCCACGACAGACTAACCATTGTGTCTAAATAGTCAGTATCGACATTGACGTCTAGTAGTAATCTTGTTGAGTCGGTCTGAGTTACCAAGCTCATTTGACCCAAGTCGGTCTGAGTTCCCAGGTCTTAACTTGGATCTCCTTACTCTGGTTGAACCTCCACCAAGGCACATGCCATCGCTCACAGCATACACCCAGCCACCAGCAAGTATTTTGTCGGTCGTGCTGCTAAGGTAAGCTGGAAGGCTACCCAGTCCCTTTCTGCAAATGGCAAGCAAGTTTCCATTACGCATGTGGGTCCCCGCAAGGCTACCCCCCACATTCTTGGACCACAACGAGTCTCTATCCTTAGAGGCTCAACATATAGAGGCGGAGACCCTGCGGCCTCCACCCCTCACACACAGCACAAGGCTCGTGGGTCACCCACTCGAGCCACACTTCGGGGCAACCCTTGTGTTACCTCGAGTCAGCATCAAGGATCAGACCTCTCAAGGCCATGTCCGGCACACGCTGCTCACATGCATCTCCCAGCTCAAGGTAGCACCGTCATTACGCCAACTCAAGTACACAGGAGATGACCTCCTCGTCCTCTTACTCAGCACACACAAGTGACCCTATAAGGGGCAGGCTTCCACCTGTTCCCTTACAGACACTTGCTCGCAGTTCTTAGCTTACCCCCGGCTGACCCCCTGGTCACTCTTGATCCTTCTTCAAGGAGCGCATACGCGTCACCATTTCAAACAGCCCCTCGCCCTCGACTCAATCATCCTCCTGAGTCAACCATGCTTTTTCCTACTCCTCCTTCTTCGAGCTAGCACCTTCAGCCTTGGTACTTGAAGACCTTCCCCTAGAGTACCATCTGAACCAACCTTGTCATTTTGCTCATGTCTCTGGAGCCCACAAGAGAGCTCGGGGCAAAGACCTGATGGACGATTGAGTCATTCATCCTCCCAGGCCTAAGATGACTCTAGTCTCATGTCCTCATCCTTTACCGCACCTAATGGAGACAGCTCTCTCTTGTGCCAGAAGAGTCGACCAGCTGCAATCCCAATTGCAGTTTTGGTGTGAGGCCCATCAAAACCTCAAGGCTAAACGTGAAAGGGGTTTGCGAATTTTCACTAAGCAAGTCACCGAGGCTATCGGACCAACTAGCTCTGATGACCCTGTTCGCTTGAACCCCTTCTACCCTGTTCAGATGATGAAGCCTGAAGAAAAGCTCCATGAGCTCCGCACTATGGTTAATGTTGTAGAAAGTGACCGAGCCCCTGGTCAGCCACGGTCCCAAGACCATCGAAAATCGGTCCTCACACAATCGGCATACAAAAGTCGAGTTCAGTTAGGGCACACAGATCCCCTGCTAACTTATCTGCCACGTGCGAACTGTCAAGCTCGCAAGCCCTCAACCGTAGCTAGGGTTGACCCCCTCGAAGAATCAGCATGACAGTTATAGATGAACCTGAATAGTAGGAAGACCGCATGTACAAGTTTGAGGATATGGTGAGTGCGATGATGGAAGAGATCGATCGTATAGACGTCGCACACCAATCAGCTAACATTGAGGTCGATTCCCATCACTCTGATGGTGCACCTTCAAGGCAACCCTTTCCCTCTGCCTCACAGAACAATTTTGTCCCTCATCCCGTCTCACAAGCAGACATCAATGCTATGGTGACCCATAGCTTAAAGAACAAGAAAATTTCAGGGATACAGGTCACAATTCCTTATCAAAGTCCATACCCTTCATATATTGACCAGGTGTCGTTTCCCTCATATTATAAGAAGGGAAGTTTCCCCTATTCAACGGGACCACGTCCCTGAATTAGCATATCACCCACTTTCAGGCAGCATGTCAAGAAACAGTGGCTGATGGGAGCCTCCTTCTCCGTCAATTTGTTGAAACCCTTGCAGCCCAGCTTTTCAATGGTATGCTCAACTTCCTCCAAACTCGATACATACATGGGAGGAAATGGAAAAATTGTTCTATCAATGCTTCTATGAGGTCGAGAGAGAGGTTCAAACCATCGAACTTCTCACCTGACTCAAGACCCCGATATAGCCTGTGGACCAGTTCATATAAAGATGGAGAAATTTGGCTGCTCGACATCCTAATCATATGCCTGAGCAGGAAGCAGTCCAAACTTACAAGCGAAACATGCGATCCGAGATAGCTCTACATGTTGAGGCCTCTAATTCGACCTCCATGTCAGAACTGATCTCTAAATCAGTCCGCATAGAAATTCTATCATGCCATCATGGCGGGTCACGAACCGTCTGCAAGCTCAGCGAACAACCGGGGTAGCTCTCGGAAAAACACACAAGGCAACCAACAAAAAGGAGTAATTAGTGCATCCATCACGGTCACTGATCCAAAGAAGACTCCCTCCTAAACTAGGGGTGGGCATGGCCAAGATAGCTCCGCAAGCAGGAAGGCAACAACAGTCGTACAACCGCGTACCCCCACCTGCCAACCTTGATCGGGGTGATTATTTCACCAAGCATAGGAATAAGTTCTACCCCTTTGAGAAGGAATGGGTCCATGCATTGTTCCGGTTATTATTGGAACATAATATGATTCAGCTTTCAGACGCCAAGTTCCTTGAGCAAGCTGGCCTTGACACTCAGATGAATTATTGTGCTTACCATCGAAGGATCAATCATCCCACAGATGACTTACATGCTGAAAGATATTATCGAGGCCCTGATTCAGAAGGGTCAGATAAAGCATAAAGACTTAAAGAAGGCCTTCGGGACAGCTGAAGCCTCCCATACAGTAACCGTCCAAGAAGAAGATGAAGCCCCTGGCATCCTTCACGCCATCTTTGTTCTAACTCTTCAGGAAGGCATAATCACACTGAAGCAGGCAAGGCAACCCCGATGCCTTGCTAAGGGGACCGAGGACCGTTGGTGCCTCTTTCACCAGATGTGGGGTCACTACCTGTGGGAATGCACCAATTTCCATGATATATTCGCAAAGAAAATGAGGGAATGTCAAGAGTTTTACAATGTCTCAGTAATGGCCCCCAAGCCACGGTAAATATTACACAAAATCAGCTGAGCAAGGGAATACTCACACCCTCTTGCCATGTCGCAAGCCACATACAATGCGCCTGGACGAATGCGTCTGCTCATCCGGGGTGCACGAACTTGCACAAAAATAAGGCCAAATACGTGGCCAACAACACACAGTCGTCGTTGGTCTTCGATTGATACACGGGAGGCATTCCCTTCACAACTGCCTTCCCATTCCGTCTCGAAGTACCCCGACCACCTTCGGGATAGTCCCCACAAAAGAATTTCACCCATTTAGTGAAGGTGACCCGACCATTCCTTAGCATGGATCAATTGGTAGGCCTCGAAAATATTTTGAAGACTAGCAAGCAGCTCTTCATCCCTCAAGCGAACACCACCAAAGATGACTGCTTTCTAGGGCACAAACTCGTCATACATAGCCCCGATTATTGGAAGGCCCCAATAAAATGAAGATCTAGCAAAGAGATTCCTGCTTCCCCATGCTCAATAAGCCAGGTATTGCAAACATGGCTCCATGTCTCTAGTAATACCTTCACAGTATTGGAGCACCGATCATAGTAGCTGTCGGAAGACTGGATCGCTGCTAATAGAGAAGCACGTTCAAGAGTGCTTCTGTGTGAGACCAACACCTTGGCGGTCCAGGAATAGTATCCCTTCAAGTATTGGTGCTCCCCCTGAATTCGGAGGCCTTTTGCGGACCACATTAGTAGCCCCTTTGCCTTTACCATTCGTTTTCCTAAGGTAGGCAAGTTCTCCTTGGAAGCTATGATTCTGTGCATACAATAAAAAAGATCCACCCCTTCCTTAGTACTGACATTGCCATTGTTACCCTTGTGGACTTCAAAACTAGGTCAGTAATAAAAGTGACACTGAGAGGCCACTCTGGTTCGCATACTGGCCCTATTAGCCAAATGGGCTCACCCCTTGATAGAGCCTCATCGATAAAATCATCGGTACTGACCTCTCCATCCCTTGGAAGCTTCCTTACGTCAAGAATTCGTTAAGAAGAACCAGCCATTATAAACGGCTTAGTGGTTTACTCCCAAATCAAAAATTTCTAAGGCACTGGATTAACGTTCGGTAACCCTTAGCGCTGGATGTGTTCATTAACGTTAGCATCGGCTGTGTTCGCTAACACTTAGTGTTGGCTGTGTCTACTAACCCCTTAGCCTCGGTTGTGTCCGCTAACCATTAGCATCGGTTGTTCATTCACACCTTAGCACGATTGCATTTCCCAATGCCTAGAGTCGGTTGTGTCTGCTAACGTCTAGCGCCAGTTGTGTTCAGTTCTCTCACACATGCCACAGATTCTACGTGTGACACCTCGAGCCCTACTACGCTGCCGGACGGAAAATCCCTACAATCGTTCACCTTCCCTGCTACGGTCCACACCCCAGCAACGGTCCACCTCCCTGCGCCCTTCAGTTTCTCACCGAAACCTCTTTGCCGGTGCTAGGAACCCTTTACAACGCTGCCAACAACATCGGGAAACCACTTAAATCACCGAAAAACTTCCCAAAACTTACGAAAATGCCCACTACTATACTTCCCGCCACTTTTAACCTCGAAGACCATGGCCAGAGTTCTCCTCCTTCCCGAAAAAGCCCATGTGTTAAACCAAAAAACTCCTGCAACTCCACCAATCATGCTCAAAAACTTCTCCGTGGCTTGCCAGAACACTTGATCTCCTGCCATAAACTTGAACCCTTGTCGGTGAAAAAGTGAATGAAAATGAGGTCTTACCCCCTTATATAGCCGACACTACCCTAAAACGCCCTCACAAACTGAGAATTCCAATCGTATCCCAGAAAGCCAAACGACGATGGGCCGGGTGGGGCTTTGAAAGGAGGCCCGAGGCAACTCCCAACGCCACCTGTAAAATTCCAACAAGCGGGCTAGACCAGGTCGGGCTCGAGTCATGGCTCCAATATCGATCCATACCTAGCACCGACTACACGGTCGAAGTTACCTAGCACCGACTGTGTTTCACCAACCACAACATCGGCTGTGTCTAAGCAATAGCACAACGCCGGTTGTGTGTCTAGCAACTCAATGTCGGCTGTGTTCAAGCAATAGCATGGGCCGTCCTCATCTTGAGCTATGTTTTTAACAATCCATTGCCCGCTGACTGGTTAAGAAGCAGTGTTGGCTGTCTTCAGCACCAGTTGCGTTTTCGAAGACTTAGCGCCGGCTGAGTGCTCAAGAAATAATGGTTGTTGCACCTGGTGCCGACTGTATTTTAAAGATCCTATTGTCACCTACTCCAAGTCGAAGCCATGTATGTCCTATCATTATTATCCTCATGGAAGTTGCACCTTGACTCTAACCTATTATCCGCGGCAACGTGGATCCCAAGTCGATTAAACTTAGGTCATGACTTCTCAATCCTAATAAGAGAGCCATAAGCATACTATTATCCTCAGTGGAGGTACGGTAATTTTTACTGCTGTAATCCCTAGTGGTCTTCTTTACACTTAGTTATAATGCCCTCAAGGATACAAAATGCCCACATTTGTCTCCTCTTCCCCAATAAGGTCAGCTTTCCTATCTGGACCCCTCAACGGTCTTACCAATCTTATCCTCATTGAGTCAGACTGTTGCCCACAGACCTATTCCCCATAAAGTATCACCTACATGGTGACCCAAGCCGTGGTCCAAACTATATGACCTTAAACTATAGCAGTGGTCTAGATGCACGACCTTAAACTGTATGATCCAAACTATATGACCTTAAACTGTAGCGGTGGTCAAGATGCACGACCCTAAACGACATGGTCCAAACTATATGACCTTAACTGTAGTGATAGTCTAGATGCAAACCCTAAACTGCATGGTCCAAACGATATGACCTTAAACTATAGCGGTGATCTAGATGCACGACCCTAAACTACATGGTCCAAACTATATGACCTTAAACTGTATCGATGGTCTAGATTCCCCACCCAAAACTGCATGGTTCGAACTATACGACCTTAAAGTGTAGGGGAGGTCTAGTTGCACGACCTTAAACTGCATGGTCCTAAGTTCTGTAACTCTAAACTGCATAACCAGGGTCCAAACTATATGACCTTAAACTGTAGTGGAGGTCTAGTTGCACGACCTTAAACTACACGATCGTAGGTGCATGACTCTAAACTGCATAACCATGGTCCAAACTATATTACCTTAAACTGTAGTGAAGGTCTAGTTGCATGACTTTAAACTTCATGGTCCTAGTTGCATGACTCTAAACTACATAACCATAGTCTAGCTGTATGACCTTAAACCACAGTGCACGTCCTAGCCATATGATGATAAACTTCTTTGCATGGGTCCTGGAGGTATGACCTTAAAACCTGCCCTCACATACGTGCACACACCCTTTACATGCACACACCTTTTACATGCATCTTCGAGGACATCTTCCCTAACTGACCCGTTCGTGTGCGCTCACCACCATCACTACCTTCCCAGTGAGTCCATTTCTTTCATCATCCTACATCATTCCCCAGTGATTCTCAGCCATGCTCATAAAATGGTGAACCATCCCGCTACCTATACTCGTCGTAAGTTAGTGGGTCATCACTTTTCACATTCCTTTCATATGTCATCCATATTTCATAGGTAGCCTCATGCCATCTCCCCAAAAGTGAGCTAAAACTAAGTGAGCTAAAACTACTACCATACTCACTCCATGGCCTCCACAGACTGCCATCCATTTCTATCATGATCCAGCAGTATGACCTTAAACTGTAGTGCACGTCCTGATCGCATGACGTTAAAAGGCTTCACACAGGTCCCAAAGGAATAACCTTTAACACGCCTTCACAAAAATAACGTGCATTGTATATACCTGAACAGGGAAACGCTAAGAGTAAAAATGATGAGCGGGCATGATCACGAAACCATGAGTAAACGAGTTTCGTGAATAAAAAAACGGGGCACGGTGAAAACCCGGAAGGGCATCATGAGTAAAAATGGAAAGTAAGGGTGAACATGGCCGAAAGTTCATGGGTCAAAGAGCCCCGAATAAAGAGAAGTTGGTGAAAGCCATCTCTGGCGCCGCTTTCGAAGTTCAAGTGAAAATTCGTAAAGGATGCTTGGATCAATAAATAAGTTGATGCAGCGTTCACCTCAATAGGTGGCTTCAGCCCACACTCAAAAAGAAAAATCCCTAATGTCACAATACCAGGGCTCCAAAAATACAAGCTTCAAGAAAAAGATTCCGACAGCTGGAGTCCAGTTGCAAAAAGGACTCGAAAGACAGAAGATTCGCCAAGAAAGCAAGATAAGTCTCACGAAGAAGAGCATCATTCCCAAGAGGTTACAAATACACTCAAAGATGTTGGAGACGCCTCGAGAAGGCTAAGTCAACCATGACTTTAGAGCGGTAATCAAATGATTGTCATAGCTGCAAAGCAGTGCGTAGGGGTGGTTATACCCAAAGCTGGTTATCTCAATAAACTGAGGTACCCTACCCGCCAAGGACAACTGGTACATGACGTAGATGAGCGCTAACCAAAAGCTCTCCAGCAGAACAAACAAACAAGAAAGTCATTTCGACGAACCAAAGATGCCTCAAGAAGGCTAAGCAGCCATGACTTTGGAGCGGTAATCAGATGATTGTTATAGCTGCAAAGCAATGGGTAGGGGTGGTTATACCCACAGCTGGTTATCTCGATAAACTGAGGTACCCTACCCACAAGGATAACTGATGCACAACGCAGACAAGCGCCCGATCAAAGGCTCTTTTGTCATCTATCCAAGACAAAGAAACCCATGCCAAATGTCAACAATGCCCTTCATCATGGCACTCAATTACCAAACAGGCCTGATTCTGACTGACGGGGTCTGTAAAAAATCCTCAGCTTCAGAATCATAAACAATCCCCACTAGGGTGAGGACTTTGATAAGATCCCTCACAAATGTCTCTTATACCCCTAAAGTCACCACGGATAGACCCGCGAACAATGCATCCCTGCGTCTGAGCATCCTTGTTGCACCATTGCATGAATCTCCTCGGAGTTCACGTGGTCCTATGGCTAGGAAGAAAAAAGTAATATTCCAGGAGGAAAATTTCTGAATGTTGTCCTTCTCGCTTGTCTCGAAGCAAAACATTTGGTGGGGCAAGCCATTTGAACGCATTTTTCATCACCTTGGTCCTTGATGCAGAAACAAGAATGAAACAGGTCAATAAAGCCTACAAAATAAGTGAAAATTTCAACAGTCTCAGAATTGCCCTAGAATTGGTCAAGATATGTCTAAGGCAGTGAACAAAATGAAACAATTTCGAAAAAATCAGCCTCTAGCACCCTGAAATAGACATTGTAACTGGAACTATATTTTGGGTGAGTCAAACGACTATGGGACCAAAGCCATTGAACCCGGCATGGTTGAAAACCGTTATGGGTCAATTTTCGGCTTAATTGGGCACTCCAAGATGAGCGATTTGATAGGTGGTAGACTCCTAAACGATGCTCGAGCAGAGAGAAAAATTAGAGAAAAATTTCTGATTCGTGAAGAAATTTGCAGAAAATTCAACAGCAGCACGCCCCACTCCAGCAGCCAAATCACGACACTCACATACCAGATCGACACGAAACCAATTGCAATATGTGCGTAAGGTCCATGGTCATCTCTGTTCGAACCTTGCATATGATGAAAGGTTGGATTTCACACACGGACACATCAAAGCTGCTCAAAATTTTGGCAGCCGAATTTTAAGATTTCGGTAAAAACTCAAGATGACCAAATCTTCGTCCGAACACGACATCGAGTTCCGTTTATTGCAACGTGATCGTGACGGCATGTTCAGTGTGATTCAACAAATAAATCACGAAGAAACATCAAGGAACGAGCACAATCAATCCAATGTTTTCAAGATTCATCTAAAATTCAAGTTTCATGATTATGGCTTAAAAACATGATTCATGGCTCGAAGTTGGTATCAAATCGATCACCACACAAGCCCCATAAGAAAATAATCAACTTTCGATCAAACGGGCATCAGAACTACCCAGATCAGTCATGAAACATCACGCAAGTTCTCGTGCAGCAGCAGGGACTATTATGGAATTCCACATATTGTTAGGCAGGGGCAAAACTATCCTTATGCACACATTTTTAAAATTTCTTTTAATTCAATTAAATTGTAATTATCTTTAATTTTATGTAGTTTTGGGCGTACACCCATGTTTTAGCCCAATTCTATATAAGCATGCGAAGCCAAATCGTAAAGGACCTTCGGTTCAATTCACACAACGATCAAAAAAATTTCAATTTCCTCTTGCACTCGTGGGTGTGTCTTGGTGAGAGAGAAGAGAGAGAAGAAAAGGGCTGGTACCTTTTGATAAGGTAAATTTCTCTCTCCTCCCCTCTCTATCATCCCCTCTTTCTCTCTCCTCCTCTCTATCTCTTCCCTCACTCCTCCCCTCTTTTTCTCTCCTCTTCTCTTTCTCTCTCCTCATCTCTATCTTTCCTCCTCTCTTTCTTTCTCCTCATCTCTATCTCTCCTTCTCTCTCTTCTTCTCATCCCTATCCCTCTCTGTCTTCTTCTCATCTTTATCTCTCTTTCTCTCTCTTCTTCTAATCCATATCTCTCTTTCTATCTCTTCTTCTCATCCTATCTCTCTTTCTCTCTCTTCTTCTCATCTTTATCTCCGTCTCTTTTTCTCATCTTATCTCTCTTTCTGCTCTTCATTTAACACAGTCAGTGAAGCCTAACGCCGACCACATCCTCTCTCTTCTCATCTAACACTGTCGGTGAAGGTTAGCGCCGACTGCATCTTCGATCTCTTCTTTTTCCAACACAGTCGGTGAAGCCTAGCGCCGACTACATCTTCTCTCCCTTCTTTGTCTAGCACAGTTTGCGACACTCGGCGCCGTCTGTGTTTTTCTCTCTTCCCTCATATTCTTCTTTTTCTTTCTTTCTCTTCCCACTCGTTCTTTCTTTTTTCTTCTTCTCTTCTCTTACTCTTCGTATGTTTTTCATTCCTGCCCCTTCATTTTCTCTTAAGGAGCATTCAAATTTTTAGAGAGTTTCTCTCTTTTGAAACTTGAAATTGAGCTTGTGTGTCTCTCTAAAATTTTGGTATAATTTCTATTGAAAACTTCAAATTTGAGATACTTTTTTTCTTGAAAAATTTAAAATTTGAGATAGTTTTTCTCAAAAATTATAGTTTTTCTCAAAAATTTTGAGATTATTCCTCTATCAAAAATTTCAAATTTCAAATTCCGAGAGAGAAACTATAGGGGTACTTTTATTCTAAAAAAAATTACTCTTATAATTTGGGGGTGGTTATAAAAAAGAATAGTTGTTGCGGTTAGTGGTGTGATATGAAAAGTTTTGAAAAGATGATATGTCTAGTAAGTATGGTCATAAAGTGTATATATGATCATCATCATCATTGTCTTATCCCAATTATTTAAACCTTAAGAGTTCTTCCTATTCCTCGTCCTATAATTTCATTAGTTTTGAAATCCCCCATGTCTCTCACTATTTTGCGTTGTATGTGACCATCCCTAATTATCGAGAAACTAGTTAAAAAAAAGGAGGATGTGGCCCAATC